>NC_092621.1:28809000-29128000 GCF_047663525.1 Anas platyrhynchos | reverse complement strand
CTATTGTCTTCTCCTGAAGGAATATAAATGGGTCTCCTCCATGTCTGAAAGGTTTTTGGCCTCTAACCATTATAGAGTATTGTGAGTCCTGCCTTCATGTGGCTGCAAGGTGTGGGAACTACCTCTTAAGTCCTGCCAGCTCCTTCAGACTGAGAAATTAAATTAAGGGGTTCCTTGTCTTGGAATGCTGGGTGGTCATCAAAGTTTAAGTCCTTTAATGAATCTCATCCAATAGATGTAACCTATTGTCTCAAGCTGCACATTGAAAATGAAGCACGGTTGTGTTCCTGCGTGCTTTTAACCTGTTGCCCCATTCAACTGCAACAGGGGTCTAAAAGAGCGGCTTCCTGTGACTTCAGGAAGCCACTGGTGCAGAAGGGCCATACAAATTCATACCACCCCAGAGCCAAACTAAAGCAGCTATTCTTGTCAGTGAGTGCTGGGATTGTGCCTGCTGCATTGTGTGCAGTCCAGGACAGCACACATCTATCACAGTCAACTCTCAGGGGTCAGCTGTGCCTTAAAGACACTGTTTAGCTTTTAACAGAGCTGATCAGCACACAATGTGCTGACTGTCATTCCTAAAGAACAAAATGACAGCTGGGCTTATGATAAGTTTGTCTGGAGATAGAAAATGAGAAGAGCAACTTGGTTACTGATTACCTTCTCACTATGCAAATGAAAAATGTCCCCATGCTTGACACAATTTGTATGGATGTAGCAAAATCAATGAACTTTTTCACCCTCAGCTGTCCCAGGAGTGAGCTTCACACCATTGTCTTCAGCCTGACTCTGAGACTTGACTATGATGATTTACATTCAGCAGCACACTACAGACACAACGTGGAAGTTCAGGAATTTTAAAGCGCATCTCTGCTGTCAGGCTGTTTCACAGAAAGAGTGCTAATGAATAACAATCATGTGACTGCTGTCATTGCTTCTTTTTGTTACCCTGTGGTTTATACTATTTGGATCTATCAATTAAATAACTGTTCTTTCAGATCTGTTGCTCAGATTCCTATTTTTAAAATCCTAGGACTGCTGTTATGTAAAAAGAATATTCCTGATATACTGTGAACTAATAGAAGAAATGCTGGTCCCATCTTTTTTTTTTTTTTTCCTTTTTTTTTTTTTCTTTTTTTTCTTATTACTATTTATTGCATAGTTCTTGGGGTAACATGCAAAAGCCAAGCTGTGAAAGAAGGCTAAGTAATTTCAGGAAATAAGGTACTACTGGAGGTGGGTTAAGGTGTCAGAAATGTGTCTGTATGTACCAAAGTATCTTGACTTTAAATTATATTTTAAATTGGCTTCAGACAAGAGCTAATAAGATCCTTTTCATGAAAAGTGTTATATTACCTACTACGTGTTTGAGTATTTTTTCAGAACATTTCTCTAACGTTTACATCCTGTGACAGGCCTGTTATTTTTCTAACATTTCAATAAGTAGATATATTAAATGTAGTAGAATAAATGTAGATTATCACTTAACCCTAGAGAAAGTATTTGTTTAGAAATGTTTTCAAGGCTGAAGACATTTATCAACTCAAAATCCAGATTTTCCACTAGATCTTGGCATAACGGAAGATGATTATGGAGGTGGAGGTGGGGAAAATAGTAAAACCATCATGTTGCTTGCCTAGGTGTGAAAATGGAAGTCACTTGCTGGGACGAAAAGTACAATTGGGACACTGAAGCATAACTACCAGTGCAAGTGGAAGCTGAAAGCTCATGGAGTGTAGATGCTGCTAATATTCAGGAAGGAATTCTAGGCTGTTTTCCCAGTTTTGAAAGATGATGCAAAACCAATTTCAGCAATGCAGTCAGTATACTATTTGTTTAAGACTGCCCTGGCAGCAGCAAAGGGTCTGACCCTTAATGGCAGCAATTTGTTTCCCTTTGGTTTGGTCATTGGTCTTTGACATTGGTCTGATCGGTTTTAAGGGGCCACATCTTTGTGTGGATCTAATTCAGAATTTCTGGGTGATTTGTCTGAATAATCTCCTTCCAGATAGCTCATGAGCACTTGAGTGCTGCTCTCAGACTAACAAAACCAAGAAAAAATAAATCTTTTGTTATAATCTGAGCCTTTTCTTTTAAAAGTAATTCACTTCAAAACAGATTTCACCATCTAATTTTTGTTACTGTTATCCTTTTCAGTTTATCTCCAGTTAGCTTGACTGATCAATTTTCCCTCTTTTTCTTCAGCTTCCCTGTTCCAACCCAATATCCAAGGCATTACTCATATCAGTGTTGTGGCAAAGGGCGGGCAGCACTTTCTCCGCAGCATTCAGATATTTTCTTCATGGCTCTCCGTGTGAAGTCCACCTTCCCCCTTTCTTTCTTGAGAGCAGTGTACTCGTAGGCCTTCAGCTTGCTGTAATAGTCTGAGAATTTGTTGTAAAGTATGGAGATGGGCATGCCATTCAGGATTATACCGAACGCGATGCAGAGGAACGCGAACAGGCGGCCGAGGTGAGTTTCTGGACACATGTCTCCATATCCCACTGTAGAGATGCTGACCTACAGGCAAATCAGCAGTCAGCTTATTAGCTGGGAAGAGGCATACAAAAGGTTATCTCCTTGTAATCTTTCTAGATTTGCTCAGGGATCAGAGGTGATTCTGGAGCTAACATTCTTGTACTTTGCATCACACGACTGCACTGGCTTTTTTGGGTACTGTTAATTTTATGTAAAAGTCCCCAGTTAAAATAAATAAATAAATAAATAAATAACCCCCTCTCCTGCAATAAAGAAAGACAACAGTGCAGTGAGGCACCAGTCAGGAAGATTTTTAAAGGCTTTGTCTTGCAGAGTGAATTTCCAAATGGTTTCCCCACCACCGTGTCTGGAGGGTGGATTTGCTCAGCTGTGGATAGAGAAGGCAGCACAAATCCAGTGACAACTGTAATCCTGCTACCTCATTGTGTCACTGGGAACAGGCACCCCTCTGTGTCTAAATCCAGTGTGCTTATAAAAGCTGGTATTTTGGGACTTACTGTGTGTGTTCTATTTTGAGTATTACCTTTGCTTGTTATATTTATATATATGTGAAGTATGAATGAAAAACACACGAAAAACTTCAGCTAATTGTGAAATATATTTTGATAATGTTTGCACTGTTGGAAGATATGACCCAGCAGTCTGAAGTTTCTTTATAAAATTGCCTTCAATGTTTACACAAGTATTGTGTATACAAGGACCTAATGAAAAAACATGTATCTTTCTCAGTCATCTAGAAATCTCAAACTTTTGCTGAATTTTTATGAATTTGTATTTGAAGAAGTGCTTGGGGGTTGCTGAAAATATTTTCTGTGTGCTTGTGAGTGATGGTATTTTATATTCCCAGTTTACATGAACCTGTGAATTTTGCCATCTCATTGTCTACATAGTTCATAAAGGACCTTTTTCCTGAGCCTTCACGTTTTTCTATTTTTAGACTACACAGGTATGAATAAGCTTTGTTTTATATGGCCCATATATAGTACCAAGCAATGCAAAACTTTCTTTGTAAAATAAAGTTTTAAAAATTCCTGGCTGTTTGCTTACATGGTTGTTACATATAAATGATGTACTCCCAAACAGTTAGCATGAAATAACTCCTGTTATATTCTTCCACTCTATGCATCTTGATTGTTTATAACGTTTACATTTAGTAAACACAATTTATGTTTCTCTGGCACGTAAAACTTGCAGGGTTCTGCAATCTGGCGCTTCCTTGTAATATTCATGTGCAAGGGATCTTTTGCAGCCAATGAATTTTATTTATTTATTTATTTATTTATTTTACAGTATCCAAGGAGACTGTTTGTATCTGGTAATATAAAACTTCCACAGAATACAGTACAGGCAGGAGTTTTACTGTAATTCTCTTGTGGCTTTCGCACTGAAATAAGTCTCTGGAAGGTCACGGTGTGCAGCCTGCCATCCTCTAACATGCTAAATAAAATGTTATTTCAAATAAAGAAAGTATTAGGCTACATGAGACAGCACTGGATAAGCATATTTGTAGGATGCACCTGGTGCTTCCTGCGGAATAAAAAGGATTAGTCACTTGGTTTAATGGAAATTAAGTCACTGGATTTGAATGATAATACAGGATAAATATCTCCAAAAATAAATACTGAGATGAGGGCAAGATGTTTATCTCTACCAGGCAGGACAAAGCCATTATCCTGTGATAAGGTTCTGTTCCACTGGCACAGTCTTCGACATCACTGTGACAGTTTGGGAGGGGGAGCTGTTCTCTTGGGTGGGTCAGACTGTGGACACTGCTGGATTTTGATGAAATTTGAGTGATCTTTATCTCTTAATTTTTACTTTTAAAGAATGGATAGGCTTTAAAAATTTCTGTGTGCCTTAGAATCACAATGTGCATGCTCTAGCACATCTTTAGGATACACTTGCTCAGCTAAAAACACCTTTCTCACATAGTCATGGTTATATGGGATTCCGAGGAATATCTAAATAATCATGGTGTTACCAGCTTGCAGGAGTGATGTCTTAAGATTTTTTCATATATCTCACATGTTCATAAATCACAACAAACATGTGGGAAACCGCCACATTAAATCAGTCACTGCTGAAACAGTGAGTTTGGCCAGGATCTTCCCAGCTGCTGGCCAGAAGTATCATTATTGGACAGTTTGGAGTTGCCTTCCTCATAGCATGGTCCCCATGCTATGCTGATTGTCCAGCATGAGTTCTGATTCTTTTCCAATCCATTTGCCTTGGTTTCCTTGCCTGGGAAGTGATGGGGATGTAGCCAGCAACATAGCCAGGTCCAGGGGGCAGAGGTGCTCCTGAAGCTCTGCCATAAGAATGGGTTATGGAGGCCAGCATTGCTTGCTCTGACAGGAAATATACGTACCCTGCAAGTGACGGTGGACTAGAACAAGCCTTAGCGCAACGGGTAGCACCTAGCTGCCCTTTGACTCGACTCAGGCTGCTGTAAAGATGCACAGCTGCTGCAGCACAAAGAACTCCTGTTTTCCAGCACTCTGAAGCTGCTGGCTGCAGTACAGGGAGGGATCAGCTTCCCCTCTCCCCATAGTCAATCCCCACCCTCCCCCCCCCCCCCCAAAAAAAAAATCATGTTATTGTATAGATGATAATTGGGAAACTGACATACTTGAGCACGAAGATTATCTGCTAAGCATCTACTTACAGCCTGTGCTTCCCTTACCCAGCCTCCATTGTCTGCTAGTCCTTATCAATCCAGAGGTGTTTCTTTTGTATTTGTAACTCACCTTGAAAGATATAACTATCATTTTGGTCAGCCAATAGTCTGAGAAAAATTGATTAGTGTACTGGAAATAACTGCATGGCCATCTTTTATTGTAAATGCTTCTAAGGTGAAGCATGAGTTTGGGATGCTGAACCATTCTGCCAGTATGCTGTCAGAGCCAGGAGGCTTTTAAGTAAGGTGGAGTACTTTAAACTCTCATGGTTCTGTGTTCCCAGATAAATCTTCATGCCCCTCCAAGAGGTGATCCAAACAACATGGAATACATTGCCTGAGAAACATCCCTCCACATAACGGAGTGTAGTACAGCTCAGTGATAGTTCAGACCTCAAGGAGATGTGCCCAAATGCCTTAGAGCAGAGACCTCCGTGGCAGTCTCTAGAAATGAGGTCATTCTGCCTTCCTTTCCAAGTCTTGTCAGCAGAACCTCAGCCAGTTACCCACACTCCAGTTTCTTGGGAAGAATCACACTCTTTCTCGCAAAGGCTGCAAAAATACTCAAGGTGACGTTAACCACACATTAACCTCCCTCACTACAGACTGATGTGGGGTTCGAACCAGTGACCTATATGTAGAAGGCAGCCTATCCCATTATCAGCCTCCTGAGCCATGCCACTTGTTTTTGCATTCATTCATCAACTCTGGCACAATATAAATAACCACCAATGTTTTGTGTGTATATATGTGCAGACGTATCCTGGAAGTGCCACCTAAGGAGCAGAATGCAATCTCTTGTGTAAAACAACCATTGGTCCGAATGAAATTTAATAGCCAGAGCTCTAGGACAGTTTGGACTTTGCAAGTTTGCCTGCCAGAGTACAGTGAATAGTACATAAACCATGTTTTATCATCTTGCAGTTGTATGATGGGTCACAGTAGATTTTCAAAAAGATCAAGAATGAAAATCCCACGTGCAGCTGCCAGCAGATAGCCCGATAAACTCTTTTTTTCTTTGCTTATTTTGGCAACACTGACAATGGGATTTAATGGAGAAAAGCTTTTATTTTCTGTCTCTTTTCCCACTTATTCTTTAAAGGGCAAGTACTGCCTGCATTTGGTCAGATGGGAATTTCAACACCGTCTGCCTGATTAAGCCTTGATTAAAGCTTACAGCTGAGGTGAATGAGTGCATGCATGTGTGTGCGTGAGTGAGTGCATATGTCCTGTAAGCTCTGAATTCAGAGCAGATGTTCACTGATCTAGGCCTTCTGTTTTCAAGACCGTCAGCTACTCTAGAAAGGGAGGGGAGAAGAGGGTAAAGGAAGGGTGGTGAGGGAGGGGACGGTCTCTAGATACCGAGCAAGTTGAGTTGTGTTTACTTACGGCAGCCCACCACCAAGCATGGGGGATGCTGGTGAAGTTGGTACTAGAGACGTCATGCTCCACTGTGTAGACCATGGCAGAGAAGGCGAAGATGCCCATGGCAATGAAGAGCAAAAGGCAGCCCACCTGCTGGTAGCACTGGCGCAAGGTAAAGCCGAAGGCACGCAGCCCCGTGGAGTGGCGGGCCAGCTTGAGAATGCGGAAGATGCGCATGAGGCGCATGATGCGAAGCACTTGTCCCACTTTGCCCACCCGTCCCACCTTCTCGATATCGTGCTCATGCTGGGAGCCCCGGCCTCGGGGCTGGTCATCATCAGCGAAACATTCGAGCAGCAGCTGCAGGTAGAGGGGCAGGATGGCAATGAGGTCCACAGCATTGAGCGCGCTGCTGGCAAAGCGGCGCAGGTCTGGGGTAGAGACTAAGCGCAGCAGGTACTCCAGGGTGAAGAAAGCGATGCACAGGGTCTCGATGTGCTCCAGGACAGGACGACTCTCCCCACTCTTCCGGTCTACCTGCTGCATCTCTTCCACGGTGTTGAGTGCCAGGGCCACCACGGAGATGAGCACAAAGAAGCTGGAGGCCACCGCCATCACTTTGGCGGTGACAGAGGAGAAGGGCTTCTCCATGAGGTTCCAGAGGCGCCAGCGCTGGGGCCCATAGTAGCGCATGTGGTGGAAAAGCTGCTCATTCTCCTGAGCCTCTGCCTGGGAGCGCAGCTCACGCTGGACCTTCAGCTGCTCGCTCAGCTCATCGCGGCGCTCCTCAAAGCAGATGCGGCAGCAGCGGGGTGTGTATTTGAGCCGCACGCCCCAGTAGCTCAACTCCTCCAGGAAGCTGCGTGGGCAAAGCTCGTCCCTCACACGCAGCACCCCTGAAGCATAGAAATTGTACACCAGCTGGAAGACGGCTGGATCACGGTCAAAGAAATACTCGTCTCCCTGGGCAGCATAGTCATCGCACAGGCCCAGCTGGCAGCGGCGGTCAGTGGAGGTGGCCAGGCGACCCAGGCGTGTCTTGGGGTAGATGGCCACTGCCTGGTAGGTGAGGCGGTAGCTTTGGCCACCGACGTTAATGTTCAGCACGGATGAAGTGGATGCCGTGGCTGGGGCTCCAGAGGAAAAGGCAGGGGAGCAAGGAATGGATGATGAGGGCTTGTTTTCTCCCTCAAATGGGTCTCCGGTTGGCCATTTTCCTTGTTCTTTCTCTTCTTCTTCCTCATCTTCATCATCCACGTAATAGTTGTAATTCCCCTCTGGTCCAAGGAGCAGCAGGGGCTGGGAGCTCAGTGGAGCAGTGGCAGAAAAGCCACTCTGCTTGTCTAAACACATGCCTTCATTGTCCTTCCTCCTGGCAAGCTGTGGAAGGACATTTGATGCTTCCCTCTCTCTTCCTTTAGCTTTCAGGAAAGGAAACTGCCTCCTCATGTTAAACTGCAACATACTATTTTCCCTTGCTCTTCTCCCTTCTTATCATTCACCTGCTTGACAAATTAGCACCAATCCTTTCTGGTACTAAGACTGACAGTCCTGCTCTCTTGTCTCTTCACCTCGGTGATATCAAGCACAGCGGCAGTTCTGCATTTTTCCTCCTGCCAGTCACCACTCCAGTTGCTGTGAAAGCTCACTGTGGGATATAGACACATGAAGACTGCTGTTGACTGTTTTAATCTTGCTGACAGGGAAGATCTGAGTGCTTAGAGAAGGGGATTTAAGGGCTATTATCCTGTTCCAGCCTCATGTCCCTCAGGCTGTGACGTGAATGATTATGGATCCATAAATCTATGAAAAATCAGTAAGGGGGAAAAAATGTAAAGTTTTATTGCTAATAAAAAAGCATACATTTCCCTAATTGAAATATATAGGGATTAAGAATAATCTGAAAATGAAAATGTATGAGGAGCAGAGAGAAGAGACGGAACATTATAGATTTCTTTCATCTACTTCAGTATAGTATGTCTTGGCTTACCTTAATGAAAATAATGAATAATTAATATGCAGATATTTTGTGGGGATTCATTACCATAAGTCTTTAAATATTTTCCAAAGGCAAGCAAATAAAAATCATTCCTCTTCATTCATGGTTAGCATATCTGCTGTCTGTCTGGTTGCCGGCACAGGTCTCATGCTTCTCTGGGCACAGCTCAAGTGAGAGCAAGCATGTGGAGGGGTTTCTAGCACACTGCTTCACTTCAAACTCTTCTTAAGATGCTGAGAAAGGGAACAGGGTGCAAAGCCGCTCCTCCCTCTCTTGTAGGGCATGTTTAGTAGCATAAAGCCACGTAAGGTACCTAGCAGGACAGGATAGATTCTTTATCCTTGTTTTGGTGGAGGTTTCAACCTCAGCCCTCGATGAGCTGGCTCAAGAATCTCCAGTAACAATGAGCCTCCTGAAAGCCAAGTTGCTTCCCCTTGATGCTGGAAGCACTTCAGCTGGGCTAGAGCTCCTCTAAAGAAGAGGATACACACAGTAAACATATGGCTCCTTCAGCATACTCTTAGTCCCTGAGTTTCATCTTAACATCAGCTCATTATCCCTGGTTTATGCAGGCTGGTGCAGGATGGGACAAGGCAGTAGAAAACCACTAGCTCTGGCAACACCGTCACTGGTACAGAAAGCTGCAGTGTGAATACTTGGAGCAGCCAAAAGCTAGGTTTTGTTTTTATAGCTTCTCAGTCAGAAGAAATTCTTGTTGGAAATCTTGAATAATCAGAGTGATCGTGTTAGCCATCCAAGCAATCTTGCAAGCGCAATTTTATTAAAACATTGACACAAATTCCAAACTACTCCTAGTCACTGAAGATGAGAGGAAATATCCGTCCCTGCTCCTCAAACACTTATCTTACCAAGTAACTCAATGTATAAGCAATCCCTAAAATGAAGAAGTCTCTGTCTCAACGATTGGCAGCCAAGCTTTCTGTTACATCTTTGGCTATGTTACCTTTGTGTTCCTTCCTGCTCAGTATCACAGCTTCAACATTCCTGGCTTACCTAACAGCAAGGGGCATATGCAAGGTTAATTCAAACCAGGTTTCCCATGATAATGAGTGTCTATCAAAACGGTTTGGTAGGCCTAGCCTCCAACAGAATCGTGGTGTGGCCCAAAGTGCTGCTGTGGTTGTACCACAGCCTACAGCATGGAACATCTGCCTGTGCACCTGGGCACAGAGACATAACCTGAGCAAATCTGGATCATTATCTTCAGGCCCTGGGAGAAACCTGTGGTCTGGAAATGGACCAGCTGCAAGAACTCAGAGATTTCTTATACCTGCGCAGCAGGTGCTCTCAGAAGCTGTTTTGGATTGATGTGACTGAGTTCTGTCCCAGCTGGAGTTCTTGCACACGACACAAAATGATGCTGTTGAAAAAAAAAAAAAAAGCCATATAAGCAGAAAAAGTCTGTGAGATTATTAGTTTGACTGATATAAATAGAAAAAAGATCAGCTGCTGTTGAGCATATGTTTCTTCAGGGTCTGGTTATTGTCAGCTATCCAACAGAAAATGTTCTTCTACCATCATATCTCACCTAATTAATATCTTTAGTGGTACTGTAGCCATGAAAGTCTGCCCTTCGGAAATAATACATACACATAGCTTGCCATCTGTAAAACCAAGTGTTGCACAGTGACTGTGTATTGCTAAGGGCTTTCCATCTGCAGCCCTTTAGCCTGTCTTCTACCTGCAGCTCCCTACCTTTTCACACAAGCTGTCAGGACATTGTATCCTAGTTCACCTGCGGCAGTATCTCTCCCTTGTTGTTCCCAAGCATGCAAATAATTTTACTTAGGTGCCATTATGTGAAAAAATCACCTTTGTTGTGAGAATTACCGCTTCTTTTCCACGTTTCCCCTACCTCCTGGCTGTAGCTTTTACATTTACTAGGTCTTGACAAGGACAAGGTCTTGACAAAGACCATCATAACTGAATGTTTGACAGTACCTTTTTTCTCAGACTGCATACTAAAGGAGGCTTCTTCAAGTCACACTATTTAAGGCCTGTGTTTCTAGCAATTCATATTTAGGTGTTCTTGGAGGTGTTTTGTTTCACAAATTCTCCACTGCCCATTCTCTTTATCTTTCTCGATGCAATAAAGGTAAGACCCATATTTATAGGGATTGTCAGTGCCTTATTACAGACACCCAGCTGCTTTGCAGTTTGCTTTGAATATTAAAACGTGCTGTGGTTAGTCCTCTGTTAGCAACCTTAGTACAAATTAATGTACAATGTCAGGACTGTCTCTTTGTCCTAAGCAAACTACTTCAGACATAAGAAAAACACTGGTCTGCAATACCATCATTTTACTACTAAAAAATATTGAATGTTTCTTAATCAAGATTCAAGCTAGAGTATAACCACATTCCTCTTACCAGACTTCACTGTAGTATTGTGTTTTCCTTTTTGTCAGACTCCCTGGTCTCACTTCTGAGAAGTCTCTGGTAAGGTTCAGTGTTCACTACTCAAAAGATCTTTTGTTTTTTCACACCATGAAGTGGCATGAGCTTCAATTCATGACTGTCAAATGCCAGCAGTTTGTACACCTGGTCTAAGACCTTACACACTGCTACTAATGAAAGCAAGAAAGGTTACTAGCTTCATGTCTCCTCAGGCTAATCACTTTGACCTAGTTATTCTTGTGAAGGAAACTGTCAGGCACCCAATACACTCTGCTCAAGCTTGCCTGCACTGATGAAATAGGTAAAATACGACTGCTTTATTTACGTTCTTTACTATGTTCTTTCAAGTTCTTTTCAGACATGATTCTGAGATGCTAGATTCTCAGCCCAGATAGGCAAGAAAATGAAGTGATCAGGTGGGACCTTCTTCACCCCTATCTTCTTCCTTAGCCATCTCAGTGTGTTGGTAGTAGGAACTGCATAACATTTTATTTTATGGATAGTAGAAGAGACATGAAGACAGTAGTAGCAGTGGAGAGTGCTGTCCAATCTAGCAGTCAGTGTTCTGGATACCAGCTTCCTGAGAACACCATTTTCACAATAGGAAACTCTAAGTGAAATGGAAGAGGGTCATGAGAAGATGAGTCTGTGTAAGTGTTCATCTTAGGGACTGCTGACTTTTCCCATGGTAAGGGATCATGTAATTACATTTTTTTTTACACTGAGCAAATCACCTTCAGAGTGGAATATGCTTGCCTTCTATTGACAATAAAAAAAAGAAAAAATAAAGATTTTTAATTAAAATTACCTTGAAGAATTTATATGTCTCTATATTGCCTCACTGCATTAATTTCAGACTTGAAACAACATGCTCAGCTATCTGTAGGGAATTGCACTGAAAATTACATAAAGATTTGTTTCAAAGTGTCCAGTCATACTTTTTCAGTAACACCCAGTGACCTCTCAAGCTATGTTGACAGTGTAGAAAATACTTCTACTGGTGATTATTAATAACCTGATAATTATTCATGTCCTATTAGCTATATTAGGGCACTGAAAAAAAACATAATGGGGTCAAAGGAAGACTGACTGATTGTAATGTCTAGTTAAACTGTGAGGTGTGACTCAGGCAGTGGGAGAATTACAATTCTGTTCTGTTCTGTTCAGGTCCCCATACCTAAAAAGGAAAAAGAAAAAGAAAAAGGAAAAGAAAAAGGAAAAGGAAAAGGAAAAGGAAAAGGAAAAGGAAAAGGAAAAGGAAAAGGAAAAGGAAAAGGAAAAGGAAAAGGAAAAGGAAAAGGAAAAGGAAAAGGAAAAGGAAAAGAAAAAGGAAAAGAAAAAGAAAGCCTGAGCTAACACTATGCCACAATAACAGATATGTCTAAAGCTGAAGCAATATTTACTCTACCATTCCCCTCCACCCAGCTCAGCTGGACTTGTATGCAAGCAACAGTGGGCAAGAGGATCCTTGTTATTCTGTGATTTCAGGTATCTTTGCATCTTACCAACCCTTGCAGACTTTCTCAGCCCTGAAAACACCATGTGTCTGCTGAAAAAAAAAAAAAAATCCCTGTTTCTTACTGTATTTCTTTTTCTTTTTTTTTTTTTTTCACTTACCTGGCAACCCTGTTGCTGCAGTTTCCTAGAGGGTGCTTAGAAAGCACAAAATGAATGGGAAGGGTGAAAGAGTGGGTTAGAGTAGTCAGCACCACCAAGTTGCCCACATCTCTTCCTGCTAACACACTGAAGGAAGCATGTGCCCATGCAATCCCCCAACTCCACCCACTGGTGCTGCCTGCACCACTGGAAAAAGAAAGAGAGGGCAGAGACAGAGGAAGCTGTTGCAGTGAGCCAGCTCCAGGGGTAGGCAGCAGGCAGAGAGGGCAAAACACGACCAAGATTAAGCTGGCAGTTTTGTACCTGAGCAGTTAGTCTGTGCCACACAGGACAAGTTATCTGATCTACCATAGTTGAATGCTTATATGCTCACAGGTATGGAACAAAACAGCTGCAAAATGTGAAGCAAATCTCTCCTTAGTATTTACATTAATATATTTGCCACAGACTATGAGTGAGATGCAGCCAGTTACTCAGTTCACCTGACATAAGCAACTTTGCTGAGTATTTGTGCCACAGCTTGCCTCATCCCCTCCATTTTGTTTCAACTAGAGGCATTCTGGAAGGGGTGCCCTTCTTTCTCACAAGCCTGGAGACTCTTCCTTGCATCCACTTAAAGTGGTTCATGTTTTTTGCCACTGACTCTTTCTGTTTTCTGCCAGCATCTTCTCCTGTCTAACCAATCCACCTAAGTCCTTGCCAATATCATTTTCACATATCTACAACTCCATGACAGCTTTTCCCTATTGCAGTGGACTTTTTCTTTTTTCTTTTTTTTTTTTTTTTTCTTTCTATTTAACAAATAAAGACACATTTTTACTGTAGATGTTTTCTCAGGGAAATATCTCTGCTGTGATATCCCTTAGCATACTCAAGCAGAAGTACCCACAGGAACACAAGGATGGCTTGTCAGCAGCAACATACCAACTGATAACCCTGGATCATATGCATTAACATCTGTGTGCTACCTCTTATTAGGTCCTAATCACATTTCATGGAGTATTTTATGCAGATGGTGTTAAAAAATGACAGAATTTATTTATTTATTTATTTTTGTAAATATGAAGAATTTTAACTACCATTGGGTAGGAAGAGCCTGAATCTCTGGACAGAAACAGTAAATGATATTGTAATAGATTGATGCTTGTTCTATTAAAACTTGAGCCAAACCATGTCATGTTTGAGAGGTATAATTTGGCTAAAATTTTGCAGTAAGCTGTGAGGAGAAAAGCCAGCAAAACTTCATTTGCTATTTCAAAGAAACCACATGTAAAAAGAGAAGAAGTGAGGCATGGGAGGCATGTGGAGCCTCATACAGGGAAATAAAAACCCAGCTTTCCCTGGGTTTTGGCTCTATATTCAATCCCAGGAGCTTTGCCCATGCATTGCTGAGCATCAAATAGAGATCAAGAAGCATCCTGTATTGCTTTGTCCTGATCTGGATCTACAGCAACTTCAGGCATTTGCATAGTGCACCAGCTACATGGAAGATGATGGTAAAGTCTTCAGAAGATGATATGATAATGCAGCCTAGCTTCTCTGGAATTCCAGCAAGAGGCAAGACAGCCTTTGCAAAGGCATGGACAGCAATAACAGAGCTGAGCTAGTCATTCGTGCAGGTGATGGGTCACCTCACACACGTATCAAGCAGAGATATATCACAGTGAATCAAAGGTTGGCAAAGACAGGACATATGGACATAAAGCACTCTTACAGTTAAGAATAGAAAGCAGGAATTACCACTAATAGCAAGCATCTCCCAAGTTCTGCAAGAGCTAGCTACGACCACAGTGAGCAGAACAGAGCTAATATGGAAAACAGGACAGCACATACATTCAGTAGGATGAAAATATACTGCTGACAGGATCATATTCCTCCGGCTTAATGAGTTCATAACCAGTTTTTACAGGTGGTATGCTGAGTAACAAACCAGGATACAAACAGTAGAGGGATCAAACAGTATTTTCTGTATTGCATATTGCCAGGCTTTCCATGCGCCTTGCTCACTGTTGCTTGCAGTGCCTTGTTCATAAATATTAATGGCTCTTCAGACATGGACAGCTGGTCCCAGCCCTGCACGCAAACATTAAAAAGCACAAAACAGCAGCAGAGAGAACAAATTTTACTTAATGGGTGGGAATGAATGTCAGCTGTATGTTGGGAAGCTGGAAATATGCTGGAAGCAGAAACAACACTGTGACACTCACACTCCTCTTAATGTCTGGGGGGTGGGAGGAAAGAGGGTAGTTGGGGGGTGGGGAGTGTACAATTGACAGGCTCAGTGTTTTCTCAACACTACATCTTTATGGGGAAAAAAAAAACACTTTTCCTGCTGACAGAATTCAGCTGCCAGTTTTACTTTGAGAGTTTGTTTTAGATTACCAAAAGGGAGAAAGTATGGACACACTCATCAAAGCACTTGCACTTCCTTTCCCAGGAATTTGTTTTTATTCTTGTTTTTCTTTCTTTTTTTTTTTTTTTTTAATTATTATTATTATTTTTAATATGCAAAAAGGACTTTTGACTGGCAGCATCCATTTTCACTTTTTTTTTTTTTTTTTTTTTTTTTTTTGCAAAGACCTTGCACAAGCAATAATACCTCTGTACTAGTGAAAGCCATCTAAACCTCATAAGCCACAAAGTAGAAATCATAGGTGAAAGTCTGCAATGAGGAACAACAGCCCAGAAGTCCACACAGTCATTCCTGGCAGCTATGCATTCCCTTTCCAGACTTCAGTATCCATCAGTGGTCTGGACACCCACCTGCTCCATGAAACAGAGTCTCCTGAGCCTCTTTATTTAAGCTGTATTGTCTCAGTGCCAGCTCAGCCAGCACTTCCTCATTTTCCCTGTTTGCATCACTTCCCCTAGCAAACGCTACTGGCCCAGGTGGTAGTCACAAAATGGCAGTCAGAGTTTATGATGGTCCATGAAGTCAGGATCTTACAAAAAACAACAATAATGAAGTACGTGGCTGCATTCAACCTTGGATTCCTGGTGGTGTGCTAACGGTGAGTTGTGCTGGACTCATTTACAGGATGATTTAATGTGCCGTGTGCCACGGCCTCTGGATAACCATTCCTCCTGATTTATGTGTACTCTCACAGTGTACTGAGAACTGCTGATCTTTTATATAGACTTCATTGAAACCAGCTAACAACAGGAAAAAAGACAACTGAATCATGCACTTTACATGCAGAAGGACCACACAAACTTGGAAAGGGCTCAGTGGAAGCTTTGGATCTGTGAATATTTTTCAGGACCCTTAGTAGTTTTCTCCAAGTTCCTTCCTTTGATAAACACACCCACCCATGTAAATTTCTTTTGTAGTTCCTTCTCCTTTCCTTGGGTGAGACTGCCCTTCCTGAGCCTTTCCACTCACAGCACTCCAAGTGATGGTAAATTAACACAGCTCACCTGTCTTCTCTGCTCACTGCTTTGCACCTGCATTTCCATCACGTGCAAGTTTCATGCTGTGCTGCACCCCAAATCTGAAAGAAGATCCTGGGATCTGCCAGGTTGGTAGGAGACAAAGATGTACCTTCTCCTCCTCAGTATAATCACAAGCATCTCCACAATTCACAATATCTTTGAGGAGAGGAGAAGGAGGTGCCAGTCTCCTTGGGGTGAATTTTCTGAACCATATTTTTAAGTCCATAATCCATAGTAGATTTGTGGTGGTGTGAAATTTTGTTTGCTTCTTGTGTATGCACATCACACTTCTCCCTGCCAGTCTGGGACTACAGCTGCTCTGCCTCTGCTTTTCTACCATTTATTTCTCGAGCTGGTCCTTGCTTCCTTCTCTGCTCATGATGTACCTGTATTGTACTCCCTTGACCCTGTCTGTCACTGCTCCACAGCAGCAGTCCTTGCAATAAAACCATCACTCTTCAGCCTTGACTCAGATGAATGTTTACCTCACAGAGACTTTCCTATTCACAGAGTGCTTGAGGGCTCACCTTTCAGATTCGTTATGAGAGTTTAATATGTTCTGTCAGTGTGTAGTTCACTGTGCTCTGTGTTTAGCATACAAATTGAAATGTTTAGCTGCAAAATTATATTTTTATTATTATTATTTTAATGCACAGGAAAGATTGGTTTAAAATAAGCAGACTACTTCTGGGAATTTTTGAGAAAATTAGATAACTTTGCAACGGAGGAGAAGATATTGCTAAAATGCTTCAATCAGTGCTATCTTGTGACTTCAAATTCCAAGAGATATTTTCATAACACAAGAGTTTTGTAATAAAGCCCTCTACTTATCTACAATGTTGCACAGCAAAGAACAAAATGGCTCAGGGACAGACAAAGCTTTTTGCAGCCTGGATTTTAGCCAGATTTTTTGTGTTTGTACACACACATATTTATGCATATGTGTGAAAATCTGTCAACAAGATTGCTGTCCTTATCACAACCATGTGCCATTTGTAAATCACTTTAGTAGAGTGAGCTTGTCAGGCATTTCATGAATATAGGGTTGAGTGGTTTAAACAGGTTATTTGCTTTTATCTTCTGTTGTCCCAGTCTGCATAGCACAGGTTTGATTTACAGGCTAAACTTTCCGTAGGAGAGGATTTCAGTTTCCAACCCTGTATCCCCCTGTGCTTGCAATGCAATGACCAAAACTCCTTTTTCTTTTTCTATAGTGTTCTCAGAAATTGTCGTTCCCTTCTCTGTATAGAGAGCTAAAGGAGACAGAGAAAAGATCTTTTACTGATACTGTCTCTAAAGAAATAATTAATGCACCTTTGAAAATCTTCCTTTGGTTTTGACTTTTGGCAGAAAAGCACTGCTTCCCTTCTGCTTTTCTCACCTCAAAGGCCAGAAAGAGAAAGAAACAGGTAGAGCAGCCTGGCTACAGAAGATTTTTGAAGGTGACAGAGTACCAGTTCCTGTTTAATCTAATCACTGCCTTTGTCAAACACTATTTAGAATACCATCCTGAAATTAGTTCTTTTAGAGTATACACTATACTCTGCTGTTTTAAAAACTGGACATGAATTAAAAAACGAGTCATGAATCCCCATTTAATGACTTCTTGGATAAAGATATACTGAGAAGTTAAATGCATGATGCTTTATGTGAAATGGGGTTTGCCATGAGAACTGAATCCTCTGCACACTATGTGATTATTGTCAGATTTGTCCAGAAGACTGTATTTAGCAAATATTCTGCAGGAACACAATGTCATGTGTCAGGTGTAGTTACGTGAGATGAGTACTCCTATCTTTTTTCGTCAAAGACTGATGTTTGTCTTCCTTGTTCTTTGCATCTGTTTAGAGGCAGAACCCTCCATAGGAGCTGTGCTAAGTGTTCCCTACCACCTTCCTCATGGGTAGCATCCCCAGAGGACTTCCTCTACAACTTCACGCAAAAGCCCACGCAGATTCTCCATGTAGTAAAATCAGGCTCCTGACTTCTGCTGAATGAAAATGTCTCAGTCTGCTCCTCTTCCACTTGTGTCTGCTTGGTATTCTACATACCCGTAGGTTCTCTTTTGTGTTGAGTAAGATATTGATTGGTATTGCAATGGCACTGCAGCAGTTTACAGTAACCATGCTTAATGCCCTTGAAGCACTGATGTCTTTTTCTCATTCCTACAAGGCAGTGTAGTATTTCATTCATGTTGTTAGCATAAAAATTCATTAAAATGTTCAGAGGACAGAGAGGAGATCCTTGGGACCTTTTATTTTTCACTGTGATTTTGCTTCTGTTTTGTTTTTACAAAGAAGCAGCTTATATTGACACTAGGACTGACTAATAGCCTACAACTACAGCTGCTACCTGTGAAATCAGAGGTAACCTGTTAGCCTGGTATATACTGCTGCACAGTGAAAAGGGATTGCAAAAACAAGGAACTCAGACAACATTAAAAGCACTATCAGCTTCCTTACAGTTTACCTCAGTTGGTAGCCTTAGAAGAACAAAAAGTAGTAATGAAGGGCGATTCACTGCAACACCAATGTGATCAGGAGCGGCTTCAGGAGGACAGAAGAGTGAGATGGTGAGCTTTTACCTGCTGTCTGTGCAAGTGAGTGGCATGAGTGGCGAGACACGGTTGCCTGCATTAGATGGGCTGCATTCCAGCTCAAGGGGGGTTGCTGCAGGGGGGTTCAAAATGGAAAAGCTGAGTGAGGGTGGCTTAGCACTAAGCTGGGATGAAGGAAGGAAAGAAGGGAAAAGCTTCCCAGAACAAGCTGGCACAGGGTGGCCTGTGGCAGCAAACAGGAGGATGACAAATGCAGCTGGGGAAGTATACAGCTTATTCACCAACAGGAGAAATCTGGGAGAAACAAGCCAAACATGACTAACTGATAATAGCTAATCTTGGCAGTGTAGCAGAGTGATTTGCCTAAGTTGTCAGCACCTCTGTTTGAAATCTACGTGAGGAGCTGAAAAGCAAACAAAAAGTGTAATTATGCTGTATGTGGAATTCTTTGATGTGGGTTTCAGTGATGCAAACAGGACCAAGGGCCTGGAGATAATGGCCAGGAAGTCCCTTCCAGTACTATACTTAACTAATGATTATTCAGTCTTTTGTAAGTAGGCAAGAGCTTTCCAGAACATGTGTGTGTGACATTTTTCTGCCTCAAAGACCATATGGTCCAATACATATTTTTATGTCCCATCTCTTAGTGATTTCCATAATACGTGCAAAACAGCTTTCCGAGTAACTCACTAAAATCTTCCACTAGGAAAAGTGGGTCCTGAAGGACAATCCGCTGTCACCATTCTGCTTCACTAACAGTATTACGCTGTCTTACTTTATTAACTGTCCTCTGTACCACATTACATTTAGTTACCATGAATTCTCCACTAGCTCATCACTGTAGTTCCTATGTGAATACATGGCTCATCACCGCAAAAGTTGGCACTGCAGGGTCAGGGCATTCAGCCCTAATTATTCAGGCATAATTTAGTTGTGAAAGGTGTGGGACGCCATGCTCTAGGTAATTCTAGTGGGAAATAAACATGAAGGAGAAGCGATAGGGAGCAGTGGCTGCACATCAGAAGGGATGGAGGTAGCAAGGAAAGAAGGACACATGAGGTAAGGCAACACACACTAATAGGAAAGTGCATTAGATTTTAATTGCTTTGTGGGAAAACAAGCAGACGGGAACAGGGAGAGATCACACTGATAATGTGGATCATGATCCACAGGACAGGAGACCTGCTTGGATGAGCAAGGATCTCCTGGAAGGACCCAAATGGAAGAAGGAAGTATACAGAACGTGGAACAGGGAACAGGCCACTTGGGAAGAACATAGGGACATTTTCAGAGGATGCAGTTATGTGGCAAGGAAAGACAAGGCTCATCTGGAGTTAAATCTGACCCTACAACAAGAGAGTCTTTTTCAAATATATCATTAGCAGAAGGAAGGCTAAGGAAAATGTGGGCCCACTGCTTAATGAGGTGCTTACCCTGCTGATAAATGATGCAGAGAAGGCAGTGGTACTGAATGCCTTTGTTTCAGTCTTCACCGCTGAGACCAGCCCTCAGGAATCTCTGACCATATATACAAGGGAGGAAGTCCTGACAAAGGAGGAATTTCCCTTGGTCAAAGAGGGTCGGGTCAAAGATCTCTTAGGCAAACTTGACATTCACAAATCCATGGGCACAGATGGGATACATGCAGGAGTGCTGAGGGAGCTGGCCGATCTTATTGCTAGCCCACTTTCAATAATTTTTGAAAGGTCATGGAGATCAGGAGAGGAGGCTGAGGACTGGAAGAAAGCCAGTGTCACTCCAGTCTTCAAAAAGGGCAAGAAGGAGGATGCAGGAAACTACAGGCCAGTTGGCCTCACCTCCATCCCTGGAAAGGTGATGCATTAGGAAGAGTGTTGCCAGTAGGTCAAGTGCAGTGATCCTCTTCCTCTGGTCTGCCCTGGTGAGGCCTCACCTGCAATACTGTGTCCAGTTCTGGGCTCCCCAGTGCAAGAGGGACATGGAGCTACTAGAGAGAGTCCAGAGGAGGGCTACAGGGATGATTAGGGCAAGGGAGCATCTGTCATATGAGGACAGACTGAGGGCTGGGTCTTGTTTAGCTTGGAGAAGAGGAGACGGAGAGAGGATCTCATCAATGTATACAAATATCTGAAGGGGGAGTGTGAAGAGGATAGAGCCAGTTTCTTTTCAGTTGTGCCCAGCGACAGGAGGAGAGGCAATGGGCACAAACTGAAGCATGGGAGATTCTGGCTGAATATGAGAGGGCATTTCTGTACTGCGAGGATGACAGAGCACTGGCACAGGTTGCCCAGAGAGGTTGTGGAGTCTCCTCCTCTGGAGATATTTAGAACCTGCCTGCACATCCTGCACAATGTGCTGCTTGACTTGGGGGTTGGGCCAGATGATCTCCAGAGGTCCCTTCCAACCTCAAGCATTCTGTAAGATTCATTCTCTGTGATTCTGTGATACTGAATTGCTCTAAGACTCAGGTGAATGATAAAGAAGGTGTGTAAGCACAGCACACTTTTCCTTACATTAAGAAATACCCCCACTTACTGAAAGAAGAAATTATCCATTTTGTGATTCTCTACTACTCCATGGTGCAAAGACAAGTCATTGCATGCTAGATTTTAGCTCCTCCTGTGTATGGTGTAAGCAAGCATATCACCATGAACACAAATGTATCACCACAGATGGCAGCTCTAATATGTTTGAAATAGAGACCAAAACAAAGGATTAAACCTTCCTCGATTTCCCTCTTTCTTGGTTGAAAGCAGTAGGGAAGCCTAGACGTGGTGGCAAGAAGCTACTCAGATGTTGTGCATCAGGGGCACAGCATTGGAAGGCCACAGGCAGCAAAGGGGTAATAAGGTTACAGCAAAGGGATACTGATGGACTGAGAGCTGAGTAATAAGGGAAGGTGATGAGGAAGCACCAAAAACCATCCTCACTTCAGGCAAAAGAAAAAGCAACATGGTTCATGCAAAGTGAATTAAGGTTGCAGATTACAGCTAGAGGTAAGTGATGCAAACATGGGAGAAAGATTATGGTGAAGCAGTTATGATCCCTGTGATAAGCAGTACCCAGAGCTCAACAGTTGCCTCACATTTGCTGCAACTGATGGACTTCATAGGCTCAGGAAGAAAATTTAATTTTAAAGGAGGGGAAATGTTTCAGGAGATGGTAGCTCTCTGAATTCTTATTTTTTATCTGTTTTGTGAACACCTACTCAGAGCTGGCTTCCAGAGCTATTATTCTCTGTCCTGGCACTTCCTCCACATCTCTCCACTGCGCTGAACCATTGAGCTCACACAGAGTCTGCTGGAGGCAGGGCAACACATGGTACTCATGAAGTATCACAGGGCAGCTCTAAACTTTCCGTGCACACACTGGAGGGACACGTTTGAATTAAAATAAAGTATTTTTCTTAGAATTAGATCATCATTTGGCACTGCCCAGTGGGGCTCTGGCAGTTCAGATGTTCCTTTTACTTTGCCACATGCTGAACTTCTTGCTCCTGTGTGTCACCTGACTGTCCTCTACTGAAGCCTGTGATGTCCACCTACAAACAGCAATCTAGCATATACTGAGGGGGAGGGAGAGGGGACAACATACATTACCCCTTGGTTACACTGGAGAATGGGAGGTTATCTGACCTGGGCACAACTGAGAGTGTCCTGGCTTGCCATTTCCCTTGTGTTTACAGAGCTGTGGGCTGCAGTATGTTTTGTTTTGCTATAGGCTATGCCTAATGTTGAATCTTGAACTTAAATTAACCCTGCAGTAATGCTTTCGCTTGAGGACAATTTGCACTTTCTATTTTTATTCCTTTTTCTGACTTTTTTCTCTTCAGGTATGAGCAGTTGAATACCCACCCTAGGCTTGCATAAGGCCAGAGGGACTAAACTGTAAGGATTGCAGAAGAGACATTATAGCCACGTGAAGCAGCATACAAGGATCACCATTTACTTGACTGCAGCGTAAATTGTAGAAACACACACAAGCACACACACGTAGTATGTTTAGCAACAGATAGTATAAATCAGTCCACTGACATAAGTAATACAAGTATCCAAGTCATAAAGCACTGCTTCCTAGGGGAGGTTAGCTTGGGAGCAAAGAGCTAATGGATTTAAAGGTTGTGTTAGGTAACAAGGAAAAGCAGAAGGGTTAGACTGCTCCCTTAGACTCTGCTGAATTTTAAGTACATTCAGTCCAGCCTTGATTGGATTTAGGTAAATTAAATACTGCACCTATTCACCTGTGGTAGCAGGAACAAATCTTTGGCAACCTCAGTCCTTGGTCCAAATAAATCAGTGTAAATCAGTCTGATGTTGTGTACGCTTGAAGGCAACACAGCATTTGCTGCAGTTTTAACAGCCCATACTGATGGAGAATCTGGGATGACAGATTTTTAATTTATTTTAGCTGAAATGATGCCACAAAACTCAGAGAGTATAAGATACACATTAGTAGATGTTAATATGTCACTGGCAGACAAAACTCTTTTTAGTCTTTTACCCATGCAAGCTCCCAAGAGAACTCCACCTTAACGACCCATGATAACAGAAACATGCAGTGGAGGAAGGATTTCAGGATTCAGTGTTGCATGCTGTCTGTCATTTGAAGCCAGTACTATACATTCAGGCTGCGGATGCAGCTCCCTGGGAGTTACAGAGGCATAAACAGCATGAATAGAATCTGATGGCTCATACATGCTGATAATGATGACTGACAAACCAGGTGTTTTTTTTTGTTGTTGCTTTTCCCTGTTGTTGTGACTGGATGCCATGGTGAATGAAGTATAAATAGGTAGGCAGATTAGATGGGTGGAAACATTTCCTTTTCATGGCATAAAGTGTCAGTTCAGATGAGTAATTTTATGTTCTTCAGCACAGTGCTTGCACAGCATATTTATCCACCCATGAGATCAAAATTTTGTTTTTAATGAACTGGATTTGGTCTCTTGAGGAAGAGCCATCCCTTGTGGTTGTCAGAGTATTTCCAGAGTATTCCCCATAATGTCAAAACCCCAATACATTTCAGATGGGAAAGAGCTCCTAATAAGAACCATGAAAGAGAAAATCTCCCTCAGAGTAGTCTGGAACTGCAAGGTTTGGGGATTTGCTGACTGAATCTCAGCAAAATGCTGGATAGAAATATTACATTTGTCATTTTTTATAAGTAATACCCTAAAGGGAAATTCCATTTATCAGGCCTGTTCACAGGAGAGTTTATGTCCTGCCTAATGAACTGAAAAAATGGATTTGTTTCTATATTTTAATTTGTTGTGTTAGCTGTAAAGTTAAATTATATTAATTGTTTACTGTGTTTCTGAGAACTGGAGTACCTTAGGTAATTAATCACCCTGGAGTTACTGCTGCTTTCCATGCGATAAACGCAATATTTAGTATGTTGATGAGTCCAGACACAGTCTCCCTCCCTGCCTCAGTGAATCCAGTGTGATGGATAAAAAGCAAGACCTTACAGTTTCCCTGGCAATGAGCAGCACATGAGAACACAGAGGTAGATGTGGATGGGCCAGAGGCAGGCAGCTCTGGGCACGACTTGGCATAGCCAGGCTGCGGGCAGCTCAGTGGTATGGCTGAGCAAAGGCTGGGCCAGGTTGCTCTGTGTGAGGGTGTGCTGGCACATCAAACTGAGAAGTTCATCTTGCTCTCTTGCTAATCCTTTCCTATCAGCTTCCACAGAGAAATTCACTTCTGTGCTGGACCCTACTAAAAGCCCTGCTCACTGCTGACCCCAAACTGCTGTAGCCAAGGTGGTACGGTGCTGGGCTGTTGCTGCTGTGTTTGATGGGGATGGTCTTGCTGCTGTCCATGGCTGCTGTCATTTCCCATGTGTGTTTTCCCTGGGAATAATCCCCCCTGAGGTTGCGGTCCACCCTGCTGCCTTTGTTGTAGAGCAGCTCCATAGAGCAGCTCCATCCTGCCCTATGTATGAGTGTGTGTGTGTGATGGATGGAGGCAGGCAGGGCTGAGGCTTCATGCATGCCCTGACTGATGGTCTATGCAGGCCCTAGGCAAATCAGCCTGGCATTCATCGAGCAGTCTACATTTGGGGCTAGGTAGCTGATGTGCCATCAAGTGGACCGTATGGTTTGCATGAAGGAATCCTGAATTTCTTCTTCCAGGGGATTGGCTGCATAGGCAGTGGCTCTCAGCCTGGAGAGGAGCTGACTTGTGTAGTGGAGTAATGACAAAATTGTGCATGGTGCTGTGATGGTGAGTATGGGATGCTTAGGGATTTTTTCTTGAGTTAAAGACACCAAAGGAAACTGGAAATGTTCTTCTTTGCACAACAGCTTGTAAGGCATTGGCCCCTTGTCCAAAGACTATGTGGATGCTAAAATTGTAATGGCTCATGAAGGAGACAAGGTCAATTCTTAGAAAAACACATGAAGGGCTGTTTTAAAATTAGACATCGCCTTTGTATGGGGAAGCCCTTGACCTGCCAATTGGTGGAGACTGGCTGAGTGTTCTGGCAAAGTATCACTGCTTCCTGTCCTTAAATTCTTCCTAGACAACTGCAGATGGCCACTTCGAGGGACCAGGCAATGGGTTAGATGGAGCTCTGACGTGCCCTGGCACAACAGATAGTTTCTTCTTGTGTTGTAACCTTGTCCATCTGCTATATCTGTTGTCTCTAATCTGCATAGAGACAGGCACTTCTGAGGGCAGAAACAGTTTAGCTCTTCTGTATTTATAAAACCATGGAGATTTGAATAAATATTTAGGGTTCCTAGGTATGGCATGATAAAGTAACAATGCTGAGAGCATTGTTGAGAACTAAGTGTTGCAGTGCATGTGTCCTCCTGAAGCTGCTACAGGTGCAGTGGTGCCAGCTCCATTTCTGCCCTAATGACATTTGAGTGGATAATATGTCACAATCCCTTACTCAGCAACAGTGTCGTGTGAAGATCTATAAAGACTTAGTTTAAAAAGAAAGTGGGTCATATTAATCTGTTGAAGAATGATTCTATATCCTACCCAAATTAAAATTTTCCTAAGGCTGATAGCTGGCAGCTGCTACTGGTTGTGAAGTGGGAGATAAGGAAACCCCTTTGCCTTTGCCTTTGCTTTTGCCTTTGCCTTTGCCTGGTAAAGCTTATTGACATTTGGGGATCGCTTGCTGGTTGAGAGGGGGTGTTTTATAGGTGCACCTGGAATAAGAACTGCAGAATGTAATTGTGAGAAGGGAACTTGTCCTTGTTACAGCATTTTTAACTTGTTGCACTGAGAACACAGAGCTCTCCCAAATGGCTTTAAAACACTTACATGAGGTAAAACATCTGCACGTTTGTAAAACCTAAGCCGTGAGGCAGTCCAGAAAAGTGAAGCACAATGTGTTGCAATATCCAAGTGTGCCATCTTGTCAATTACTACGTGAACTGTGGATTCAACAGCCAAGATGAAGTACTCTCATAGGAGCTGGCTACCATGAGACTCCAGATGGCCCTTCCTCCTTCTTGCAGCGCATAACCTAAATATGTAACAACTCATTCACCATCATACTGAGGATCTGTTACTAGAATGACACTACAAAATGAACAGCTGAAGAAACAAAAGACAGTTTGGGGACTTCAGCATAATGTTCACAACTGAATTTCAGGCTTAAGAACAACAGGAAAAAAAAAAAAAAGAGTATTTTATTTCATCATGAATCATGGTATATAATACGTACATTAGGATGTTCCTTCATTGCTCTCTATCTGAAAAATAACAAGCCATTGTCTGGGAATGAAATTTACTCCTGAGCAAAAATCCTGTTCATCAGCCTGCACTCCTGGCATGAAATTGCCTTTATCCACCTAACTCTGTTTAAAATATGGCTTACGGTGAAAAATGTGATTCCAATTTTTTGACTGATGAGATATTGCAGTAAAGGCACAAGACAGTTCAAAAAGCATAACTGAAAAAACGGTGATCAGTACCTCCCATTGCAGGTGTAAACTTGCCATTTGCATGCTTGAGGGTAAGAGGGAATCAGAAGTGCTTTCAATTCACTGCATTTGATTTCACTTCTGAGAGTAGCAATCTGCTCAGGGACTCAAAATGTGACTGTGGATGTATGTCTGATTTTCCTTTTGCATTCATGAAGGGTATGGAGATGAGAACAATGCAATACTCACACCTGCAGTCTACTCACAATATCCTGCCGTCTACTCACAATATCCTGCTGCAATTATCTGCTTGGCACAGAATTGCAAAGGCAGTAACTCTTGAGGTAAAACATTTTCCAGTCAATCATAAGTCGTGGCTCCTTGGGCCAAAGTATGAATTTCTTCAACTGCAATTTAGAAATAGGTGAGTGAATACTGATAGAACATGTAGGACATAAGATAACCTGAGCAATCTCTGGGTAAATGGAGAAAAATCAATAATAAGCTGATTGAAGAGAGTAAGTTTTCCAGTAAATGCTCATGTATCAGCTGTAGGAGCTCAGCTGACATATTTGCCTCAGCTCTCATGTCCGTGGAGAAAAGAATTTTTGGTTGCAAATAGTGTGGCGGAAAGTCTTTGAATGTGTGTATATTTATTTAGCTCCCTCGAGAACTGGATGAATGTCCTGTATTTCGTATTACCAGTCTTTCTTCATTTGCAGAATCCAAGTTTGAATCAACAGTTCCACAGACAAGAAGTTTGTACAGGAATTATGGCACACTTTACAACCCTTTTTCTTTCAGGGCAGCTAAATGACTGTGAGTTTTTCAAATCTGGTTTCTGTGAAGTATAAAAATACGAGGACATTAGATCTCATTAATGAACTGTTGAGAACCACTCTTTGTAGTAGCCAACATCTCTGTTTTTCCAGGGAGTATATCAGTGTTACTCCATTAACTTTAATGGACTCAGGCTAATTTACACCAACTGAGGATATGATCCTGGAAACACAGGCTCCCACAGTGTATGAGCTACATTGTTCATTGCAGAATCACAGCTGTCTCCAGCTGGCCGAGTGCACCTATTCAGCTCCTTGACGCTGCGCAATAAAGCAAAGTAAAGCAGGAAATGAAAATGAACATAAGACCCTCATGGGGCTTTACGGTGCAAATACGTTTTCTGAACATTTCATGGAGTTTGGCCAGGATGCTCTGCGATTCAGCCACTGATTTTGATGAAGTTTAAGTAAGTCTTTGTAGAATCTTGATATATTGTGCAATGGATCTTGATATATTAATGCAACATAAGGCAACATAGGTACTGGGTTAGTTCATTTGTGCATGGTCTTTGAAATCTGTCAGAAATTTAGCATAGAACATAAGAATATTTTTAGAATAAAATATAAGATATTTTTAAAATACATTATTGAAATTATTCTGCCAGTTATAAACCTCAAATGAAGGATAATTTTAACGTTCCAGCTGAATGAGACAGTCATTTCTCATTGGACTTTTTGTTCTCGTAGTTTTTTCATGGCTTTGTTACTTATGATTGTAATTCAGTAATGCTCATACTCACCAGATGAGAACCAAGGGGTAATGCAAAACTGACATAACTAGCAAGAATTTCTACTGAATTATGACATTTCTACCCCAGATAGCAAATGTTTCTGCTTCTAGCCCTATAGCTGGATTCCTGCAATGCTATCTAGAAGGAAAAACCCTTAAGGGTGTCAGAGGCCTTTGAATAGACCCTATAAAGACCAGTAGAAAAATTCATATATTAATATTGGCAATCTGAAAATGCTCTTGTTTTGTGCCTTTTCCTCTTTCTATCGAGAATTTCCATTCTGCATGTGGTCCAGAAACCAGATCCTGATAGAGCTGCTGACAGTTTTGTACACATTTCCACCTTCCCAGAACAGCTGGTATCTGCAGCTTTGCACATCTGCATTAACAGGAAGTTACTGCCTGGATTGTATGTGTCCTAAGTGGGCAGAAACAGATAAACTAGGCCTCCTCACCTGTGTTCCTAGCATTTCTTTCATAGAGTATGTATGAGCTAACCACTGGGGAATTAAAGAGGGCGGGGGAAGGTTCAGGCTGTGGGGAGGAGAGCACTATTTGTTTATTTCTCACAGCTCTGCACTTTTATTTATTTATTTTTAAGGGTTTCTAATATTGGAAGAGTTTTGAAGACTTACATTTTAAAGCAAAAGGAAAAATGCAGTGCCAAGAAAGGGGTGTGGTGGGCATAAGACATTGTGGAGTTTTCTATTCGTCAGTTCTTGGTTTGAGAAGCAGAGATGGAGCAGTTGGCACCTACAAAACCAAGCTCTTCCAAGGAGAATCTAAAAGAACTTTAAGGCAATCGTAACAAGGAAGAAAGAAAATGTGTAAGGAATAATGCAATAAAAATAATCCATTAAGAAAATTATACATGGCATGAAGTGTCTGTGACCTTACTATATCCCCAGAGAGCTTAACAACAAATCTTATGGTCTTAAGTCTAAGTAACACCAGTAGGTGTACAGTTCTCAAGGGACAAATCTAATCTAAGCTTCAGAGAGTTCATCAGAAAAGGGAAGAGAGGAGCAATATGCTCTTTGCTGCACCTGCAGGTAGGAGCCTCAGCTTTAACAGGAGATGACTGTAAGACAATTCCTCAAACAAATACCCAGCTGTTAGCTTACTAACAGTTCAGCTTATTAAAATACAACTACATCCTGTATGTACACAAATATGGCAAATCAGTTACATGATTTTGCTTTGTTACTGTCATACTCAAACTTTTTCTCCTGGAGTTGAAAAATGTTTTTCCAAATTTTGTTTCTGATGCTTGCTCCCATCCGATGGCTGTTTTGTTCCTGTTTCTGCTGTTACCTTTTGACCAAACAGTTCTTTACAGTAGACGAATGTTTCCTGTTCCTATTCATTGGTTAGCACAATGCCACCTTTATAATTACCTTTATAGGTAATGCCACCTTTATAATTACCTTTATAATTTATAAATTAGCTTTATAGAAGTTTTGGGCTAAACTAAAATGTCAGTAACACAACCTCCCTCCAAAAAAAATAAAATAAAATAAAATAAAATAAAATAAAATAAAATAAAATAAAATAAAATAAAATAAAATAAAATAAAATAAAATAAAATAAAAGTATTTAACTTCCCCATTAATATGTGATAGTTACTGTGTTGTCAGCCTGTCTTAACTACCTTATCATTTCACTGTTTACTGCCTTAGAGAGCAGCACTTCATACTTATAGACTTCAAACACGTCTTACGTAAATTCATACAGAGGCCACATAGGAGTCAGGAATGTTCAGATGACAGGGTGTGACTATAACCGATTAAATGCCAATCACTTTCATTGAGACGACTGTAGTGATTAATGCTGAATTGGATAGGAAAAGCATCTGTGCTCTGCTTCAGAGAACCCAAGGATATAGATACCTTTTGTATTCAAAGAAACTCCACTGTGATTTCCCAGGTTGGACTGCTACTTCCTCTACTTGCTGCAGGTGTAGGAGCTTACTTCTGACTTTCAGTGTTGGGATGGGACTTTGCTGCTGTCTTGCCTTCTCTATGCCTGTCTAAAATGTGAATTTTTGCAGTGAGATCTCCCAACCAGTAACTGTTCAGACATGTTATTATGCCTAATTAAAGCACAAAAGGACTGGCAAGATAGGGAAATGAAAGAGGAAAAAATACATCCTGTGTTTTTCTGTTCTCTGTTAGCTGCTTGCAGGAATGGAAAAAGCCACCAGCTGCTCAGTGATTAGCCGGTACATCAAACGAATAATTTTTATAGCTCACAGCCCTGTTTTAGGCTGTTACAAAAGTGGGTGTAACCCAATACATGACATTAGCACCTAGGGTTTTTCATGACTGCTGATGCTAAGGCTCTCACCGTTTCCACCTGCTTGCACCAGAGTGTGCTGTGCCCAGTCCCCAGATCCACCACTTTAGCAGGCAGCCAGCAGTGCAGGAAGGCACTGGACCTCTCCAAGCCCATGTAAGCTGGGTTTCTCTTGCACAGCTTTACAACCATTATTTGTTATTACTTTTACAGAGCAGCAAAAAGCTGAGCTCGTAATGGAACATGAAAAGTTCGACAGATGTATAGGTAAGGTGGACTGTTTGTCTGATTGATTTTGGCAGGAAAGATTAGGTACTGACTTCAATAGCTATATAAATATGTGGCAGGTTAAACTGCCCAATAACCTTAGAAATAGATTTATACAAATGCTTTATAGTATTCCTTTGCTTTCTCCAACAGGCACAGCCTGGGACCTCATAATAACCGTAACATTCATTTGGACCCCAGATGGTCTTGCAGGTGATGCATCCAAAAAGCTGTGATGCAATGTCAGAAGCATTTTTATTAGTCAGCCTTTGCACTATGGTAGCACCAAGGAGAAACTCAGCTAAGGGTCTGGGACTTACTGTGCTTTCGTGACACTGATAAACCTTTAACTAGGGAGATATCAACACATTTCAATTTATATGTAAATAGCTGTAAAATAATGATCTGCAGAGGAGAAGGAGCAGTTTAGAGGACTACCTATAAGGTCTGGAAATCTCCGTTCCATTTCTCTGTTCCAGTATTCACAATGGTCTACAGTGGAGCAAAAAAGATTATGATTCTACAATAGTTGTTCGGCATTGTGAAAATAAGTTAGTAATCTTTATTTGTCAATGTGCTTCAACACATCAACATTCATCATAAGGTGCAGTTATGAGCACTCACAGCAGAGATCCCAGTGGTCTGTCTGCCACAGTCTGTTGTTATTATAGTAGCAAATCACATAATGGGAGCAAAGCAGTGAAGTTTGTGTCAAAGTGAGTCATTTCATTTTTTAGTTACCACTTGATTTTTATTTTATCAAATTTAAATTCTTTTCTAAGGAAAATGTTTTAATAGATGAAAAATTATAACCTGCAGAAAATATCTGCAAGTAAATAGTTAGGTGGATAAAGGAGTATGGACACATGTATTTCAGGTTTAAACCAGGCTTATTGGCTGAACATACTAACTTGTACTGTCAGCTTGGGGCAGTTTTATACACAACCAAAATAAATAGCAACACCATGGACCACAAAGAGGTTTGCACTGATTGAGATAAATTGGCACATTTATGTATGTAGAATTCCCCTGTAACCACTCTCCCACCCTATAGGGTACACCCACCCTGCCCTGTGGGGAGAAGAGCACAACCCCCACCTACCTGGGGCATTCAGCTTTCCACGAGTGTAACAGTTCATGGAATTTCTGCTTTAGTGTCGTATTCCACATCTCTGAAGTATTTGGGCAGGAAGCTGGCTGGAGAGGCTGGTTTTTTTTTTTTTGTTTGTTTGTTTGTTTTTTATTCAGCTGTGTGGCACAGCACTTGGCCTCAGTCATTACCAGTTATAGGAATCAAATCTTTCTCTTAACTCAGTAAAATCTCAGTTCAGAGACACGACCCCCTTCCAGCTTGTTTGACAAAGGCACATAATCACAAGAGAGTTGGGCTGGTGCAGAACAAGCACTTAGATAAAAACCTACAAGTGGAAGAACAATGGTGCTATTCTAATTAGTTAAAACTATCATTTAATGCCTTTAAAACATATTGTACAATTAAAATAGTAGAAAATGAAATAAGATTGCTTCCTTACTGCAATTGGAAATTCCTTTGAATTTGTTTATTTGAAATAAACAAATGTTTATTTCAGTCATGGAAAATAAACCCTATTTATTAATTTCTATATAGATAAAATATTTTTGGTCTGTGGTGGAGAAGAAATTGAATGTAGTCTAATAAGGATCTCTCCTCTGAAGCACAATTAAACCTACAGCTTAATACTCAAGTGTAAGAGTTAGTTGTAGAGTGAAATTATTATAGGCTGCCTTGTAGTATAAGGTGCAGCCCTGAGCCTGGGAAAAGTCATTAACATGAAAGACAATGGAAATGTTAAACTGGGAAAATATTATCTAGTGATTTTCTTTCCCATCTTTCTTAAGAAAGAAAGGACATTAATACAATATAAGAAACAAATTGAAAGAATCATACTGAGGAAAACCTAGTTACAGCTGATCTAAGAAATCTAATTTACATGCTTGCATAGTTGTCTCCCAATAAATGGAGAACTTAGGATCAATTTTGAGTATGATGTAACCAGTGTGTATGTGTGTGTAGTAGATTTTTTTTTCATTTAATTTCTTGGATTAATATATGCTAAAAGGTGGTCATAGGCCAGAAAAAAAAAAAAATAATAATTGCTTCTTTCTTTATATCTTTATTGGCTTGCCCTTTGACAATATCATATTTCAGTGTCTTCTGCCAGTTGAGTGACAGACTGCCTGATTGAGCTTTATCATGTTGCCCTCTCGTGGGTGGACACAACAACATGTCATAAGCAAAGCATTCATGATGTCATAGTTTCAGCCTCTGGTGTACATATGACAAAGAAGACAAAAGCTGTAAAACTGATATTTATCACTGAAAATTTCATGGCTTACCATGTCACATTTATTATTTTTCTTCTATTAAATGTTCGTAGTCTGCTAAATAACAAAAAATAAATTATATTATTTCTTTAAACCAATTGCTTGTTCTTCTGTTTCAGACGTCTTGACATTCATGTTTGTTGTTGTTGATGATGATGTTCTGTTTGTTTGTTTGGGGGTTTTGTTTTATTTTTCTTTTCTTTCTTTCTTTTTTTTTTTTTTTTTTGTTTTGGAAACAGTGACACTAACATGGCTCTTTCTGCTTATTTAGCCAACATATCCTAAAACTACTAGATAGAAAGCAGTGCTTCTGAATTAAGCCAGAAGATAAATTGTTGCTTCCAATTACTTTTGTCATCCTTTGTTTGTTTATTTATTTAAAGTAACATGGATAATTCTGCTCAAGTATTTGAAACTGTGCATGACCACTTCCACTCAGTTTTAGAATGTCACTATTTAAACACTTTATATATATGTACATTTTCTTTGCATAACTTCAAGTAACAGAATCCCTTATGCTGTAGAATGTCAGTGAGACACTGTATGCTAGCAATGAGTTGCTCAGTCTGTAAAAAACAAAGGGAAACTTCTGTTTTCTTAAAGTTAGATAGAAATTTCTCCCTTGGCTGAGGCATATTCCAGTCTCGGATTGTGACCTTAAAGCTTCACAGGTTTCTTAAGCTCATGTAATTGTGGCAAAGCCCATCAAATCAAGATTAAATTGTTATGCAATAGGCCTTCACTGTATGATAGAAGTTTCTTGTATCCTGTACAGAGCACTCAACAAGCCACCTGGTATTTAAGTGAAACTGGAACATTTCACTGTAAAACGTAATTGATACATCTTGATAATCTCTTTGTTTCCATTACCATTCAGGCTATCCTGGTACTGGAGATTACTATTCTTCAAATTGTGTCCTGCTGAATTTAGTAGACTGTTACTTTCAGACTATTACCATGGCTGTGAAGCTGCTTCTTCAAGGAAAACAGGTTCCAGTCCCAGGATTCGGTATTTTCAGCAGACTTTTAGGAATGGCTGGACTCCAGACTCCAGGCAAACCCATCAGATGTATAGAATCTCTGATATGGAAAATTGTATTCTTGTGCTGTTCCATCAGTATATTGAAAACGGCATCCAACTTTGAAGCAGGATCCATGCAAAACAAATATTCATAATAATGTTTTGTTTTGTTTTGTTTTGTTTTTATTATTGATCTGTGATGTTCCATTTCCCCCTTTATCCAGAACAAATAACTTTATTGTGAATTTGTTGAAAACAGGGCAAAATGTTGTGAATATTTTTGCAATTTTTTTGTTGTTGCTCTTTTACTGAAAGGATTGTTTAAAATACCATTTTCCACTCATCACAATGCTACACATAATGTTGTTTGTTATGGCTGGGTACAATCATGCACATGTCTGAGTGTGTGCCTCTACTTTTTAGGTGCATGAAGTGAATTTTAATTAATTGTAGCTAGGATGGAAATGACAACAATACGACAAAACCTGCAGCTTGTGCTGTAGCAAATAATCTATTCTTGCTGCAAAATGACTGCCCTCTTCAGAGGCTGGATTATATTCTGTTTTGCCTCTTGTAGAATCACTTGGCCATACACAAAAGCCAGACAAAACGTCGGTCAGGCTTTAGTGCTGTTTGACTGCCGTTTGGCATGCCCATTTAATTACTGCACAAAGTCGACAACAATGCAGATTCAAGCTCCGGGTCCCGTGTTAACTTGATTGCACAACTGGGTCTCCACATTTAAAAACAGTTGAACAAAAAAGCCACCATGGAGTGATTAAGATTTATTTGGGTGCTGGAGCACACAGCTGCTGTAGGGAGGAGGGAGGGAGGCGGCACGCATCCTCAGGGCTCGCCTGTGCTTGGCTCAGGTCCCAGACGCGAGGAAAGGAACTGAGCGACCGTGCAACCTTTGTGCTCAATACTTCCTAAGGGCCGGCTTGATTCCCCAGCACAAACTGGATCTGTCCCACGGAAACACCACTCAACCCCCAGATTTGTGAAATTCACCTCCAGACGGGTCTGTGGCCCTTCTGTGCTGCTGAAGCAAAGCAAAGGGGTAAAGGCTGAGCAAGGACGGGGCTGTGAGTTTGTCTTTCCTAGATTTCCACAAAATTTGATTTCTTCACCAAAACAACTTGAATGCTTAGCAGTGTTTTCCAAAGATGAAAAAAAAAAAATCTTTTCACTGCTTTGCTGACATCTTTAACAATACAGGGGTGACCTATCCTGCAGCAGAAAGCTGTCTCTTGCTTCCTGCATTACTGATTATCCATACTGCTCATGTTTGCTAATGACCTAAGGAGCCTGTTGAGAAGGCAGAGTTGCAGAAATTAAAAATAAAAGAGTTATGAGCCCAGTGTTAGCATAGAAGCAAAACACTTAATTGTGACTGTTTTTAACGTGACCAATTATGGTGCAAATGTGCCCATTTTCAGGGAGCAGACAGTGCAGAATCTGATTTAAGATAAGCAGAATGAAAAGTATTATCTTCCCAAATAAGGGAGGCCATTCATATATTCAGTTGTATAGCTTTAGCAAACATGGAACAAATTGCTGATTTATTTTATTTTTTAATGTCATCAGACTTTTCTTTTTTTTTTTCCTTTTTTTTTTTTTTTTTTTGACCTGTTTTTAACAACAGGTTTTATTCAATTATTCATTTTTAAAACAGCAACAGCTGAGCAGGCTGGCAGAGTGCGTCCAAATGTTATGCCAGTGTCCTTTGCTGTCAAGACAAAATAAATAGTATAGTGATGCAAGTTGCATTAATTTGATTTTTATTTGATGTCTTTGGGATGAATGTGCTCATCAGCTCCATTCACTTTATTTTTCTCACTTTCACCTTACTTGTTTGATAAACTCTGCACTTATATAGGACAAAGATATTTTAGTACAGTAATAAGGGTCACAGTCACAGAAATGTGTTATGATTCTGTTAAATTTAAGAGGAATCTTCCTTTTTAATGTTCTTAGTGGCAGAGTCTTATAAAAGTAAGCAGAAGCAGCTGAAGGCCATCCATGCTATCTGCTTAAGGCCTTTGCTCCTATTATTAGCTTGCAGTTTCTGAAAGTGCACTTGTGCTGAGTATGTTAATACATGACTGTGGTAAGCATGTATGAGACTTCTGAGCACCATAAAGCCAGTCCAAATTATTCCTGAACTTCCCATGTAACCTGAGCAGCTTCAGACCTACTGACTGTGGCTCTTATTTGACAGAAAAATTAAGCATGTCTTTATGCTCAAAAGCCTTACCTAATCCTGAAGTACATTTACTTTCATTAAGAGCATTATGTTAATTGTGCCAAAGAAGAACACTTTCTTTAATGGTTGACATCTGTATTCAGTCCCTTAGTGTTTTCAAAGAATATCACCATGTATTGTGGCACAGTACCAGAAAGTCTTGCTGACTGCACTCTAAAAGAAACGAACATCGTAATGATATATTGGTGAGCAACTGAGCAATAAAGGCTGACCTAGTTTGAGAATTGTGAGATATTTAGTTATTTCCATAAAGAAGCAGGGCACAAAAGGACTTGGATGTCCTGGTGGACTGACAGATCTTGAGTCAGCAGTGTGCACATGGGCTGTGAAGGGCTGCTGAACCTGAATACAGCCAGGATGTCACCTGATGCCATTGTGTGCCCCTCCTGTACTGGCCCCTGGGTACAAGCGTGGGCAAAGAGTAAAAACAGAAGGACTTTTCTCAGGACAAAAGGACAAGAGAAAGCCTTCTCCAGGTGCAAAAGGAAAAGTATGGATTTAACACATCATAGAAAAAAAAAATTACTCTAAATTCTTCAGGATGTGAGAGCTGTAGCCCTGCACTAGGCTAACCCAAGTTTGTGGCAGCTCCATCCCATGGATGATCAAAACTTTTCCAGACAAGGCCCTGAGCAGCCTGATTTAACTTTGAAACTAGCCCTGCTTTGGGGGTGTAGTAGATGACCTCCAGTGAGCTTTCTACGGTTCTGTATTTAAAATCCAGTCAATGACACATTATTTTCTGTTTACATGCCTTGTAACTTTCAAACTTGCTGTTTGCATCTCAGACTAGTGCAGTACAATTTGCAGAATAAAAACATTTCATTTATGTGGTTGCATAAAAATTATTCATGCAATTTTGGTTCTCTATCTCCTTAAGCACAGCATGCTTAACGCAAAATATTACAACAACAGTGAAGTTTTTATGATGCACATCAGATACTCTACCTACTGGGAAAACCACAGTAGCAGAGCACTAGAAACCATCTCAAGCTTTTGCTAAAATTTGTCTGAGAGGTGACATTGGCCATACTTATACAAAATCTGACTGTACACATGCACTTATATGTATGAGTGTGCATACATGCACATGTGTACCCCCATACTCCACTAGAGCCTTACAGGATCTAGTTAATATTCACCAAGCTCTTGTGACTTGTTACAGGTGGAAAAAGTGATGCATAGAATAGAGATTTGCCCTAAATGAAATGGGAGACAAATAGCAGAATGAATGGAATATACTTTCCATTTGCTTACCACGAGAGCTATTTAATGGCCTTTCATACGTACCTAATCCAAAAGCAGCTGTAACTCCTTACGCAGCACAGGGCAGTATTGTCTAGCCATACCTCTAAGGTCCATGAACCATAAACAATCGAACATGATGGACTTGAGCACAGAAACTCTAACGTGCCAAGGGATCCTGTGACAATACCTCTTTGTAGCTAACTGTGTCAGCTCGTATGCTTAAGAAGACAAATTGCTGAGTGAGGCATTTTCTTCTGTTCCAGGCTGAGGATTTCTGTGAATTTTGCACATTTGTTTCCCCTTTCAAGAACATCGTACAGAGTAAATTGGACTGTTTGTTGGTACACTTGTCTGTGTATTTCTTTTAAAAGCAAACTGTAACATCCAAGGAAGTCAGGCCATAAATTTTTCAAGCTGAACAGACATTGATTTAGTTTCCTTCCAATTTGCAGCATATAAAAAACACTAAAATGAATTAAAGCACTGATAGTGTATACTCCCTGCTACTGACTTATTATGGCCTTCTTAATCCTTATCATTTCAGTAGCTGAGCTGTGCCAAACTGGTCTTCTGGACTTTCATTCATATTCAAATGACTGGGACTGGGAATACTTCTCACCTCTCCTCTCTGTACTTATTGCAGCTCATAAAGTAAAATCTGTACCAAGAGGCATCCCCTGCGAGACAAGTTAATGTGGCTGCTTCACCTCTGACTTTTACTGATTTTATGTTCTTCTTTGTAATCAATTGCTCCAGTATTTCTATTCATTTCTGAAAGTCTTAAATAATACAGGATGTCCTTCTACTTGCTTATTCTTGTTCCTTTGTCTCAAGAGATAGATGAGTCATGGTACGCTGAGCTTGGAAAGAGCTGGAGCCTTTCTGTATGCCCCAGACTACTGGGATTTACCATAGTCTGTGTGTGTGGGTCAGAGCCTCATCCTTCAAAGAGCAAAAAGCCTGTCACTGCAGGCAAAATTGAGGCCTTCCAGACTGTGCTTTTTTTTTTGGCTGCCCGACCTTTTGCAGCATGAGCAGCGGGGTTTTTGCATGCCTTACTTGTGTTTTTGGGCTTACCCGTGCAATAGTTTCTGATTGCTATGTATGTGGGTCACGTTCCTTCCTGAGACCTATGGTCAGGACAAAAAAAAAAAAAAAAAAGAAAAGTTTATTTAACTCTGTGGAGTGACAAAAACACAACAAGGAGATAATCCAGACCACCACCTCAAAGTGCATTCACTACCTTGTGGTTAGCAAACACGACATGCTCTTCAACACCAGTGAACTCAGTTTTGTTCACTCTCTTTGTTTACCCATCTTGCACATCTCTGTCCTACAAGACCTTATTTCAGAGTATCAAGAGTCTTCCAAAAAAAGGGGGGGGGGGAGAGGAGGAGTACAGGCAAAGAGGAAGATGTCAGACATCCAGGTGCAGCAGAGGCACTGGAATATTCTCTACTGATAGTTTGCTTCCCCATACCAGGCCCATGGCTCAGCCCCACCACCTGAGGCAGAGTGTGAAGCTTCCCTTCCTCCCTACAGAGAGAACAGAACAGCAGTTTGACACTGTTTTAACACCTCAGGAAGTGAGATCTGGATTAACCCAAGAGTTAGAGTAGCTAAACGTGAGTCCCATATCCCACAGTGGTGGTGAACAACACTGGGCTTACCAAGTATCAGGGTTTCCCTCTTTTATTTTTGAATGTGTGCAACTGTGGTTTGCAAAGAGAAAAAGGCTGGTTACAGTGAAGTCTGCAAGTTCCAAACTGACATACACAGTCATACTGTGATTCAATTCTTTGCAGATCCATTAACATGATTGTTAAGCTCTACATGACTGGGCTGGATGCTTGACTTCCTCCCATTCCAAAACAATTTAAAGGCACATTCATTTTCTCAGTTGTCCCTATGGTGCTATGTAGAAAAGTGACACATAGCGATTGCTAAATTAACTAACTGCTGTTGAAGTGTCAGACGATGAGAAGAACAAAATAAATATTGGGTCTAATTATTAGTGCTGACTTCTTTCTCAGTGGCTTGCAGATGCCCCACTATGGAGTGGACCCTTGTAAATGCTGAACTCTAGATGGAAGTGTTGGGATAGTTCCTAGTGAAAGTCATATCAGGGTAGTAAAGGTGCTAAACAGCTTCCCACTAGGGAATCTTCTTGGTCAACAGGGGACCTTTGGGTGGTTTAATAAAGCTGTGAATACCTGTTGCTTGCAATTGATCTTTGAATTACCAAAAAAGCTAGTAAAATGTTAGTGTTAATCTCTTGGTGACTATTTGTAGCTGGTACCTAAACTGGTGAAAAAAAAAGTCTTTTTTTTTTTTTTTTGGTTCCTCTCAAGTGGATGCAGTGCATCAAATATTGAAACACAGTTCTCATAACACCATTTAAATTAAGCTGTCTCTAAATAAGTGGCTTTACAGCTTTTCTTTCTCAGTGCTCATTTAACATAAATTACACCAGCAATGGAGACTGCCAAAGAATAAAAAGGATTATGAAGAGCTAGCTGTTTGTCTATGGGCAGGTCATTTTATAATCTATCAGCTATTCAGTTCCAAGCAATTGTGCAATTTTTATTACTAAATCAAGATAATAGATGCTTTACCTGGTAGGATCACAACCAATAGCTCAGATATAAAGTCAGTGGGGATACACACACACCATAATTACTTTGTCCTATTCTTCAATTAAAAAACACAAACTCACCAACAAAAAAGTGGGTGCTTTTCTTGTTGCAGCTCAGTGAAAAAAAGTAACATTCTCTTCTTCCTGGAAAACCAGAATGACCACGTTGTTCCTGCATCAATAACTGCACCTGTAATTTGAATTTTTGTACTGAGGTTTTAGTAAATGTCATTATTTGAAAAATGTTTGTTATGGTGAACTTCTCATAACACAGACTGAAATTTAGAAACCCACTGTTTTTCCTAGAAAATATTCTCTAAAGGAAATAAATAAAAAAGGTTCAAGCTTCATTCTTGTGGCCTGCAGACTACAAGAGCTTGAAGTAGTAATATGTGTCAAAGTATAAAGTTCTTAAGCTATTCATTTCAGATGAAATTGTAGAATAAAATGATGCCCCTTTTCCTGGCTGAGCCAGCCCTGCGCTGCAGCCCTTCAGACCAGAAGCATCTTGCTGTTTGCCAAACCTGACCAGATTTATCAATGTCCTTCCTTCAGTTGGAGGCTGAAACCCAAATGCTGTACCCAGATAAGGTCTGATGACCACTGAGCAGAGGGGGCTGTCTCTGCCTTCTTCTGCCTCTTTGGTCTATGCCCCACTCACACTGCTCCTGTCACTGCTGTCCCCTGTTGCCTGTCCCCAGATAGTGTTGCTGCAGGGGTCTGCCTTCCCAGTGCAGGGCTTAGCCTTTGCCCTTGCTAAATTTCATGGGGCCCCTGTCTGCCCACTCCTCCCACCTGCAATTCTGCAGTCCTCCCAGACTGCAATTCTGTCCTTGAGTGCACCCAGTGGTTGTGCCCCCTGTCAATTTGTTGTCTTCGGCAAACCTGATGATCACTTCCTCCATGCCTGATAAGCATGTTGAATTCATTCCAGGATAGATCAAGTAGCAGCCCACTTGTTACCCACCCCCATGTAGGGCACAACCCATTAACCACATCTCTCAGAATCCGAACATCTAAACGTTTTTTTCCCCCTTCTCTTTGTCCTTCCATTCACAGAATCACAGAATTTCTAGGTTGGAAGAGACCTCAAGATCATCGAGTCCAACCTCTGACCTAATGCTAACAGTCCCCACTAAACCATATCCCTAAGCTCTACATCTAAATGTCTTTTAAAGACTTCCAGGGATGGTGACTCCACCACTTCCCTGGGCAGCCTGTTCCAGTGTCCAACAACCCTTTCGGTAAAGAAGTTCTTCCTAACATCTAACCTAAAACTCCCCTGGCGCAACTTAAGCCCATTCCCCCTCATCCTGTCACCAGGCACGTGGGAGAACAGACCAACCCCCACCTCTCTACAGCCTCCTTTAAGGTATCTGTAGAGAGCAATAAAGTCACCCCTGAGCCTTCTTTTCTCCAGGCTGAACAAGCCCAGCTCCCTCAGCCGCTCCTCGTAGGACTTGTTCTCCAGGCCCCTCACCAGCTTCGTCGCCCTTCTTTGGACCCGCTCAAGCACCTCGATGTCCTTCTTGCAGCGAGGGACCCAAAACTGAACACAGTACTCGAGGTGCGGCCTCACCAGAGCCGAGTACAGGGGGACGATCACCTCCCTAGCCCTGCTGGCCACACTGTTTCTTATACAAGCCAGGATGCTGTTGGCCTTCTTGGCCACCTGAGCACACTGCTGGCTCATATTCATCAGCTGACTATCAACCATCACTCCCAGGTCCTTCTCTGCCTGGCAGCTCTCCAACCATTCCTCTCCCAGCCTGTAGCTCTGCTTGGGGTTATTGCGCCCCAGGTGGAGGACCCGGCACTTGGCCTTGCTAAACTTCATGCAGTTGACCTCAGCCCATCGGTGCAGCCTATCCAGATCCTCCTGCAGAGCAGGATCGACACGCACCTAGCTTGGTGTCATCTGCAGACTTACTGAGGGTGCACTCAATGCCCTCGTCCAGATCATTGATGAAGATATTACAGAGGACCAGCCCCAGCACCAAGCCCTGGGGAACGCCACTAGTGACCGGCGTCCAACTGGATTTGACTCCATTCACCACAACTCTTTGGGCCCGGCTATCCAGCCAGTTTCTAACCCAACGAAGCGTGCACCAGTCCAAGCTAAGAGCAGCCAGTTTCCTGAGGAGAATGCTGTGGGAGACGGTGTCAAAAGCCTTGCTGAAGTCAAGGTAGACCACATCCACAGCCTTTCCCTCGTCCACCCAGCGCGTCACTTGGTCATAGAAGGAGATCAGGTTCGTCAAGCAGGACCTGCCTTTCATAAACCCATGCTGACTGGGTGTGATCGCCTGCTTGCCCTGCAAGTGCTGTGTGATGACTCTCAAGAGGATCTGCTCCATGAGCTTCCCTGGCACTGAGGTCAAACTGACAGGCCTGTAGTTTCCCGGGTCTGCCTGCCTTCTTGTAGAAGGGCGTCACGTTTGCTAGCCGCCAGTCAGCTGGGACCTCCCCCGATACCCAGGACTGCTGATAAATGATGGATAGTGGTTTGGCCAGCTCCTCTGCCAGTTCTCTCAGTACCCTTGGGTGGATCCCATCCGGCCCCATCGACTTGTGCACATCCAAGTGCCATACCAGGTCACCAACCATATGTGGTTGTGTGACTTCGTGGATAGTGAGGGCCACATCCTGCTCCCCATCCCCTTCCACCAGCTCAGGGTACATTCGGGCTGCAATGTATCAGTTTGTACACAAGAATATTGTGGAAGACAGTGTAGAAAACCTGAAGGAAGACAGGTCATTAAGGTGCGAGCAACTCTTGGTAACTCCATGCAGACTCCTGCCAGAGACCTTCCCCTTCATGTGCCCCCAGCATGTGCTGTATCGTATGATTGAATACATCTCTCAAATTGTGTCATACAGATTGATAACAGTATGTAGGCAGGGGGGATAGAACAAGCACAGATTAAAAGCTTTTCCTTGACCTTCCCCAACCACGTTACTTAGACTTCTATGTCCCCATAAAATGCAGGCTTCTAACTACATGTCCAGTCAAGGCCTCAGAGGATTCAACAGCTTCTTAGAGCACATACTTAATAGCAGATTTCATGAGTTAAAAAACCTCAGACACAATCTGTTATGCAGGTACAAAATCACAGACTAACTTTCCTGAATTCAAAAGGATAAGTGATAGATGTAATGGACAGATTTTATGTGTTTTTTTTTTTTTTTTTTTTTTTTTTGTTTTTCATTTTTAAAATATATTTAAGGACTAAAGAAAGCAATAAGCAATGCTTTTGCTGCACTTGTGTGAAGCTTCAAAAGGGACTGTAGAGCTGGCAGCACTGCTCCTGTATGGTTATGACATTCTCTGTAAAGCATCAGCCCTTTCAAGGGACCTTTCAACAATAAATACTTTCCACTAGAGGCAAAAAGCTGCTCACAATATTTAAGGTAATCCTCTCAAGTTGCTATCCAACTATTTGAGGTTTAAGCCTATACACTAACAGTACAATAAAACATTTTCATTTCCAAATAATTTGAAGTTCAAATTCCAGAAAGCATGTCTATGAAAGGTGGGGAAAAAGGACCTGAAAACCACCTAATTTTTCTAGAGAGGGCATGTCCACAGAAGAAAAATAAAAAAATAGTAGAATGTAGAAGGTTTCTTTTAAGTCTTTGTATTTTAGTCATTTATCTTGAATTAATGCTCAGTGTTTTCTATGTTGAAGCAATTTATTATGCACAAAAGAGTAGCTTTGTTACTTTTGGCTTCTGTAATCTGTAAAGTTTGTGGAATGCATTTTTTTCCATAGAATAGGTCTGATATTGAACATTTTCTATTACTTGGCAAAAGCTGTGTACAGCTCCTGACCAGGGCCATGGAAGGGAGAATTAAGACCAGTATCATTCAACAAGCAGTCTTTATTTTAGATTTTGAACAGTCCAACTGTATGATTTCACAGAGTCTTTCTGTCCTGCTCTTAAGGCTTCTTCATGGAGAAGGGGAAATCTGCAAAACCTTTTCAAGAGAGGGGAAAAAAAACAGGAAGCCAGGAATGTATTGAGTTGGCTTTTGCACTTCAGCAGAGCAGAACTCTTCAAGCATCTTCTTCTGGCAACACAAACCATTGGTGTGAGTCAGGTCAACAGTAAGAGAAGTGTGGTTCTTTACAGACATACTGTGGCAGGTCTACAGCAAGCAGTGGCAGGCATTCATTTGCACCCAAGGCTACTGAGAGTACTTCCAGAGCTGTAAACTTCCCCCCCTCCCCCGCCTTATCGGAGGTTTCCCACACAAATTCTTCCAGCTTAAGTACTTGTTTCTGACCATTTTCCCTAATCTATGTAGATTCAGCACTCACACAAAAATAGATAGATGTGTCTTCACTGTATTTCAGCAAAGCTCTTATGGGAAAAAAAAAAGTTAAGTATTCTCATTAAAAATGTAGGCAAATAAAAGTTAGCTTGGGAAAAAGCACACACTGCAGCTACCTTGTAGAGGAATGGGGTGGAGAAAGGGAAGAAGTGAAGTACTGAGCAATTTCAATTCCCCGTGTATGTATCTTCCTCTGCTTTTGCTGGTATTGTAGATATTTTACATTATATTGCTCAAAGGCAGATCAAATAGTAGGGAGGAAAGAATGTGGGAGCAGAGGGATGCTATTAAAAGAAATTTGAGTATTTGTAAGGGAAGGAAAAAAAACACAGTTTTAAAGCTAGCTCTGCACTCACATTGGCTAGCAGACACAACAGAAATAAGTAGTAGCCAAAACCAGAGGGCTTTGAATTCAGCCGGGATAAAAAGAATTGTTATAACCTCGAACACCTCAATAACCAACTGAAGCCATGTTTATGCATCTATTGGCAGCATGTTCTTCAAGAAACAAATAGAGCCAAGTTACCCATGAAACTTCACCAAAGGGGTTATTAATGTCACATTGCTCTGGGAGCCTGTGAGATTGCAGCTGAGGAGCCCAGGCAAGGATGAGCTCCTAGAATCCAGTTAGCAGCCATCAGCACAGCCACAGGCTGCTGCAGAGGCAGTGCTTTGTGCAGCTACACCACCTTCATTAGGTGCCAAAAAAAGTCACATGACAGCAATAAAACAGAGACAGAGACTTGCAGATGGCAGGAGAAAAAAAATTGTTCAAAGATAGTAAGGCATTTGTCTATGCAAGTTGGATCTTTTTTTTTTTTTCCTCTCAACAGAAAGAATCCCTGACTACTCTCCAAGCCTGCTGTGGAAATAAACAACTTCATAACAGAGAAATGAAGAGAGGTGGGGCAGAAAAACATAAGTGAGATTAAAAGCCAAACATTGTCTATAACTAAGAGAAGGCCATTTTATATAAGCCCCTGCTACTGCTTGATATCTCCCACCCCTCCACAGCTAAGCTGGTACAAAAGCTGAAGAATGGTAAACAGAATTAGTTCATCAACTTACAGACTTCAGTTTCAGCCTCCACTGAATGTTAATATCAGGAAGAAGTGCCTTTATTGATTATTCCGTCTGCCTTTTGGTATGGTACCAGTAACAGCAATGAACTTTAGCAAGAAAAAGGAGCTGTACATCTTCTGTGAAAAGAATAAAAAGGCAAAGCCTCTTGCCTGCATTTAGCTACCATGAAAGTTCATAATTAACAAGCTGGCTGAGAATTCTGTTTTAGGCTTTGTCACATTTCAACACAAGTACTTCAGATTATCCCAAGTTAGACAGCTAGGAGAAAAAAAAAATATAGTTGAACTAATAACTAGTAACTAATAACCCTTACATATCAGAGTGAAATAAAATATCACAGAAAATATTAGCAAAATAGAGTATTCTTAACCAGAAACTTAAGAGCTCTCCTTACACTCTGATCTTCACAACTCATTTTAGTTCACGTGCATTCCAGAGATAGCAAACATCTAGACACAGACAAGAGTTGCCAGAGATGCTGGCTGAAGCTCCAACTCCCCCAAGAGTAGTTTGCTTGCTAAATCTGCAGAAGTTGGCAGCTATCCTCATCTGTCAAGAAATACACAGAAGAGCATTAAGAGAGCAGATCCCAGATGTAACTGCAATGAGAACAGACATTAGAACCAAGTCCAGGAACTGATCCAAGTCCTGTCTTGATTTTTATTGTTTCTATTTTAGTGTGAATGATAAAGAATGATTTAACAAGTCATCACGAAAGCATGACCAGAAGATTTTAGCTTCTTCCACCAAACCATGGTGGAAGGTTTGAGTCTATGACAGTGAGTAATTTCTTCATCCTGAGGGAGAAATTAACCATTTTACCAGACCTGCATTAAGATTAGCCACAGTGAAATATAGCACCATAGCACCCCCAGTTACAGCTCATGGGGGGTGGCAATTCAAGGCCAAGATCCTCAAGCCCAAGATTTAGGAAGCCAAGATCCAGGAAATAAATTTGGCATTAAGTACACTATTGAGAAGAAGGTGGTCTGAGAAGGTGTTTTGCCTAGCCATTAGAGACTAAACAGTTTTACCACAAAAGCTTCTTATTTTTGACTCCAAACCTAATTGCAGAGCAAAATACTTGAACCATAAGACTTGCAAGGTAATTATTTGCAATCATTCTCTATTGCACCAGTGAACTATACTTGTGCAGAGAATAAGAAATAGACTAGGTGCTACTAAATTGAGCATTCAAGCAGTATGGTACTAAACTGTTACCACCAAAATAACTGCTACCATCTCAGTCAGAACAGTTGTAGTTTATTTTTCCTCTCCTGCTGTCAACGAAGAAAAAGGCTCCAGCATGGGACATGGACATGATCTGTATCTTAGAGCCACTAAGATGAATTGACCATCCAAGATGGGTTACTAACAAGGTTCTCTAACAGAGAACTTTAACTTCTGCTTGCATTGTAAATTTAAATCACTCAAGGTACAAGATAGCATGCTGAGAAGAGATTGGCATATCCATGTACTTCATCTGTTAAAGGCAGAGCATCAAAAGCAATGAAGCACAAAGGTTAGCCTTACTTACATATCTGGCTCAGTACCTTCCATCCCATACAAAAATCAAACAGTGCCTTTGCTCCCCTAGAGAAGAGGACAGTATTTCACAATGATGCACATTACAGAGGACTTCTGGCATTACATATGCAGCAACAGGTGCTTTTTAGCCCTGGGACTCCAGGAGGAGGCTGCTGTGATGAAAACCAAGTCACACTTCTATTCCTTTATGCAAGCGTAGCAGGTACTAAGACTCCACTTGCACTGGGGTGGCCATAAAGAATAGAATGTGAAGTACGAACTAGCAGTAGTGCTGAGTTGTTACAAGTACCTTACACTTACCTGGCCAGCAACATTGACACCTGTCTTCACAATGTGTCATTGCTATTAATACTACCAACATGCAAGTGTAGTTCAGGATTGACACTGACTAAAAATACTACCTCAGGAGTCCAGCTATGAAGCAAGATGCATTCAGTCCAGAACTCTGCAGACTATTAGTCTTGAGTACAAACCTCAGTTACCTGGCAGGTCAGCATTACCTTAACAGTCTGGGGTACTACTAAAGTTAACTTCAGACAGTATTTTATGCTCTGGCTGGCAGCAGGGTAGCCCACTAAAACTTCCAACTTAGGAGATACTCATTTCACTTCAGGGAAAGAAGAATAATGGAGACTATAATACTTTAACTGCTTTATTTTCTTTTACTCTTACTTTCCCCCCTCCTTTGCATTTAGGATTTACAGTGATTTCTCAAAGAGCATTCATACCTGTTGAGCTCTGTGAGAGACATACAGGATTGTTTCAGTCATACATACAAAATTACTTATGCTTACAAATTTTTGGCAATCATAGTAACCCGTTTTTTCCTATTGCCATTGCCCCCACTATTGAAAAAGACAGTGTACAATAATTTACATTTGAAGTATTTCAAAGTGCTTGATAGTGATTTTGTAGGAATAATATTTACAAGTGGCATATACACATATGTACAGCTGTTATAGCACAAGTTGTGGCTGGAATATGGCTTTCTATGGAAAGTGCTTTGTATTTGGCCAGTGGTGTTACTGACTGACCAATTCAAGGGTACTGATAAAACAGTAGCCACTAAAAGCTGAATTGTTGTGGACAGGTATTTACAGAGTTGGTTGTTAAGCTGTATCAAACAGCTATTTACATAAGTGTTCCATACACAGAGAAAGTATCTTCATTCTTCCAAGAATGGAGGAAGTCTTTCAGCCACAAACCTGTTTATCATCCCCATAAGTGTAAAACAAGTAAACTAAAAGTGATTGCTGATCCAGTGCTCAAACCATATCGTCATCTGTGCTTACAACAGATATCTGTAAAAAGATAATGACAAGTTAGCTACGGTTTTACCAATAAAGAATACAAAACAATGCTAGGATCTGGTTCTTCAGGTTAGTGATCATATTCAGTTCTGGTTTACTCCATCCCAGTTATAGGGCAGCAATTGCCTACTACAGTTTTAATCCTGATTAAAGTGATGTGTTCTTAGCTGATTGAGCCCAGTAGTTTGGCTCTAGCCAGTAGCAGAGACCTCTCCCAAATTCTAGTCAGATATAACCTGGCAAGTCTTTGCTGTGTTGTCCTGGTTTCAGTTAGAACAGAATTTTCTTCCTAGTAGGTGGTGGAATGCTGTGTTTTGGCCTGGGATGAGAAGAGTGCTGATAACACCCCGATGTTTTAATTGTTGCAGAGCAGTGCTCATACCAAGCCAAGGACATCTCAGCCTTTTGCTCTGTCCTGCCAACAGGCAGGCTGGGGGTGCAGTAAGAGCTGGGAGGGGACAGACCCAGGACAGGTGACACAAACTAGCCAAAGGGGCATCCCATACCGTATGGGGTCATGCTAAACAATATATAGGGGTGGCTAGCCAGGGGAGGGGGCCGGACTGCTCAGGGTTAGGCTGGGCATCAGTCAGTGGGTGGTGAGCAATTGCATTGTGCATCACTTGTTTGTACATATTATTAGTATTATTATTAGTAGTAGTACTATTCTCACCATTGTATTATTATTATTATTGTTATTATTATTTTCCTGTCTTATTAAACTGTCTTTATCTCAACTCACGGGCTTCACTTTCCATTTCTCTCCCCCGTCCCAGAGAGGGAGGGGGAGGGTGAGCGAACGGCTGTGTGGTGTTTAGCTGCCGGCCGGGTTAAACCACAACATGTATCTACTCTGAGGACTAGCCTGGAGCTCAGGCACATCAACAAGCTTGCTTACCGCAGGGTAGGTGTGTCCTACTGAACCACTGTGTCTTCCAATATCAATAGTGAGGTCCTCTTCTGTAGTTTTCAGATAGACAGGATTATCAAAATTCATGCTTTTCATGTTCTTGTGCTGCCAGTTACGCCACATGAAGTAGCCAGCCACCACAGCCATCACCAGCAATACTTTAAGGAGAGAAACAAATACAGAACAGCGTCAAGTCAAACACCTGAACAAGAGTGGCTTATCCCATCACAAGAGTCCCCAGTAGTCAGCACATGTTGTACTCACAAATGGGAAGAACAGCCCAAGCTCCTGATGTTCCTCTGGCTGCAGCTACTTCAGACACTGTACCACTGATGTTGAAACCTGTGTGAAGATTTGTAGAGTAGTGAGGTTGCTTACTGGCAGTAAGCCATCTGACAAAATCTAAGACACTAAGCCCAAAAGTTGGGCTAACATTAACATGTCTACAGGAAACTGCTAAGAGGTTTCATCTTATCTTAGCAGAAAGCTTTTATTACTTGCCTTCTTTGAGCACTCCTGGGATTTCATGGAACCCATAGGTTCCATAATGCTATGAGCTAATTCTGTTTATCACTCTTCAGCTGTTGTAGTTCTACTATATACATGAACTGTCCTGTATTCTCTACTTGCATGCAAATGAGAAACTTTCAAGTAAGCTAGTGGGTCAGTTTGCATTTCACCTCTCTAATGTTTAGCAGTCTGAGTTATTGGGACCAGTACCTCCAGGAACTAGTCCAACAGTTGGAGATTTTTCTGTTCTGCTGGTATCTTTAGCCTCAGTGTAAGCCACAGTTGTTCCAGTACCTGAAACTAATTATAGATCAAGAACCCAGTTAATCCTGAAATTCTGCAATGGCTTAGTTATGACAGCCATGGCAGTGAATGTTTAGCAGATGGCAGAATGGTCATGCAGCTTGTTAGCTTTATCAGAAACACTGACAATAGTTATTTCACAATGTACATGTTCTGCTGAAGGTGTTGATCGAAAAATCCCAAGAACCAGGGTAGACAGTTATTTCAGGTATAAGCTCTACATATGTAAAATCATTAAAACCAAAAGCCACCCCAACCCCTCACTTCAGTTTCTCTGTATAAGAATTAGTTCCACAGACTTGCTAATCAAGTACTTTATCTATAACAACACTTTAGAGAAGCTACTATCTTCAGACACCAGAGGATCACATCCTCATATTCACTGCTCTGACTGTGGCAGTCAGAGTCAACATGCAATATAGTAAGTGACACCTTGAAGCTCCTAGTTACACTAGACTGGACAAACAAGCCTGCCAGATAGCCAGTGCTCTGGATAGTAGTAGCAGTATGTTTCTTTCAATATGGAAGTGATGTACATATCCTTCCCTGGTCAGCAAGAGTAGCCTACCAGCTTTTCAACATGGTTATTTATACATTGCTGAGCAGTGTTAGTTTATACCCCTTATTTTATAAGAAAGGGGCTAGGCATGTTTTGTGTGCATGCTTGCTGTCTGCGGAAGCCATTGGGTGATGGTGATGATGCAGAAGCCAAGCATAGACTTTGAACAGCACCTGCAGATTTGAAGAGCCAGCTTAAGGCATGCCAAAAGATCTCCAAGATGAATTACATCAGATTAACTCATGCAAAGCTGTCAGTTTGTACTGTCACATTTGTTTCTTACAGATTCAGTACCCCTCCTTCCCCACCAACCACCCTAGAAAAAAGTTTGTTACTATACCTGCACATCTCAGACCATCTTCCTGCAAGAAGTATCCAGCAGGACATGCACAGGTATACTTTGGAGAGTGTTCATTTATCTGAGGAGCAGGCAGGCACAGGTAGCTACAGCCTCCATTTGCCATGTTCTCTTCACACCAATTTTTACCTGTTGGCACAAATCAATTTTAAGCAATTGACAGGAGTGAGCCTTCATGCTCCAGAGGTACAGCATTTTTTTTTTCCTCAGGAATCACACTAAAATTGTTTGCCTCTGCAAGTTATGTTTGTGCCAGCTCTGCCCAAACAGAAATTAATTGCAACTAAGCCTTCTCTCAAACTGTGAGAGGTAGAAGCTCAAGTAGAGGTGCCTAGGTTGGAAGCAGACAGCAATACAGGGAAAGGATACCATTTACCAGCACCCAGGCAGAGCAGGCTTTATAAAAAAAATAGAGTGACAGAACAAACTCATAGCTACCTGAAGGCTGAACAAGTTCATGATAGATTATGATGTCCTGTGCATCATTGAGGTTGTTTACTAGGGTAACCAATTCAGATCCAGTAAACTTGTTGGCACCGTAGACTGCTTCATTCTCTCCATCAATCCAGTACACACGGTCCTAGAAGACAGTCATTATATCCCATTCACTCTGTGTTACTATTACCACCATAACTGCTAGCTACACACTAGCAAGAAGAGGAGCTCTGACAAGTACTACAGCAAGTCATTCTTACCTCAAATATTGTTAGAGCAAGAGGATGAGGAAGGAACATATGAGACTTTAGTACAAGTCTACGATCCTGGCCATTCAGGTCTATACTTGACAACATATGTAGTTTAGAATCAAGCCAGTACAGTCTGCTTTTTACAAGATCTAGGAGGAAAAAAGACACGTTTACTGGCTACACAGACAGGATATCCAAAGTCCCCTGCAAAGGCTGAAACACCTGCGGGTACAAGAATAGTTGCTGTTTTGCCACAGTTTCTTAATGTATAGATATACACATTAGACTGCTGTAGTGCTGTTTAAGTGACTTGTAAATTGACCAGAATACAGAACAGTACAAGGAAGGCTACTGTTTCAGCATCTGAAGGGTGCTGTGCCTGTTGCAGTGTCTCCAGGCATGTAGGAGCTTCCCAATCTCAAAAGCTGAAAATAGTTCCCTGAAGGATGACCTTGGCTTTTGTAGCAAACAGACTTCTAAAGCTCCAGAATACCTCTGGCACAGTGACAAGTTCAACATACCTAGAGCAATTCCATTAGGCCATTGGATTTCTGTTGTCACAAGCTGCTGTCTGTCAAATCCATTCATTCCTGCTTTTTCAATTTTTGCTGGCTCACCCCAGTCTGACCAGTACATAAAGCTGTGAAGCAAAATTTATGTTGTATAATACACTGTAGTATCATGTAGTATTACTCTTAATTATGACCATTTGCTAACTAGTAGTTAGACAAAGGCTGCCTAAGTCAGTTATTAGAACAGAGTACCAGTAGGTCTGTTCTCTCTAAAGAACTAGAGCAAAGACTTACCCAGAAAGAGGATCTACAGCAATAGAAGCTGGCTCTCTCAGCTCAGAGAGAAACAAAACTTTTCTTTTTCTGCCATCTAGACTAGCCACTGAAATGGTCTTTGCAGCTGAGTCAGTCCAGTAGATGTTCTTATAAACCCAGTCAACAGCAATTCCTGCAGGGCTGTGTATGTTGTCCAGGATTCTGATGTGTGTTCCAACTTTATCACGGGTATCGATGGAAGCACTGGAAGACAAAAGTTACTTGCTTTCACCCCTTCCTCCAGACACTATTTGACACACCTCAAATACTGCATATAGCTCTTGGGCAGGCTATTTACAGAGATGTACTTGTAACTTTCCATAAAGTACCTTTGGTTCAGTTGTAGCAGCAGTTACAATGAAGTGCAATAAGTACACACAGTAGTTACATGAACTTGTCCTAAAGACTTGAGTGCAGATGATACATCAGGAATCTAATTCTCTACAAGAGCATCCTGAACAAAATGCAGGATGATTAGGGAAGCATTCTAATTCTAGATTTAGGGGCTGAGTCCACTTACCTGAAGATCGCTTTTTGGCTAAAGTCAGCCCAATAAAGCTTTTGCTCAGCAATATCAGCATCTAGAGCTACAGTGTTTCTTAGCTGCTCTACTAGCTGAATGTACTCTTTCCTCTCAAGACCGATCTTCCTGATATCCCGGCGGTTGGTGAAAATTAGACATGGCTCTTTTCCTGTGAAAGAGTTAAAAGATTTATCTATATCTCTAGACATATAGCCTCAGACTGTTCTTTTACAAAAGGATTTAAATGTCACCATATTTAGTATTTTCCATTCCACACTTGCTAATAGATGTGGACAGATATCTTAACTGTACCCTACCTCATCCTTTTCTCCCTCCACAACTTCATGGGGAGGGTCTTCCTGACCAGGGAGCAGATGGAAACAGTTTGTCAGGTAGATATGGTAGCCTTAAATGCTGTGTCAGACCATGAGATGTTAAGAGTGTTCAGGTCTGTACAATTTATATTGGGATCAGCAGAACTACTGACATAACCACAGTGGCATAAAATACATGCCACTTGGTACCTCATCTTAAAATGGCTTTCAGGCTTAGGGATACAGAAATCTTATACTTACCCACAGCTTTGCACACTCCTGTAGCAAGATCCATCTGATAGCCACGGCTACATTCACATTTGTAGCCACCTTTCAGGTTGATACAGATTTGACTACAGATACCAGGGTTTTGGCATTCATCAATATCTGTGAAGACAATAATTTCATTTGTTCTCATCCCCAGTAACATTGGTAGGTTCCATATTACCCACAAGATACTTGCCTCCGCAGGTTCTCTTGTCTACAAGCTCAAACCCAGCTGGACAGTCACATTCATAGCCAATAATGAAATCTCTGCAGATGTGGGAGCATCCACCGTTGTTCACCAAGCATTCATTTATGTCTAGAAGAGAAGTGGCCAATTCTTAGATGGCATACATATGTAGTCTTGAAGTCTCAGTCATGGAGTGCTTTAGCAGATACCCATCCATTTTCTCAGGATATCTGCCACATCTGCTAAACCACACAGGTGCTTCAAGTCATTTGCAAGACTATCTACTCAAGACAGTATTTGCTCAGCTATCAACATTTTGCTTGCATTACAAGTGGTCTAGGAGCCTCAGTCTTGGTCTGCTGCTACCATTTCAGAGTTTAGTGGCCTCAGGTACCTTCTGGTTATGGACTTGTCATCCCTTGAGTCAGTATGGCTAGGATAGAGCTAGCCTATTAACTGGGTTGCTCGCTACTAAGGAAATGCAGATGGGCATTCCAGTCCAACATCTTACAGCTCAGAAGCTGTAGCCAAACATGTCTAGTGGTCAGCACTGTGTAATGAGCTTGTCCACTTACTGCATTCCTTCAGGGGCTCATCACTCCAGTCCTTGCAGTCTCTTTGCTGGTTACACACTTTATTGATATCTATGCATTCTCCACTTCTGCACTTGAATTTGCCAGGTCCAGAGCACTGAATAACTGATAATGAAGACAATGAGGAAAACTACTGGCTTCAGAAATTCCATGAAGTCTTTATTCATGTTTAGGTCCAACTTACCATTGTTACAGTTTGCCTCATCAGTGCCATCCAGACAGTCTCTCACACCATTGCACTGCCTACTCCCATGGACACAGTTCCCATCTTCACATCTGAATTGGTCTGGCCTGCAGGTCCGAGAAGCTAAGGACATAACCATTACAGAGTTAGACTCCCAAATCCTGCTGGAGAACAAACAAAGGCCAAGGAACACCTCCTAAAGAAGAGCAACTAAGCTAACTTACGGCAGTTAATTTCATCACTTCCATCCTTGCAATCAGGATCTCCATCACATCGCCACTTCTTGTGGATACATTCACCTGAGCCGCACTGCACCTCACTCGCAGAACACTTCACTGGAGGTGCAGGCTGGCGGCCACACTGCTCCAAAGATTCATCCGAGTGGTCAGAGCAGTCAGCATCATCATCACACACCCAGCTGATAGGGATGCAGGTAGAACTCTTGCACTGAAACTCATGAACACCACAGGTAGGAGGTGCACATTCCAGCTCATCGCTACCATCACTGCAGTCATCTTGACCATTGCAGACAAAGCTTTTGGAAATACATTGCCCACTACTGCATGTGAACTCTGCTGCACTACAAGTCACATTGCCTGGAGTAACAGGAGTGAAAAATATTAGCAGATTATCACAAAAGACAACTTTTGAATGAAGGTGTTTTGCTTTGCAGGCTCTTTGCTCCATCAGCAGTGATCTGACAGTAGGTCAACATCATATTGATTGCTCTAGAAGAACCCAACTGACCACCTGCAGGACGCTTGTGATACATACAGATTATCTTCCTTGTTTTAAGTGCCTGAGTGAGAGGGAGTGCCTCAGTGAAAATAATCTCCTTCTGAAGCAGACAGGCTGTTCTGCTTCAGAGTGCTAGCCTTTGGGAAAACAGGCTCAGACCCTGTGAACCAGAGACAGAAGGTAAGAGAATTGCTAACTCTGGAGTACAGTCTAAGGTTTAGGTAGCCAGATGGTCAGCATGCACTGTAGTTTGAAATTGAAGTGTTTTGTGCTGGTCCCCAGGACAGCAGTGGCCCATTTACCTGGGCCACTGGGGATAAACAGAACAAGATCTTGCACCAGTTAATACCGTGGCATTAAGCACATCCACACAACTTATGCCAGTACAAATTATGCTGGTTTATTAGCAGCATAGCTAGCAGCTCAGTATGCCTAGGCTGATAGTTTTATCAGCTTCATTAGAAATGAAGTCTGTGAACCTGTCAGATTAAAGCACTTGCTTGCTGAGTAAGGCAGCTACCCCACAGATGCAGAGCACACATCCAGAGATCTGAATCTCATTAGTCCATCCAGGCACAAGGTAGCTCTGGTAGAAGCCAACCCTGTGGCTTTGCTTACAGTAATTTTGTCTCAGGACACCTCAGGCAAGTCATATGTATCAGGTTCATTAGAATAAGTCAGAAACATTGCACTCTAATGCTGACTGCTGCAGTTTCACTTGTGCACTGGCCTGAAGTTGCCCCTCAACACTTGAAACCTAGCTTCCCTAGTCTGCATTTCCAGACAAGTGTGCAAAATACTGTAGGTCAGGGCTATGAAGCGCATCAGCTTCCCCCTTGGCCATAAGTCCCTGCTACACCTAAGAATGCTTACACTAACAATCCTAGCCAAAACCAGGACAAGGAGACAGATTATTAGTATAGGATACAAATTATTAGTATAAGCAGCAGCTAGAGTTACCTGTTGAGAAATACTGTGGAGAACAAGTTCTGATGGTTTGCTTGACATATAACTATGCCTATGGCTATTGCCAAAACTATCCAGAGAGGAAGACAGACATTGAATAGTTTATACTACTGTACATCTTGACGTAACAGGGTTATGGAGTGTTAGAACAAGTCTGTTTTGTTAAACAGGCTGCAATAAAAATACAGGTTTATGGAAATATTGGTATGAGAAATTTATCTTCCCAGGTATACTGTCCAGCTAGCTCCTTTCCAGACAACTCAATTTCAAATAGAGTTATGCAGCCACCATTTTGTCCCTTACCACAATTCTCTTCATCTTCTCCACTGTCACAGTCTTTTTCACCATCACATTTCCAGGACACTGGGATACACTGGGTTGACTGAGGACCACAGCTGATTTCATTTACCCGGCATGTTCTCATATCTATTGGAAAGAGTTCAAGTTCAATTTAAGAGTTCTGAAATTTAAGAGCTACTGATCTTGGGTTTTAGCAGTTGTCCTGAAAGTTGAGTCTGAAAGGCTTCAGCTCTGGACACAGCTGCAGTTAGATGCCAGTATCCATCTAAATTAATGGCTCTATCATGGAAGAAGTTACACTAGTTAGTAGTATTTGGTAAATCTGTTAGGAACTGGAAGCATCTTCTAGGAGTATCTTTGTAGTGGTAGCTTTGTGATTGCACACCAATTACAAGCTGTAGAAGCTTGAGCTATAATACATAATAGCAGGTAGGAATAATACTAAAGTGCAGTTGAACTTGGGGCTGAAATACAGTGACTGCTCCTCAGTGTAGATCCCACTAATACAGATAGATGAAGCTTTGCAGATCCCATAGATCTATATTCCTTTAACTACTACAGTTAGTACTCACTAATTGCAAGACGTCATAGTCAGGTATCAGTGTTTTTGCTTCCCTCCTCCCAGCACAAAGTCATTCACTCAGTTTCTACACTAGCTTTGGTTATCTTGCAGTGTAGTTGTCTTGGAGGACAGTGATCACTCTGAACAAGACATAGCCTGCAGTATTGTGCTTAGTGACAGTAAAGGTAAGAAATCTGACACTCGCCAACTGTTACCAAGTAGAAGTGCAGATTCCCCACACAGTTCTGTAACCTTTTAATACATAAGTCTTGACAAGACTCTGATGTGGCCAAAGACAAGCTAGCAGTTACGAAGGTACATGTCCAAGACAGGTGAAATCTTTTTAGGATGAGAGCCAGGCTGCAAGCAGGCAAGAAGTCAAGATGCTACAACCTGCAGGCTTGCCTGCACTGACATGCAAAGCTCACTTACGACACAGCTCAGCACTCTCATCAGACCCATCTTCACAGTCCGGATCCCCATCACACTGCCATCTGTTTGGCACACACTGACCACTGTTGCACACAAAGTCAGATTCAGCACACGTCTTCTTCACTGCAAGAGACAAGACAGACACTGGTTTAAATACCAGAGGTTAGCTGTTCTGTTTCAGCTACAGATTTGCTGCCTTGCCCTAGCGAAGTGATGCAACATCCATAGTTTTTGTATGTCTGGTGTCTTCTTCCACAAGTCTAACACTTCCTAGAGAGCTACCCGGCACAGAAACATTTATCTTCCTGTAATCAGGCACTGAATGACTGCTAGTGCAAAGGGAGACTATGCAGCTAGAAGAGCTGCTACTTCAATCACATCTGAGTTGAAGGACTATTAATAATAATAGTTATACTCATATTTTGAACTTCATGTTTATTACCAAAGCATTGGATTTGCAGTGTCATTACATAAGTGTAGTATATGTAACCCAACAACAAGAGTTTAGGTCTGCTTGAGCAGACTGACAGTTCAGCTACACCAGTGCTGGATATGGATTCTGCTTTGCATTGTCTGTAAGTATTTAGAGTCATCCATCTTGGCCTCCATGTCTGCATAAAACATGAGTTGGCAGACAGAGCTAGAATTAGTGTTTATAGGAGATGCAACAGAATCACTTTCACACATAAAAGAGGACATTTAACCATGGAATAGCTAACAGCTGCATAATAATAGCAATCAGTTTCTACTATGTTTTCATGCAACAAACAAAAAGAGGCTTGCGTTCAGCCTTTTCTTTTCCATTATTTTTTCTCTTATTCACCAGATCCAGGAAACTTTCAGAAACCTAAGAAAAAAATCAACTGTATCAGCTTGATACAGGGTATCTAGGTAGTCCCCTAGCATTTCTAGGGAATTTGTCCTCTATTCTGTATTTCAAATGCAAAAAGTGATGGACAGTGTAAGTATCTCTCCAGCAATCTACTTTCCACCATTAACCCCCTACTGCCAACTAGGGAGTATAGCTACAGAGGGATTACTTCTTTTGGCTGAATACTCACCACAAGCACTCTCATCACTGCCATCTGAGCAGTCTTCATCACCATCACATTTCCAGAGTAAAGGAATACAGCGTCCATTACTACACGGGAACTGGGATTCTTCACATTTTGCTCTAGCACCTTCAATGAAAAAAAGAATCCGAGTCTCAGTCCTGTTCAGCAGTATTTTCCTTCACTTTCACCCACTGCTGATCAAGGAGATATCCAGCTTAATGGACAGCATATCATCAGCAGGAAACTATATCTGAGCTCTGAATCTTTTGTTTGTAGTTACCTTATTCAACCATGACAGCAGAACCAGAAGCTTTCCATTACAGTACAAGTGCCAAGATTAAGCAGTATGACAGTATACTCGTCAGACAGTAGTAAACCAGCCTCAGTGTTCCTATTACTGAGCTTTTCTTTTTAAGGTAGGGTCTAGTTTGCAAGGGAAAAGGATGCTTGTGCACAGGCTCCTGCTGTCAACAACCTGACATTGCATTCTAAAAAATCCTTAGACTTTTGGCAAACAGTTTAAACTTGACTAATGTTGACCTGAATTCAGTACTCCCCTGCTCATACATTACAATCCTAAGATGTCTCTAAAGATAGCTGTTCTATTTATTTTTAATATACACCATTTTTTCATGATAAGTTACTTCAGCAGTAGTACTCCTGAAGCTTGGACAGTTATAACAATGGACAAAGTTAGTTGCTGCCATCTGGTTGTCCCCACAAATGAGGGCAGAGATATTCCTTAGTATACCCCAAAGGAAGTGTGATGACATATCTAGATCTTGCTCATTAAAGGTAGGTCAAGTGTAATACTAAGAGAGCAAGATAAATTATCATTTCCTTCTGGAATCAAGTCTGTTTTCTCCAGACTGGTAAGTCTTAGCTCTTAGTACACTCAAGTTAGATGCATGATGCTTAAAGTGCCTTTTTCCAGAATACCTTCAGTTCTGAAACTGTATGGCCCTGTCCCTCAAGGGAATGTTATTTGTCTTGAAGCCCTGCTATAACTGCTGCTAAAAGCAGCTAAGGCAGAGCTGTTCCATATAATGCTTACAGGCAAGTGTACGATTTTATGCATTAGTTTTGGCTGCACATGCCCATGGCATGATGCAGAACTCCTGCTCCTTCTTGATTTATTGCATCATTTAATGGAGGTACTTTGTGTTGGCATTCCAAGGGTCTGGAAGGGCATCTAATTTTAGAGAAACATTACTTGTTATTTTATATCTTCTGTGTATGACATGCAAAATGCAACAGTTTCCAAGAGGAAGGAAGATATTCAGCCTTCTGAAACTGATGCATTTCACATTACCCCATACCTGAGAGCTAGTAATGTAATGGCAAACCCTGGACAGACTATAAGCAAGGAAAACAAGGACGGTTTTACCTGCTGAGTGTCTTATGTAAACTCACACTTGAAATAAAGTATTTGAAACAGCAGGTTATTGAGCTGTGCTGATGTTTCAGCAGTCTTACCGGTCAAGTAAAACACTAACTCACTTGTCAGAGTCAAGCCATAACAACTTGTTTCCTGTGAATTGTTTAAAAGTTGCCAAAGCAATTGAACATCAGCACATCTGCTCTCTACTTCCATGCCTCCTCTACTTTTCAGAGGGAGTGTTATATCAGCAAGCACTTCCCAATAGAATGGCTTTGCAAAGCTACCACTACTTGGTCAGGAGTGGTCAAAAAAGCAGCTTGCCTAGCAGTGCCAGAAGGCAGGCCTCAGGCAGAATACATGGTACAGAAGCCACAAGTACCAGCTTGCTCTTAGCCTAGCATCACCCTGTTATCTAGTAACTTCTAGCAGAAATAGACTTCTGCTTGCAAAGCTTGATCACACATTATTGCAATTATTACTGTACAACTAACTAAAACATTAAATGACTGCTGCTAGTTTTGAGACATTCTCATCCAGGCTTTCAGAGTGGGAACAGACAACCTTTCCCAAAATAGCATGCTAGAGATATTAGACTAAGCCTGCCACTCAGGAGATCTCAAAATAACTCCCACATTCTACAGTTACTCTATTTCAAGCTAGAATAACTCAGAAAAGGCTTGCTAAGATTACACATCACATTGTGACTTACAAATGCATTTGGTCAAAGTGATGTTACAACAGGGAAGCTACAAACCAGGCTAAACAAAACAGGAACTTGGAATTACAACTATAACTTCACAATTGTGAGCCATTCCAAGGTGTCATCTCTTCTGCAGTTGATACCAAACGAAGTGTCAAAGCAACTACTTCTATTAGCCCATGAACAAGTAAAGAACTGACAGCACCTAACACCCACCCAGGCGCATGAAGGTAAAGGTCATCATCTGTTGATGCTCCTGAAGATGGCTGTCAAACTCTAAAGGTTACATGGAGTGAGCTCCAGTTAAGGTGAAGGCTAGCTCCAGTCTGTAACTATGTTACTATGTACTCCTTACAGTAAGCACAGTTCTGCAATACCAGGTAAATGCTACCCATCTGATCCACTGCTTTTTGATACAGCCAGTTGCAGTCACTAGACATTTAATTTTTAGATCAGTATCAGTTCACTACTAATTCAAAAGCTTCTCTGCATGTGCTAGTCAAGTACCTTCACACCTTCTCTTCTTTGACATAAGTCTTGGGCAAAAGATGTTGAGGACCTGTAGCTGCACAGCCTCTGATTGCTAACAAGAATTACTCCACTGTTTCCCAGGTTATCCACTCACTAGAAATTGGCTTATAAGCAGTGATGTGTGCAGGGTGAAGAAGCAGTTACAATCACTACGTAAGTTAACCTGACAATTGCTTTACCTTCTTAACTCTGCAGTCACTGTTTGTCTCAGGCCCTTAAGCCAGTCATCAGATTACTTGTCTAGGCAGCCTCAGACATGTGACACTTGTGTGCTGTCATCTGACACCAAGTCCCAGAAAAGCTTGCAGTAGTGATTGGGAAACCCTCATACAGGAACTAATGAAGTAGACTGCCTCCAGACCTTGGCAATTACAACTATTAGTATAAGAGCTGGTGGGCCACTACCTCACATTGAGGGATGAACTGGACCAATTTGGAAGACTAAAGCTGCATTTTATATCTGAGTATGATTTCTAACTACAGTGAACCAGCAGCTTCAGAATCAGCCAGTTTCAGCCTTCATTTTACAACAGACATGGACCCCCTTCTGTTTAAACAAGGGGGTCCATGTCTGTTGTAGACTAGGCAAGGAGCAGTCTACGTGATTAGAAACTTAAGGGTGATTTCTCCTTTTCCTTCTTCAGTGAGGACCCGATGCAATCTTCTCCTTGCTGGATTCTACCCTGCAAGCCCAGTGTAGGAACACAGTGCACTGTCGGGACTACAGGGTAGAATTGAGCATACTTAATTCTATATTCAATACTACAGGGTAGAATTAAGCCAATACAACCAAGATAAAGCACTTAAGTATACTTTTGGGTGCTAGTCAGGAGATTAACAGCACACTGTCCCCAAACCCTCAACTCAAACAAGATACAACACAGGCACTAATTGCCCATCTCACAGCTAGACCGGGAATCTGGACCTCAGTTTCTGGAGGAAGAAAGGAGCCGGCCAGTTGATTACTACCAAGAGGGAAATATTTTTAGTTGACCATGCATTTCGCTTAACGCACAAGTTACACCGCCTTCGGGACAATTGCGACTATGCTGGAGACGACCACGACTAAGGGCTACTAGGTTTGCAAGAAGGGCTTCGGCGCTGGCAAGACTCAACCTTGCCACCAGGTGGAGATCCTAAGGGATCGTACGGTGGTTGCAACTGGCCCTGAACTAAAGCCATGCCAATGCTGCTGGATGCCACAAAGCCAAAGTTGCTCGCAGAGTACTTTGACAACACCTCCAACACCGCCGGCTTTCCGGGGGGTCCTCTCCCTCCCCAGCCACCCTGACAGCTCCGGGCCGGCGTACCCTCCCTCACCCAGAGGCATCGCGCTGGAACCCCCCCCACCCCCCCCGCGGCAGCAAGCCCCCGGGGGGCTCCCCCGGGAGAGTTGCTCGGGGCGGGGCGGGCACGGCCGGCCGCGGGATCGGGCCCACCCGCGCCATCCCCGCGCGGCCCCGGGGGAGCGGCGGCACCCCCCCCGGGGGATGGGGGCGGCGGGGCAGACCCCAGCAGCTCCCCCCTCATCTCTATCACCCCCTCCCCCGCGAATCCCCTCGAGCACAGCCCATGAGCAGAACAAAAAATAATAATAAAGAAGCGGGTGCAGGGGGAAGGGGCATCGCGGGAGGTGGGAGCAGCCCGGGGGTGCGCGCCCCAGCCCTCCCTTCCCCCCTCCCACCCCCCCCCCCCAAAAAAAAAAAAAAACAACAAACCAAACCCCAGGCCCCTCACTCACCGTCGGCAGCAGAGCACAGGCAGGCGAGGGCGAGCAGCAGGCAGAGCGCCCCGCAGCGCGGCAGCGCCCGCCGCCGCCCCGCACCGTCACCGGGGCCACCGGGGCCGCCGCCGCCGCCGCCTCCTCCGGCACGGCCGCCACCGGGCGCCGCGGCGCCCCGCTCCTCGCGCTGCCGGCCCGACCGCATCGCCGCGCCGCGCCGGGGGGACAGGACGGGGGGAGAGGGCGGGAGGAGAGGCGGGGAGGGAGGCTGGGGGGGTGGGTGGGCAGGCAGCAGCCGCCGCCGCGGTCGGAGAGGCGAGGAGGAGCGGAGGGAGCCCAAGACACGCACGGGGGGGAGGGTGTCCCCGCGGCGCTCTTATAGCAGCCGCCCGGCCGCCCTGCGCGGCCGCTGGTGACTCACGGCGCCGCGCCGGGCCCCGGTTGGCTCGCCAGCGCCGCCCGCCCCCGGCTTCCTCCTCCGCGGCACCTGCAGACACCGGCACGGCTCGGCTCGGCACGGCGAGTGGCCCCAAGGTGAGTGGTCACCACCCCTCCCCTCCCCCGGGCTTCCCCGCTGCCGGACCCTGCCCCCGGTGGGAGCGAGGTGGGGGGCTCTGTCCGGGGACACCGGGGTTTTGCCCGGGGGTACCGGGGGTTGCGGGGCTTTGCCGGGAGGTGCGGGTGTTGGCGGCTTTGTTTTCCGCCTTTGCTCCCCCGCAGCGCCGATGCCGCGCCCCGCCACGGGGAGGGGGTGTCGCCGGGGCCCCACGGTCCGGGCAGCGCTGCGAGGCGTGCCGGCATCGCGCCGAGGGATGGTTTTCGCCCAAAAAAGCGTTTCTTCCATTTGGACACCCCCCCATGGTTGCGTGCTTCTGCTCTTCCCCCCCCCCCCCCCCCCCCCCGCTCCCCCCGCCTCTGGAGCAGAAGTTGACTTAAACGAAGCAGGCGCTGCTGTTGGGGATGAAAATCACTACTTCTGCATTCTGCGATGGGGGATTGTAGTTAATTAGTAATTGCACAAAATGATATGCCAAAGTCGTGTAATTACAAGCTTAACCTTTTATTTTAAGGTGGAGAATTGGTAGTTTTATTCTGCATCTGTAGCCTTTCAAGCATCCAATTATGTCTTGGTGAAATGCAGAAAGAAAAGGCAGATCCTTAAAAAGCAAATGTGGTTTTGTTCACGGCACTCTCAAAGTTTACAACTGAGGTTTAGTGGCCCTCTGTTCTTTATTTATTTATTGTTATTACTGTGTTCTGTGCTATTAATATTTTGGCGGTGACATAAACCTCAGAAAGCTTTCTTCCCTGTCTGTAATTGATTAAAGATCTGGTTCCAATTTATTTCCTTGAAAGTGAAGTCTTGAATTAAATCAATATTAGCTTGGTATTTTAAGTCATTTTCAGTTATGAGGATGATTCCTCTAATGTAGCAAGCCTCTTTGAGACTGCATATTTCCTGTATGTCTTAACATATTTCTGTATGTGTTATCTGCAGAGTGAAGCCCTTCTTGAATCACATCCAGTTGTATCATGATTCCACTAAAGCCAAATCACACCACTGCATGAATAACGTCGGAGTGGATTATTTCTTGCAGTCACATAATGAACGATCATCCAAGTGGGCAAATGGTTGATGTAGCAGAGACTTGCTAAAAAAGGCAGGATTTAATTTCATGTAAATGAAGTACATCTGGGATTGGTATTTCTGATATGTGTATAAATGTGAAGAGAGCAACTCCTTGCGCTTGTCTCCCTACAGCCCTCTTTCCTCATGGCGTCATGAGCAGGGCAAAAAAGGCTCTGCTTTCCTGTTCTGCCTTGGATGTAGCATTGGCTATTACAGCCATGACCTTGCAAACATACGCTGCTTCAAACAAGAAAAATCTGTTGTGTACAAAGGGGTTGGCTGGGGTCCTCAGGAACATGCCTTTGTGTAAGCAGTACACTGAAAATGTGGTTCTTGCAAATCTTCCACCTGACACATTGCCTTCGGTCGGGTGCTCACTGTTGCATGGTCTGCTGTGCTTTGGACTGAACATCATTTTCACAAATGCCCTGTTATCATTACAGAAATATTTCATTTTCAGCAGCACGCAGCAAGACCCCAGTCATGCAGAAGTACATGGCTGGACATAGCTTAGTATATGCTAGTAGCTGATGGGAGTTGGTTTGTCTATGGGAGGAACAGATTTACTGGAGGGGAGAAAAGTGGTCTGTGTCCCCTGCATTACCCGTGCTACATTAGTGCCTTCACCTGGCTGTGTGATGGGGAAGCCACTTACTATCTTGCATGTACCTAGACCTTTGCACACCTGTAGGTTTGGACTCCAAAGCAGAACTTGTTGAAAATATTTTTTTATGTTTCAACTAAGTTCAGATGCAGCGGTAAGTGCATGAGTCCGATCACCCCCAGCTGTCGTGGAATCTCCAGAAGAGGACCTCAGATGGAAAGGATCTCTTCCCTTTTTCAGTCTTTACAGGAGCTCTGCCTGTGTAAGAAAAGGACACATAGCCTGCCTTACGCAGAGGTCTGTGAGATCTCTTGGAGCTGGGAGCTGTCTGTGTTGAGGTTTTGTGCCTTTGCACAGCTGTAGTCTTGTGAAAGTCTCATGTGGGAACGGGAAGGTGTCTGGGGGGACCTGCAGTATGTGCAATGTGTCATGTCTCTTTTCATACACACAATGACTCAAGTCAGAATAGATGTATACAAGAACAGCAGAGTACAACTGGATTTCTGTTGAGAATACGCACATCTGGGAGAACACCTGCTAGTTATAAAACAGCCCTGCTAGTTATAAAACAGGGGCAAAGCAACCAGGAGACCCTAAGATTTAGGGAGAGTGACGAAGTTTGTAGAGAACAAAAGATGGCTTTTGCAACTGTAAGTCATTTCATCATCAGTCTGGGAAGTGCATTACCATTGCTCTGTTTCTGTGTGTGACCCTGAGCCTCTTTCAGTTTTTGCTATGTCTGCTCGTGTTGTACATCTTCAGCTGTCAGTATGTCAGGAAGCTGCAAACGGAAGGTGGGTGAGAAAGTGGGCTACCTCAGGGAGTGCAGAGACGATGTCTGAAGGGAAAGCTGGCATTGTCACTGCAGTTAAGCAAGTTCCTGTAGTCAACAACAACCTCAAGTGCTCTGCTTGCTGTCAGAAATGGTATAGATCCATCATCTGGAGCTTGCATTAATACATATTTGCAATAATGTTATTAAATGTGCGCTATAAATACACATGGTGTTCAGAGTAATAGGCTAATATTTCCAAAAACAGTTAGGCATTATCCAAAGCTAGTTTCTAAGATCAAAATGCTGAGAGATCAAAGAAAAGTATTCCTAAAACATGTTTCTAACAGTGGCTTCTACTGTACTGAGCAGAGAGATTCAATGGAGTTTCACCAGTTGTGAAGTTTTGTCATAGACTTCTCATCTGTGATAAGAGGATGCCCCATCTTTGTGGCACTTGGAACTGTAAAAAGTCAAGTGAAAATTGATATTAAATATTATGCGTAGTGGTTTTATTATTGCTTCTTATTGCTTGCTATAGAGAAGCCTCCAAATCTGTGTTTTGTTTTCAGCCCTGTAACTGGTAAGTATTCTTGAATATCTTGTGATATCCCCTTGAAAAAAGTTGGAAAAGATTGCCATCTCTCAAAATGCTGAGAGATCAAAGAAAAGTATTCCTAAAACATGTTTCTAACAGTGGCTTCTACTGTACTGAGCAGAGAGATTCAATGGAGTTTCACCAGTTGTGAAGTTTTGTCATAGACTTCTCATCTGTGATAAGAGGATGCCCCATCTTTGTGGCACTTGGAACTGTAAAAAGTCAAGTGAAAATTGATATTAAATATTATGCGTAGTGGTTTTATTATTGCTTCTTATTGCTTGCTATAGAGAAGCCTCCAAATCTGTGTTTTGTTTTCAGCCCTGTAACTGGTAAGTATTCTTGAATATCTTGTGATATCCCCTTGAAAAAAGTTGGAAAAGATTGCCATGAAGCTCAATGAACCAGTCAGGTATTGTCTTTGCCTTGAGAAGTGACCCAAGTAACAAGAGATGGCATCACATTACCTGTCCTTTTGAGAACTGTGGTGGATATTGGGCCCAAGAGACTTTGCAACATCAATTCACCTGATAATGCCCTTGGACTTATAACAGACCTGGATTCTTTGGGATAATTTACCCTTTGGTTATGAAGTGTAAAGTCAAGTTGAAAAAGAAAATAAAGAACAGAAAGGACCTTCTGGAGTACACGTAAAATACGTGAACTAAGCGTGTTTGGTGTTTCTTTCTCTTTTTGTCTTAAAGACCCTATAACTTCCATTTCCAAATGCGTTTCTGAAGCACTGGGACTACTAACTCACCCTCAGGTCTTAAATCAATGAAACTTTTGCCTCCGGTTCCTTTGGTGAAGGATGTGAAGTGAGAATATGTCCACAGCAGCAACTTAATCTAACAAAGAAAAGGAAAGGCACAAGGGTAGAACAAGCAACAGCTGCATATCATGGGATAGCATCCTGCCTTAGGATCACTAGCAAAAATATTTTCTTCAATGTGTGCTGCTATCAAAGACATTTTTTCTTTTTTTTTGTAAGATGGCTGCATACCTGACCTGGCAGTAATCGAAGGAGCTGTGTTTGTGGCTGTATTTTGGAAGTGCAGAGCCAGGATCTGCATAACTGACTTCAGTGGAGATGTACACAGCATAAGAGAGCATCCTTTGGGCATAATTTAAAATAGGTATGTGCATGAATCCCTCTGATCCACATCATTTCATGGCTATATTTAAAGGGGGCAAATTTAAGATTCACGAACATTTCCCCCTGCCCTTCCAATTATCACCATCTGAGTTATAAAAATGAGGCAGAATGAACTGATGTGTTGCTCTTTAATACAACTTTTTATGATTTTTATTTTTTTTTATCATTAATGGTACAAGACACATGGCTAGTTCATCTCTGAAAAATATTAGAAAACATCTCTTTTGGTTGTATTCTTTGCAATGGAAAACACATTGGATAAATTCTTGGCCAGCCAACATGGATTGGATTTTGCTGCTGATTTCTCTGAGGACAAGAGCACAGCACACTGCGATGTAAATTATCATTTTTCTCTTTATAGTCACTAATGGGTTTCCCCTGTCTGTGAGGCTCTAACATGTGTGATATGAGCAAGGACACAGTATTGGAGGACCTCACAGCAGTTAAAGACATGGTAGGATCAGAACCTGGAAGTACTTACTTTGTTTTCTAGACTAATATCCATGTTTCATTGGCAGTACTGTGCTGCACATACTTTGTAGGGAGAATATGGGTTTCAAAATACCTGTGTCCATTTTGCAGCTGTGTGGGTACCTCTGCTTTCTTATGTTTATCTTTGCAAATTAGATATTCTTTAAAAGCATCATTCCCTCGTGTGACATATATGTAACGGGAATTCCATATGCTTAGTAGTAAACTAAATATAAATTGCTAATACCTCAAGATTTATTTTCAGTATAGTTAGGCTGAACTATATTTTGATATATTTTGTTTTATTATATATTTTATATACTATTTTTTTTCTGTGAGATCTAGTCCTGTTAATAAAAAGATTCATCCAAATTCCTCCAAAAGTATGTCTATAAACTTCCAGTGGAAAAAAAGATGAATTTGAAGTTTGTTTGCATTTTCTTATTGTATACTCATGAGTAATAATGACTTTGTGGAAGTTCAGAAGCATCTAATATATGTGTTCCAAGACTGTATATTTGGTGTGGCATGATATTAACATTTTTGTTCTTTCCAAAGGATGGAAAATGGTGGTGTATGTTAAAAATAACAGATATGATTAATTGATTAATTAAACAGGTTAAAACTTCAGATTGTGTTGTGCCTATATAGTGTAGCAAATTAGAAGGGATATAGAAAGAAATGTTACTGAAAAGTTTTCAATGGGCCATAGTGTTCTTTCATGCTAGTGGGGAGGTTTTAAATTGGATAATGAAATGATGAGGGTGTAATTGCAGACATGAAAATAAATATTACTCTCCCTTAACAGTAACTTGTGGCCAGATCATCTGTAACGTTTTGGAGATGTTCAGATTTGATGATAATATGGAAACAGATTACAGTTTATTAGGCTAAATATGGAAAATTCTGAATGGGTTCTTGATCTGCATAAAAGGTCAACAAATGCAGAAGAAATATGTTTCTCTGTAGAAGGGTATGCAGTGGAGAAATGTACCGGGGGAGTTTTCTTGTGAATTGGGTGGAGAGGCTGTGGCACTTGGCAGCAGAAAAAGAGTAAACTAAGGACATGGCTAGTGAGCTACATTGGGCTCATCAGTTCTTCAAAGTGACAGTGGATTGTGTTTTCCCTGTCCCATATTTGTTGCAAAACTGATCTGTTGACACACTGTGTTGCCTACTTATATTTTAAATGCAAATTTAATTTTTCCTCCCTCAGGGTGTTGCAAACTTTTACTATTTTCATCAACTAGCCTTTCTACTCTCCATATGTTTGAGTTTAACATTATTTATTTATTTATTTATGTTTGGTTACCATCATCTGAGTAGTAGTAAAAGTTTTGACAGGTAAATGGTCAAGTTCTCTGATGCAGGTGGTGTTTTACAAGAAGTGGTAGACAGACTTACAAACTGAAGCAATGTGCAATAATGACACTTCTTTTAAATTTTGAATTACACTGAAGTAGATTATTACTGATGTCTTTATATGCAAGATAACATTTTTCTGCATGCTGAAATATTGTTAGATCATGCTTACAAGGGAATTGCTTCCGTGGAATGAAATGATGCTATGAAATTCAGTTTCTCTATCTGTTTAAATAATGTGATATAAATGAGTCCATTTATAGGAATACAAGACTCTGACTTTCATTCTGCTGATTAAAAATCAGATTTCTTTGGCCCGGGCTATTTTAGGACATTCCTAGGCAGGATAGATATAAATACGTTTTATTTTGTAAGGTCAATTATTTCCTTGTTGCAAATGTTTTCAAAAGGAGAAATATATGTTTATAATAATAAACAGAAGGGCTGAAGGGAAGGTTAAGTCTACTCTAGTGTCATGCTGTGTAAATTTAAGTCATAAGGAAACAATAAATTGATTATGCATCATGTTGCAATCCTTTTGAGGGTTGTTTGGTGATGGGGGCTCCTGAACTTTTTTTCTGCTTCTTTCCCCAATGATGTTTACTGTAAACCTTGTCAAGAGTACACTGATATCTCATTCCTGGGACAATCTTTTGCTTTCCACATAAAATTTGTTTCTGTTCATTTTGTTTCTAATTCTTTTGGGTTTGATCTTCGCCTTCAGTGTCTGTGCCATTCTACCATGCCCTCTCTCAGCCCTCTATTTTCTAAGCTGAACTAGGAAAATTCTATCAGGCACTCTACTGGTGATAGACAGTGCCTCTAACAATTCAGCTCAGACCATCATCCCCTCTTGAATCATCAGCCCCAGCTTAAATACACCTTTCCCAAGCTTATAGAAAGATGGGTGGTCCTCCAGGATGTACAGAATTCTGGAGTGAGTCTCATCCCAGCCCCCCTGTGCTGCCATTAATACTCTCTTTGCTAGAAATACCTTAACTCTGTGCCCTTTTTTCCAGCTACATCAGATAGCTCCATGGTCTCTGTTGTTGGTAACCACCTACCCTAAGTATTTAACTTGAAGTTCAAGAAATGGGAACATACCCATTATCTCTGTAATCAAAGGGGAGAGATAAGCACTTCTGTATGACAATTAACAGACATTTAGGCAATTTCTGCTGTTCAGTTTAATATGTCAGTTGTCTATTAAATGTGCTGTCCAAATTTTTGTCCTTAATTTTATTATCCACTTCCAAATTTCTGTGGCTAGATTGTTGGTGGTGATTTTAAATAAATTGGTCCCATGGCTGAGCACAGATGAACTCTGTTAGTAACCTCTTTTAACCTGATGTTTTCTTTCCAATATTACTCATCATGTTCTCTTCAAGGCATCTGTTACCCATCTGGCAACTCTTGTACAAAAGCAGCCAGGATTTTCTGGTTAACCAATATTTTCCTGTATAGTACTGTCAGATGCTTTGCTGAGTCGCATGTAGACTAGATCTAGATATTTTGTTCAAAATTCAGATGACTTATGAAGAAATGGACTCAAGTTAGATGGGCACTATCTAATTCTGGTAAGTCCACATTGTGCTTTCTCCTGTTTTCCAAGCACATTCAAATTTAACATGTCTTCCATATTTGCCTTAAAACCTTGTATACTATTGAGGTAAGACTGGAGGTCTGATGACCAAGCAGTTCAAGCTTCTCTTTTCTTCCTTAAATATAAACAATGTCCCTTCTGTTCTCTTAAAGCATGTGTCCTAGGAGAAGGACTGTCTACTCCACTGCAAGATCTCTGGAGTTTCAGTTCCATTTCATTTTGGTGATTCTTGTTCCACATCCTCATTTACATTAGCCGTCCTACCCTTCACTGTATCATCATTATTTCTGTTCAAAAGTGAATCAAGTATTAATGCAGTTACAGAGTTACACTTAGAAGATATTTAATCGTTATATCTTATGCAGCACATACATAATGCACTTTGTTTTTTTATTTATTACTACATTTGATGAGCCTTTGAAGGAATTCCAAACTCTCAAAAACCATTCAGTTCTGTTAGCTTTTTTTTTTTTTTTTTAATGGAAAAAATAATTCTATATATCATTTTATTTGAGATAAAGTTAGTCAGCCATGGTCATTCAGGTCAAATCTTATCCTCAGATCTGGTGGAAAATTGATGAAAAGCAGACACAAACGTGAACCACAATATGGGTTTGTTGGCTACTAGGCAATGACCTTTACAATCAATTATATCCAGAAGTATTCAGGACTGATGGCTATCAATAGTATTTGTCCATTATGTGGAAATTTAAGTCTTTTCTACTAACACCCTGTCCTAACACATTTCTCCCTAGTAATACCATAGACCTGTCTAATCATTGCCATAAACTGGAGTGGCCTGGCAGACTCCAATGCAGCTCCAGCAGAGCCCTCCTTTTCCAGGCTGATTTTGACTCAAAGTGTATTTGTTTGTTTGTTTGTTTGTTTTTTTCCATCTCTTTTACTGAAGTCTAGCAGGTTATTAACATACACTGTCATAGCAAATACTTCTCTTTATCTGTAGGTACCTGTCTTTGAAATGTAGACATGTACCCTTTCAAAGCTGTGCTTTTGTCATGATTGCTATTCCACCATGTCTCTGTTTTCCTTTTTTTTTTTTTTCCCCAGTTTATTATGATCTCTGTAGTTAGTATTACTCATTACAGCACCAATTAAGTATGCTCTCTCCTGATACAAGATTATAAATCTTATTCGCATATAATGAATCATTCCTTAGGTTTTTGCAGCTGCATTGTCTATTTGTGTTTTGTTTGTTTGTTTTGTTTTGTTTTGTGTTTGGTGTGTGTGTGTTTCTTAATATACCTGTGAGGGTGCCGAACATCATGTTAAATGTATTGGTTGCCTCCGCAAAAAAAAAAAAAAAAATCCAGGTGTTCTTGGACTGCTCGGTTTTGCTGTGCCTCTGCCCAGTAAAATGGAGATAAAAGTGCTTCCTTGTGTCAGAATGCATTTCCAGGAAATATACTTATTAATTATTAGCATGTGCTCAGGTAGTTTGGTAAATACTAGGGGCATAAAAGAGGCAGTCTACAGCCTGCAATATATCCTTACTGTATATATGGCTGAATACGGAGGACAGTATTTAAGAGATTTTTAGTAAGGAGTAACTTGACAGATTTTTTTTTTCTAAATGAAAATTTAGGAAAACTTGAAATACACCAACAATTTTATCATTAAGCCAGCAGGCATTAAAAAATAACCTGATTTCACAAATAAAAAGTGAGAAAATACAGTAAGATTGTTCCCAAAGATAAATGCAAAAGTCTTTGTACATTATTTAGCCAATTCTAACAGTGCTGTTACTGATGCTTTTGCTTAGTAAAGCCACACATGTATTACATATACACATATATGCACATATGCATATATATATGTACATATGTACATATTTACATATATACATACATGTATATATTATTGTTGATGTTTTTGGCCTTTCTTAGGGAAATATGGTCCATGATTTAAATTTTTAAATTCATCTTGATCCATGTAAAAGGGAATCACTCTCACCTACATAGAATAAGGCTTTTGTTAGTAGTTTCTGTTATGAGATCCTGTTTTAATGCTGAAATTTTTATTGCCTTTCATTAATTTCAGCAATGATGGCTTGCTCTCATGTTTCATGGCACAAGACTGAAGAGGAAAACAGTATTTGGGAGATGCTGAGAACACATTGAGCTTTGCTCTATAAACTTCCAAGTTTAGGCTGTGTTATTTGCTATTTGAAAACAGGGTTGTCAGGGTCTTTTGAATATGTCTTTCACTGTCTTGTTAGACACACACACATTTTCCCAGGTTCATATAGTTGCAATCTTGCTACATTTAGAATAGTAAATGTAATCTAATCCCCATACTGTGAAAATTGCTTTAAAAAGGGAGAAATTACCAATCCAGTAGCAGAAGATGATAGAAAAGTAAGATATACTGTAGAAAAAGACATTGAAAGAGCTGTAATAAATGGAGGACTCAAGAGATTTACAATAACTGACTATAAATAATTGCAGAGATAAGAGTATAGATGAAAAAAGGGAATTATCCACATTCTCAGAAGAAGGAAGAACAAGGTGCAATGGCTTGAAGCTGAAACAGGAAAATCTCAAGTCATTAAGATAGTGTCTCTTACAATGAGAGGAATTGGGTGGTGAAGCAGTGTGTAGTGCAGTTTCAGTGCAGATGGGCTACTTGGGCATTTCTACAAGGTGGAGCTGGACAGATTATGTGACAGAGATGAGACTTTCCAGCTTCCATAGTCATTTTAAATTTGCAAAAACTACTACCACAGAATCACAGAATCACAGAATTTCTAGGTTGGAAGAGACCTCAAGATCATCGAGTCCAACCTCTACCCTAACACTAACAGTCCCCACTAAACCATATCCCTAAGCTCTACATCTAAACGTCTTTTGAAGACTTCCAGGGATGGTGACTCCACCACCTCCCTGGGCAGCCTGTTCCAGTGCCTAACAACCCTTTCAGTAAAGAAGTTATGTTTCTCTGTATGTTTCTCTGTATCATCTGTATTAAATCCCACATCCTTCTACAGCTGCCAGTCATGTTCTTCCAATGGGATGTCATGCTGGAATTCATCCTGCAGGCAGGATCATGAGTCCCAGAGACTTCAATGAGGAAAGGGTCACACCCGTTACATCTTCCATTGAAATTGTGCTTTCTGCTTTGGTTTTCCAAGCATGCCCTGACTCTCTCTGGCTGCTGTTTACTCAGCCCATTGTGAGCAGGTTTTCATTATCATCCTTATTGTCAAGTTCAAGTGTACTGTTTATGTGTAAGTATTACTGATGTCTTTGACAAGTTGCCAAGGAACCCCCATTAGTTAAGAAAGACATGAAGTATAAGGTATGTCTCGTTCTGATATTTCAGCTGTGGGTGATGGTTGAAGCTAGCATGCCAAAAAGGTCAGCTGTGATCCTATCCTGTTTCCACTTTTTATGTGTGTTGCTCTGTTTTTTGCTGGTAGTGACAAAATCTCTCTCTCTCTCTTTTTTTTTTTTTCTTTTCTTTTTTTTTTTTTTTTTAGGCTTTAGTTGCATTATGTAGAGAAAAAATGTAATGTCCACTTGCTTTTGGCTTGGATATGGCAGAAGCCTTTGTGGTGTCATAACGTTCCAGAAAAAAAAGCACACACACAAATTATGGGAAAATTCTTTTATCTTTTATCCTCTTATGTTAAGAATTAGAAAAGCATAACACCCTTTATAGGTACTCATTAGTGTAAATAACTGAGAATAACTACCCCTATTTTATCTGTGGTGTTTTTGGTAAGTAGTCATTCCTGTGATGGGTAAAAGCCAAGGGATGTATGTTTTGATATTTGTGAGTTCCAGGCTCTCACATGTTGTGCATTGGTCTCCACGTTATCTGTGGCTGTCACCAAGGTAGTTCTTTGTGGTTATTGTGCTGCTGTGAATGACTAACCAGCAGTGGAATTTCCTGCCATTAACCCAAGAGTTGATTCAGGGGTGGTGGAAAGTTCCAAAAAAATGGCCCCAGTGAGAAGCTATGATATGGGAGTGTGGCTGTGTAACAACAGCAATGTGACCAGCTTTGGTGCTGCATGCTGCTCCTCATTGGGAGCTGACAGGCCAACCTGCATGGGTTAAGGTCAGTGCAAGATCCAGGCCTTTATCAGCAGACTCTTAATGGCAGTGAGATCTGCTCTGTTTCTTATTTATATTACAGGGAAAGAGCTCTTTGGTACTCGCTGACATGCTGTGATCCACAAATATTAATAATTTAAGCTTTGTGACAGTTCAGGGGAAGAGCTTGTGCAGATTAGCCTCAGGGATGGCCCACAGGACTGGTTCAGCAGGAAGGCAATTGCCATGGTAAGCTGTCCTGGTTGTTTACTCACTTCTTGCTGCCTCGCTGCTTGATGGAGTCCCAGTGCTGTTTTATTTGTTTTGACTTCTGAATGCATTTTTGGTCTCGGAGATTGTTCTGGACGAGTCATCCACAGGAACTGTGCACCTCAAAGAGGATCTTGGTGGCTAAAAAATAATAATAATAAAAAAAAAGGCTTTGGTGTAAGCACCCAGATCTTTATGGAATTATAGTGCTTTGAGTTGAAAGGTACCTTTGAGCTGGAAGGTGATTTGAGATAGCCATCACAGCTTCACCAAAGGCAAATCATGCTTGATTAACCTGGTGCCTTCCTATGATGGAGTGACAGCCTCAGTTGACAAGGGAAGACCGACTGATGTCATCTACCTGGACTTCCATAGGGCTTTTGACATGAGCCCCATGACATCCTGATCTCAAAATTGGAGAGATGGATTTCAAGGGTGGGCTATTTGATGAATAAGGAATTGGCTGGATGGCCATAGTCTGAGAGTTGTGGTCAATGGCTCTATGTCCAGGTGGAGGTCAATGATGAGTGGTGTCCCTCAGGGATCCATCTTGGGACTGGTACTGTTTATTATCTTTATCAATGACATACACAGTGGGATCGAGTGCACCCTCAGCAAGTTTGCAGAAAAACACCAAGATGAGTGGTTTAGTGGACACACCAGAAGGAAGGGATGACGTAAGGTTCAACAAGTCCAAGTGCAAGGTGCTGAACATGGGTTGGGGCAATCCCAAACATGAGTACAGACTGGGTGAAAAACTCACTGAGAGCAACCCTGCGGAGAGGGACTTGGGGATTCTAGTGGACAAAAAGCTTGACACGAGCCAGCGGTGTGTGCTTGCAGCGCAGAAGGCCAACTGCATCCTGGGCTGCATGAGCAGAAGGTTGGCCAGCAGGCAGAGGGAGGGGATTGTGCCCCTCTGCTCTGCCCTTGTGAGGCCCCACCTGGAGTGCTGCATCCAGGTCTGGGGCCCCCAGCACAAGAAGGATGTGGGCTGTTCGAGTGGGTCCAGAGGAGGGCCACAAAGATTATCGAGGGGCTGGAGCACCTCTCTTACATAGAAAAGCTGAGAGAGCTGGGGCTGTTCAGCTTAAAGAAGGGAAGGTTCTGGGGAGACCTCATTGCAGCTTTTCAATACATAAAAGGGGCTTATAGAAGAGATGGAGAGTGACTTTTTACATGGGCAGATAGCAGTAGGGTAATGGGGAATGGTTTTAACCTAAAAGAGGGGAGATTTAGGTTAGACATCAGGAGAATTCTCTATTCAGAAAGTGGTGAGACACTGGATCAGTTTGCCCAGAGAAAATGATGACCCGTCTCTGGAGATGTTCAAGACCAGGTTGGAAAAGGCTGTGCGCAACTTGATGTAGTGGGTAGCATCCCTGCCCATGGCAGGGGGGTTGGAACTAGACGATCTTTAAGGTCACTTCCAACCTATATTGTTCTATGATTGTATGAACGAGATCAATTTGAATACCAGTTATTAAATAAAGTCAAAGTATTTATACACCTATGCTTAATGTTAGGGTCTAAGTTCTATATTTGGGCCTAAAATTAGAAACATTTTGCTGCTCCCTTTGAAAATTAAGGAATTCTATGTGTCTAACTCCAGGCCTCTGGTTCAGTAAAAGTGTCTGGGATTTTTTTGCTCTTCTGTCCTGGTGTAACTGTGAGAGTAACAATTCCTAATTGATTGCTGAGTAGCAGCTTGCCAAAGGCATGCCTGGCAGCTGTCTGTGTATAGCTAGCTGCTGTGGTTCTGCTTTCTTGGATATAATTCAAGCAACAGACTTTCTTCCCAGGCTTCAGTTTTGTCCAAGGATATTATATTATTTAGATATGATTTAGCAGCTGGGGAGATACTTACATGGACACTTTGCTAATGGTTTTGCTCTGATTTTTGAAGAGTTTACTGGTATTTCACCCTACAACTTTAATAGAAAATGTTTAATATTCATGCATGGAATCACTCTCTAGGTGTTGGTAAGTATCTGTGTAGAAACATAAATAGGGAAAATATGTAATACTGTGTATTCTGTAATATGGAGATGGGTCAGCACAAGCAAAAGAACTGCTTCCAAAATATATGTTTGTAAAGGTACAGTGCAGTTGCTGTCAGAAACCTAAAGTACAATGGTGTAAATGGGTGTAGAACTGTCTTATGCCTATGGCATAATTAGCTCTTAGTATTTGTTATTATTTTATACCCATTTTAAAAGATAATTAATATTGATGATAGTAGTAAGTAAAATCTTAAATCTTCACCTATTTTTTTGAACGGATCCAGTGAGACTCTTATCAGAGTTGGGGGTGAACAAAGACTGGTGCTAGCTTTTGCCTGTATAAATTGGCATCTCGCTAAGTACAGCTGGAGGTAAGTAGTTTAAGGCAGACTTAATGAAAAACTGGGTTAGGTGATCCCTCCAGAGTCATCTGATCCTCTTCCTTTCTCTAGGGAGGGCTGAGATATTCCCATGTCACTTTTGACAGATGTTTGTCTAATATGTTTTTAAAGCCCTCCAAAAATGGAAACTCAAGGCTTTTCTCTGCAAGAGCAAGACATTGCTGACACTTCAGTTTACCCACAGATTTCCTCCCCATATTTAAGATGCATTAAGCTTTACTGGGAGAAAGTTAACTGTATGCTGAGGATGCTACATTTGGCTGATTATATGTGGACAAGAATGAGAGGCTTTGGGTGCATTTATGCAAATTTTAAATTACATAGTTTTATTCTTGGTTAAACAAGCCAGATGTTGCTTAAAGCATGCTTATCTTAATGTATGCGGTGATTTTCAAGGACACTTAACAGAGAGCTGGCAACTTCAGCTACAGCTGCTCTGTGGGGCAGGAGCAGCCCTGGGATTACAAGTAAATTCACCTTGTGAATTGATCTGAATGTGACTTGGCAAAAAAAAAATCACACCCAAAGTCAAAGGATCTGAGCCCTGTAAATGCAGTGCTCAAGCCTATGAGGTGCTGACTGGGCTCCATGCACGTACAAGTCACGGAGTGGCTGGGTGATGAAATCTACTCTCTGCTAGCCAGAGGGCAGGATCGCAGCCAGCAGCTCTCTCCCTTCCTGTGTGCTTAGGCGGTGGGGCCCGTCGTCACTCCAGCCCTGCTTCAGGGGAAGGGGCCAGATCCTGCCCAGGCTTCTGCCCATCTCCTGTATCTGCTTCCAAGGCAGAGTTTTCCATGAAATCATACTTTTGCACTTACAGGTTGCAGAAAAATAACAAGGTCAATTAGCAAATACTCCTTTACTAGGGACCTCTGCAGGCTCCCTATGATTATTTTCAAGTGGCCAATTCATCTAGTAACAGATACAATCCTGTGCTGCAGGTCCTCTCCACACCAGGTTACAAGACATCTTTGTTCTGCGGAGTATATGGACATCTCTCTTCTCACTCCCACCTTTTGCAGGTGGCAGCTCCTGCAAGTTCATGTGGGAAGACTTTCCTCATGGAAACTTGAGCATCACATGTGGTGTGTGCAGGTGCAGTGTGGTACCACTACATTCACAGACAAATTCATATCTGCACAAAAATATCTCTCCTATTCTCTCTTCCAGTGGTGAGCCTCACACCTTCAATTTGAAAGACCAGGCTGGGTAGTGCTTGATAGAGTTTGCCTCACCAGAAAGATGCTTGAGATCGTTGTCTTCAATGTTAATGTAGGAAAGAAATACTTACTTGAACACCTGTTGTTTTAAAGTATATTGTTTCTTTATACTTGCATACATTAGATGACTTGACATAAAGATTCTGCATTCTCCTACAGCCCAAATTCCTAGAGTTAAATTGTTATCAGCAGCAGAATTGCACAAGAATGTACATGGCAGAAGAACAATAGTTCTATTATGACCTACTAACATTGTAATCTAATTTGAGTTTTAAAAAAAAGACCTATATGTTAACATCCAGTAGAGTAGGATAGCTGAATGCATTTTTTATAATAGGTAAACAGGAACCTGTGACAGTTTTTAAAGGAATTTTTGTTTCAGTATTATTATAATTGCTATTTCTGATTACTTCAATATTTTGGTTGAATAAATGTTTCTGACTTGTACTGCCTCAACAAGCTCTGCTTTATTTTGATTTTGTATTGCTGTTCTTGTTTAAGGCTAGCATGATTAAAAAGCACACAATGTTAAAAAAAAACTTTTTAATTAAAGAATACTTCCTCACTCTTGTTTCTTGAAACACTGCAGACTTAGAATAGTCTTAATTTACTCCTAATGGCCTAGATTAAGGGTAATATTGTAACTGCAGTGATCAGTTATAGGCTATATCAGAAGCTGAACAGCTCATAGTCTCTAACGTATTTCCTGTCATGGCAGCAATGGGAGGTGGGATGCTCTGTTACCTCTGTTTTACAGGCTGAGGGATCTCAAGGCACAGCTTAAACGACTTTCCCCATGTCATGGCAGGACTTCTATGACAGAGCAGAGAGTTTGAGTAGCTGAAGCTAAGATACTCTGTCTCTGAGTCATATTAAAATCCCATACAAAATTGGTGCACTTTCCCATTTGGACTAGATTATCTGTACTGCATGTTAAAAACAGGACCATGAGGTATTCCTTGCGTAAAGGAAGCTTATGTGTCCCTTTAGGTCCTGCTCTTACCCTACTTGGAGGTGGTGTGGATCACTCCATTTGTATCGTGGCTCTTTGTTCTCACAGACTACTCTCCATTCCCACTGAAGACATTTCCTATGGGCATACTTACTAAGGTACTTAGTGAGTTAGGGTAAAGGTACCTGGGGGCATGGGGAATAAAAGACCAAGTTCAGGTTGCATGTTTAACTTTCACTATGAGCAACATAGGTTCCTAAGTCAGATTGGCAGTTTAAAAACACTCCCTGCCCATTCTAATGAAAATCTGGATGCTGGTCTTTCAGACAGATCTCTGTTATGTATGCAGTGTGGCATCTGGTACTTACTCCCATTCCCAGAAGGGGAAAATATTGATTGTTTCTTTTCTGTTATTGGATTCTGGGTAGCTGAGCTGTCTCCATACCGCAGGCAAACCACATTCACCCATTAAGTTCAGTTGCTTAATTAAATCATTTGAAAGTTTCTAATTTCATTATGCCGATTGATATGCTTAAATTTATTTATTTATTTATTTATTTTTGTATGCAAGCAAAATTTTTTCCCAGCTGTTTGAAGACACATAAATAATGATACCTTTTAAAAGAGCTTTTCTTTCACAAAGCCCAGTGTCACAATTCCTAATTCAATTTTAAATAAGCTGTTAAGAATACAGAGATGGTTACAAGTTACATAACGGCAAATAATATCAACGGTTCCAAAAACAAACAAACAAACAAACAAACAAACTGCTGCTCAGGACCAAATAAATAGGCCACTCTTAGCTCTAGGTAGATGTTACACAGTAAAGGTACTTAATTATTTCATAACTTAGTTAGAAGCCATTGAGTTTGTTGTTGAGATTTTAGATGTGTTAGGTGCACACATTCAATCCTGTAGGAAAATCCAACATTAATCTGACACGCAGTGGTTTGCCAGCCAGATGTGAGTTGTCAGAATACCTGCCTAAGGTACATGGTGTGTATATACCCCATTTGAAACACTGTTTCAATTTTCTGCCCAGCTTACTTAATAATGGGCCTAATTCTTCTTCTGCATTGATTTTTAGATTTCTCCTTCCTGCTCCAATTACTTACTAACATCTAACAGTGGTCATTTTTGCACTGCATTTTGTGTAGTGTCTTACTCCTTCTGTACTGAGTTTGGTTTTGCTTTTCCGTTTGTTTTTCTACACTTATTTTGCTTTCCATTTGAATAACTTCAATGTCTTAAGAGATATGGAGCTTCAAGGCATTCATCTTTGACAATAATCTTACACAGGGGAGAGAAAGAGAGGGCAAGAGGAAAGTTCCAATTGCATATATGCAATAGTGCAAGTAATAAAAATTCTTGCTTTCATGTCAACAATGTTGTGGTAAATAATTGCAGCAACACGTCTGAAATGCATATTTATCAATGTCTTAAAAAGACAAACTTTGCTGAGCAGGACTGCCATAGTGCACTGATATTCATATCAAGTTTGAACAAGGAACACGGCCAAACTTTCGGTCTGTGAGACGTCAGTTACTAAAATGGAAGAAACATAATGGTGTTTCATATGCCTTACAATCCAAGGTAATTATAGGAACATTCCTTAAACCATATGGAAATGTGTGGTTTCTGCAACAAGAGACTCAAATGGATCCTAAGATTTATTAGGAATAAACAATGCCAGAAGATGACTTTACAGTCAGGATATTGTTTCCTTTGTCTCAAAAGGGAAATTCAAGTGAAATTCAGAGCATGTATGTTATAATGTAGAATTGGAAGTCTTGTGGAGAGAAGCTGTATCCTTCAGCTTGATTACTGTGTCTCTGTCTACATTGTTGGTTGCACACAAATTCCCTTTGCTTGTGCTCTCAGCTGCCTGGACACAAGCCACCTCTAGTTCAAAAGCATGTTTGTGAAGCCCAGCCCAGATCGCTCTGCCTCTCAGCACAGCATATTAGCTCAGGCACAGTGTCACCCTAACAAGGTCACAAGGGTTTTCAGTTTGGAGCTGGCTGGGGGCCCATTAGATTGGTGTGCTGGCAAAGGGAGCTCATATCTGCTAGTTGTAGCTTGCTACCATAGATTAACAGCATGCCAGGACTGGATAGACATCCATGTAAGCTGCTGCTTGGCAATAGCATACAGGTACTCTAAAGTTCTTTTAAACAGAATTGCTTTAGTTGAGTAAGCTTGTAAATTACTTGCGGTCTGGGTCATTGAAATAATTTTAAATGTTATGAAGATTGAAGGCTTATAAATACATAAAAGCTTGTTAATGCATACTTAAGTTACTGCTAAAATGTCCATGTAAAGTGTAGGGCAGTCAGGCACACCTGACCTGGAGGACAGTTTTACCACTCAGTCCTCACAGAGCTGCCTCTACCACCATCCCTGCACATCTTTGTGGCTCAGCAGGAAATCACCAAGCCTTCCCTGAGGGACATCACAACTTGGGTGTTGTGCTTCACCTCACTGCTTTTGAGTCCCCATCTGGTTCAGGCACTGGTCTGCAACAAATAAGAGTTTCTTAAATCTAACCTGAAGTATCACAACAATTTATCTTGACAAAATATTTTTTTTCCTTTTTTCTTAATATATATATATTTTTTATAACTTACTTTTGTGAACTAGAGGTATATGTATGTTGCTTCATTTTACTTTTCCATGGTCAAAACTACATCTTCAGTATTGTGATATCAGAATGAAATCTTTCAAATGGAAAAGACCTTGATATTTCCTAGACATGTTAGCAGGAAGAGTTTTCACTCACCTCACTATGAGAAAATAAAACAGTGGAGTGTATCAAAGAATCTGTCTTTGACATATGACATTGTAGAAGAGGATGGAAGACTAACCAACGGGAAGTAACTCCATATTTTCCATCTTTCATGCCTCATTGGTGTCTTTTCTGATAACTTTAAACTTCAACAAATACTGCATGATAAGAAGTCAAAGATGAGGAAGTATAAAATTATTTATTTTATTTATGAGGGATGGTTTGTCAAAACCAGGAAACGCCTTAGTGATGAAATGTGGTTATTGTATATTTGTAGCTAGGTTAAAAAAAGACGATTCTTCTATGTGGGATCATCTGCTAAACATACTATGACAGGCACATCAGGCACCTTGTATGGCCACTTTTGCAATTACTATTATGGAGTAGCATTTAATTCTTCAGTAAGAAGTGTCCCTCGAGGAGCAGGAGATGAGGCAAGACTAAAATTCACATAGTTTTAAGTTACACATTTTTCTATAAATAGAGTGCCTATTAAAATGAAAAAAATAGAGCACCTATTAAATCTGCCATGGATTTCAGTGGGAACAGAAGTGGGTCATAGGTCTGCATAGAAACTCAGAAAAAATAATGAAATTATATACATGGCAGTGCCAGCACAATGCCCCAGATTCTCTGGGAGATTTTGTACTGTTCTTTTTCCACATAGATTTAAGTTCCTGCAGTAACTCTTGATCTAATAATGTTCATATTTATAATACATTTCAACAAAACGGCATGATTAGCCTTGTGTTCTGGAAATTGGCTTGTCTCTGTGGACAAATTTTATCAACTCTCATTATTTATATCTTACCCACAAGCACAGAAGTTGCATAGTAACCAACCCTCATTGACAAGGCTACCTTATGACTGCAGCATAGTGAAGGTGGCAAAAGAGGTGTTTAAGGCCTGCCAAATTTAATTTACAGCTTTTACATTGTCGAGGTTCTTTATGTTTCTACCTCAGTGTAGCAAGGCCATGGAGAGATGGAAGAGTCATGCCTATGTCTGCATCAATGGAGAAGGATCAGTATTACATCTGATTGCAGTGACTAAGACGCTGAATGAATGAAGAGTCTGATGTTGGGCTGGGAAACATCAAATCTAGGCAAAAAAGCCAATCTTCTAGTATTTTCCATGTACCACACTCTGAAAGAGGTTTCTTTTATAAAACAAAATTCAAGTCCCAGTTCTGCGCAGTGTCCAGTTTTTCTCTTCATTTATTGTTTTATCATTACATTTATTACAGACTGGATTCATCATTAAACATTTTGTGTTACAAACAGAAGTAGAGGTTATGCTTTTTGTACAAATAAATTTATTTGGAATATACATGTAGCCTACACATGAAGTAAAATGGACTTACGTCAAAATGGTGACATATTCTCCACCAGCAGGGTATATTCAGTTTTTGTTAAGACTATCAGAAGTCATGAAAGCCTATTATGAAATCTGAAAATATAGTAGGTTTTATAGAGTTCTTTTAAATTACACAGTCTGGTGATTACATACAGGTGTGACTGCTGTGGTAGTAAACGACTATTTATAATTCAAGTAATCTATACCTAAAATTTTTATATTACCAAGAGACCTCACAAATTAAGATTAAATTAAATTAAATTAAATCAAATAATAACATTAATTTGAATTAGTACCTAGGATGTAATACTGTAAACATAAAGCTGTGAGCAACATTAAAATGAAGTGTTGCCTTGGAAATATGAGACCATATGGGTTGACATTCCAGATCAGATTATTGATTCCTGTCATCATTAGCAGTTATGATCAATATTTTAGTTTCAAGACAGCTGTTGTTGTCTGCTTCTAACCAATCATGCAATAGGAGTACATCATAGAACAAATTCCTTCCATGAGTGATTGATCCATTTGTGCCTATAAAAGAGATTTTACTACTCTTATCCTGCTGCTTGCATGAACAACTTGAAGTTTTCAATATTTTGTTATCTCTTCTGAACAGCAGAGACATGCTGACTGAAACACATGGATAGGAAAAGAAAAGTTGGATGTAAACTAACCTATCTTCTGTGCTATTCTGTAATATCTACAGACAAATAGAAAGGGCTCCTGCCAAATGAGTGGGACCTATTTCAGTTATAACTAATTCCACTGGAGAACTTTTCACCAGTATGTAAAATCCTCCAATTCCTGAGTATTTGGCTGTATTGAACAGAGAGCCAAGAGATTAAAGAGAACACTGACCCTCTCCTTAACCCTCATAAGCACTCAAGGACAAAAGAATATAAAACATTTCTCATTTATATTTCTAAGTTCACAATTCTGTCATGTTTCCTTTGCTACAGTTAATTTCACAGTGACTGTTACTGGTAATGGAATTTCTGGATTCTTTGTCAGTGTTCATCTATAGGTTGTCTTTATCAGCCATTCTAGCTGGCTTCAGTAACCCAGAAATGTAGTAGATTAGGAAAAAGTGTGAAAAAGTAATCATGCAAACAAGAAAATGGAAATTCCCTTTGCATTTGAAGATGCACTGGGCTGTCTCCTTGGCATTGTGTAGCATGTTGTACAATGGTTTAACTTAATTGGAACTGTAATGTTTTCATCTTCTGTATCTCATATTTTAATTTTCTGTGATTTTTCATTTTAAGTTCTGACAAGTGGCATTTTTGCAGAGTTCATTGCATCATGGTTTGTTCCTCTCTCTGCCCTTGCAGAGATCACAGATGGTATGATTCCTTTGCTAGATGTAAAGTAATAAAGATCTCCAGAAAATACATATGTTTCAGAGGTGGGGGAAGTGTTTATCCTCCTGGTTCAGGTTTCCATCAAACCTTGCCATATCATTTGTTGTCAAGTTAAGGAAATGCCAAGTCTAACTTGCCATGATGCCATTTGTTGTCAAGTGAAGGACTTCTTTGTTGTTCTGCAGGAGCTAGGGTGTCTTCTCATGACAGTCATTATTTCCGTTGATGTATCAATATCATCTGTGCATATTGTCACTCTAGTAGATGATGACTTGGTGTATTTTTTTTTTTTTTACTGGATCTGGCTGAGATAGTTAACTGTCCTCATAACAACCTGTATAGTGCTTTGCTTTGCATTTGTGGCTTGACAGGGTTAGCTATGGCTGAGCATGCTATACGATGTTGTGCTCAACAATAAAACTGGGGGAAGGTAGGAAAAGCAGGGACGTTCATGATGATGGCATTTGTCTTCCCGAGCAACCTACATGCATCTTGAGGCCCCACTTCCCAGGAATTGGCTGGACTTCTCTCTGCCAGTGGAGAGCTGGCAAATAGATTCCAATTTTTCTTTGCATCCAGATGCAGTTTTTGCTTTTCTTATTAAACTGCCTTAATCTCAACCTATTAGCTTTTCTATGTTATATTTTCCCTCTCTCCTGTCAAGGAAGAGAATTGAGAGAACAACTGGGTGTAGGTCTGGAAACCAGCCATGGTCAACCCACCACAGTTGTCTGACATAGGACTGTATTTTAAGATAGAACAGAATAGGACAAGCCTAATCAATCTCACTGAGAATGTTTGGCATACTTGGTTGTACAAAGTTCAAATTATTATAAGTACCCAAGCATTAGGATAGTTTTTGTTCACACAGGAGTAATCAGTACAGGAGTAGAATTATTATCAATGTGAAACCCATTTGTGTAGAGTACATTTATAAGGAAATGCTACTTCTTCAATAGATGATGATCTATAGTTTGCAAAATAAAAGATGAAAGATTTGACGTAAGTTTAAGGCAGTATCATTACTCAGCCTTCACATTTTTCTCTTCCACACATCCATCCTGTCTTCACAGTGACTCAAGAGCTCCAGAGCTGTTAACACAGCTGATAATCAGAAGGGTTGCTCACTCTGCTACCAGCAGATGAGATAATGTCCATACAAAAACGAGCTTCAGACTGTATATTCCAAAAAGGCTTAGAAGCAGAGAACAGTGAAAACCTACACAAGAAGTGTATGGGGAAAAATACAGAATAAAATGCTAGTTTGTGGTGAGAAAAAAAAGTAGTAATTCTCATATGCTGCAAGGAGCACAGTGCCTGACAAAGCAAGGTAAAACATTGGTGGATGTTATGACTAAATTCAACTCTCCAGCCAGCATTTCCTTGAACAGTACAGTATTGATTCACTCAACCATGTAAAATTATAATTAGCCATGTCCCAAACTCAGCACAGACTTGCTGAATAGGCTATATATATAAGATCCCTGTAGCATACTTAACAGGCACCATGACATATGAAATGACTGTTAATATCAAAAATCAAACAATTTTTCCTAAAAGCAGCTGTAGCACAGCTGAAATATTGAGACCAAAAACATCTGTATGGAGATGCAAGTGTCATATGCAATTTGAAGATAGAAGTTGGATAATTTCTGCAGGTAAATATGGCAGCAGTGTACTCTACACATAAGCTTCTACTCTGAATAAAAGAGTGAGCATGAAATCCTAGCTTAATCAAAAGGAGTATAAGCCTTGCCATGGGTATGACAGGATCATAACTACACTAATCACTATGTCTAGCAGAAACCGGTAGATAAGGGAACACATTCACTTCAAGATCAGCCTACAAGGGTGTGAGTCCACACCCAGCTTGAGCATGGTGCCACAAGCAGTGGTGTGCTTGGTTCTTGGAAAAATGACAGCAGAAAAGCCCCTGCTTTTTGATGAACAGGTGGTAAGGTTTTGTAGCTGAATGTTCGTGAGGCTGTAAATGGAGCATGAAAAACCTCAGAGGTTTTTCCAGAGACTGGTGAATATCAGAGCCGGATATTTAGCTGAAAACAAACTTAGAAATGTTTTTTGATGTTTCTTGAGGAAATTTCAGTTAGGAACATTTAGAAAACAAATCACTCCAAATCATTCAAGCAAGTGACAACATTTTTTTATTATTTTTTTTTTAGTGGCTCAGTGGGTAGTTCAAGCATATAGAACTATGATTGTCTCTACAGTCATGAATTCTCCCATTCTGCTTGTAAGGAGCACCTTGCACTGGAAGCAGGGAGCAGGAATAGAGCTGGTGTGTATTATGATAAAATAATCATAAATACAGTAATAATCATCAGCAAATGGGAACACCATGCAGATTTTTCTGAGAAGGCTGCAGAAACATCACCCCAGTACAACAGGCCATGCCACAAGGGACAAGAGAGTAGTCAGGATTCTTATAATTGAAATTAACTGTATGTTGTTTCAATTAATTGTTCCAATTAGTCTCTCTTTCTTTCTAGTTATGTCTTTCTGTAACAATGTCATCTGGGATACTAGGAGAAATTGAAAATGCCCTAATGGTCAGATGCTCATCAGTTAAAGAACTTTCTATTTCTAATTATCTCCCTGAGAATATTTTACTGTGAGAATGGCTTTTTTTATAGGTGGAATGAGTTGTTGTTGTTGTTGTTTTCTTTTAAAGACTTTTTTTTTGATTACAATATTTCAGTTGTCAAAAAAAAAAAAAAAAGTCTAATTATAGAGGAAAAGAAGGAAATGGTTTGGTTCTACCTACAGGGACTCTCTTCCTCTCTTCCTCTTGTGTGTTACCATTCACAATGATTCGGCATGTAGGGTGTGAACAAAGCAACAACATTAAATCACTTTATTTTCCAAAAAAAAAAAAGATCCAAAATAATAACCCAAAATAAAATTACTGAAGCTGCTTTTTTGAAGTCAGATTCTGAGGTACCATTTAAATTCTTTAATCAATGAGTTATTTACAACAAAGATTAACAAAGAGTGGTCAGGTATAGATGCAGATTTCTGCATATATATATATATATATATATATATATATATATATATATATATATTATTTTTTAAAAATGGAAAACCAAATTCTAAGATCCAATATCAAAAGTCTTTCTTATTTTTTCCCCAGCTTTTATTTACTCTGGGTGTTCATATGGTACTGAAAGTTTCTATCAGTTGTTTTCCTCAAGGCTGCAGATGCACAATGACAGAAAGCTCTGGCCTGAAGTATGGCCAAACAGATACTTTCTTCCACAGACTATTACCATCTCCAAATCCAGGTGTAAGTATCATACTACCTTGATATGCTAAGACTCTAGAAGACCATCTTTTAAATAAATTTTTAACAGTGAAGCACAACTTTCACCTTAAGCTTGACCTCTGAAGACTGTGCCTTAATAAAGGCTTTCTGTTTAAAAGTTTATCTACAAGTTGAGGTCTGCAACTATCTCTGGGGTTAGCTCATGAGTAAGCACACCTTCCCCTATGGTTTTCAGGCAACAGGACTGTTCAGGAAGCTGTAGGCTTTTTTTCTGCTTAGCCTCCATCAAGAACATTGAGACAGGTTCCAAAAGTTATTGTAATATTGTTCCAGCTGTGACTAAAGGATATTTTGTCATATAAAGTTGCAAAAATACAGAGAAATGCACCATATATACCAGCTGGTATGTATCTTATATATCAGCTATATTATAGGGACAGCACATGAAGCTTTCATCAACCCTTAAAGATATTTTAGCAAAATGACTTAACTGAAATACTTGGTCCTCCTGTCTCATTTCTCATCTTTGCCTAAGAGAGTAACTTTACAGTAGTCACTACATATTTGAACAATGGATTACTTTATTTCTCTCTACTATACTTGTATATATGTGTGTATGTGTATCTGTCTATTTGTATATAAATATATATATGTATGCATGCATTTTATGAAAGTTATAAGACAACCACCATTGTAGCCCTTGCTTATGATTTCCATGTAAAAAAACCTGCAGATCACCACAACCTTTAATTCAGTGAGGTTTATAGATTCTGCATTCTCAGTGTTTGTTGTCAAAGGCTGCTGACACTTTTGGAACCTCTCACTTAAAATAGGATCAACAGCACATGAAATAGTCCATTTCTAGATCTAATTAAATTTATTACCACAGCATTTAGACAGTCATAAACATAGTGTTTTACAAGCCTGTGTACTGACAATGTAATCCGTTTGACAAACTCAAGTGTTGATACAGAAGAAGCATCAAAATCAGCTTTTTGTAGATTGTTCACCCCCAAAAAAATATTTTAAGGTTGTATTTGTAATTTTGATAGGTGTTGTTCAAAGTCTTGTACTCGTTTATTCATTCAGATGAAAAAAACAGAGTACCTTACCCCCAAAATGCTCAAAAGCCGTAGTATGAATTTGCTGTATCCTGTCCTACCAATTAAGATATTTACATAACCATTAATGATTTATACAGAAATGTATTCCATCTTATTTTCTTCCAATTTATACTGCTTTCATGTGTTCTTGTGGGAGTAAGAAAGACTACATCAGAACAAAGCAGCTTTTGGCATATGGTAAATCATGGCTTCTCAAAAACCAGTAATGCATTTCTCTGTTTACACAGGATTCCCAGTGAAAATTGAATGTTTCTGTCCATATGCAATGTGTAATTTCACAATAGTCTTAACTCATAGGCTATGCATTCCTGCCACCTCTTTTGTGCTGGCATTAGCAGCTATGTCGCTGTACTGTGAAAATGCAGCTTTTTTTTTTTTTTGGTTGTGTGGAATAAGCATTCAGTTCAGCATCATTAGCGAGTGTGAGTATTCCACATTGCTTGGGCTTCTGCTGATTGTGAAATGCACCACTAGCTGGGTGGGTAAGAAAAGAATGTGTTTATCAATACCATAAGGCTGTATTTGCACTGTTCTTCATCATTCATTCTGCATGAGAAAAGTGAAAGAAAATCAGTCAGAAAGGTATATGAACAGCCTATGCTATCAGGGCATGCTGTTGCTCTTTGCTCCTTCTCCATTTCCAGTACTTTCTCACTTGATTGAATTGCTAGTCATGTGTGTGTTTCCTACTAGGACTTCTCAAGTGTTCCTTCTTCTCCACGTTCATTTTCTGTCTAGTGGCTATTTGTTCTTTTTCTTAATACTGAAGTCCTTAAATTCCTACTCTATTTCTAGCTGATTCTACAGCACAGAATAGGATTGCACAGCAGCTCTTTCGAGGAGGACAAAATGACACCATTTGCTTAGTAAGCATGCCCTGGTAAAGAATTTCCAGTACCTAGTAATATTGAACTTCAAAATTTTTGACATATCAGGTTTAGGAGATGGATGACTAGACTACATAGTGGTAGCAAAGTGAAAAAAGAGAGGTTGTAATCTTCTTCACTCCTTCATTGTAATTAATAGTAACAATAGGCTTAGGGATATTTTTTCCAGGTACCCCAGTATATTTATTTAATACTGGAGTCTATTCTATTTTTATAACATTCCTCTTTATTTGTGGACAGAATAGAGAGTTAGAAAGAATAATGTCTCATGAAATAAGCCTGTTTGTTCCCTTTTTATGTAACTTCAGAGGCATGACCACTGTCCTGTTTTCAATGAGTTGTGGAGCGCTTGTCATCATTTTATTTTGATTTTTTTTTTTTTAACATAAAAACATTCCCAGGCAGAGTGCATTCTGGATCAAATATATGTGGACTGAGATAGCAAAAACCTCTCCCACTGGTGTATGCCAAGTGTTTTGCTACATACAAAATCCTAATCAGGGTACATGCATCAATTTTTAACCATGCACCTGCAAAGATCTGCATCTCTTCATCCCGGCTGACTGGTGATTTTGGCATTCTTTGTCTCATGCTACTATTTTGAGCTGATCTATTGCCTCTTTCAGTGAAAATACTTCCCTGTTCCCAAAAGTCTCACGTCCATAAGTATTCCTATGCCCCGGTGCATCTGAAGTCTGCACTGGGGTCAAAATTTCTGTTCAGTAAGGAAGGCTGTACCCAGCCCAGGAGCTGGGGAAACAGCTTCAGCAAACAAAAGAGTAGGATAAGGGCCACAGGCATAAGGACCGTGTTGAGTGATGGCACAAAGACCGAACTGAGTGATGCCAAAAGGATATCTTTATGGGCAAGTAGACTAGTGATCTTGGAGGCAGTCTCTAACTGGTCTGCAGAAGGAAAGAGTATGCTCCTTGAAGAGGTCATTACATGGAGGAGTCCTTCACTAGTTAAGAATACATCTGGTTGAGGCCACCTTTTATGTGATTCCCTGATGGGACACTGATCTGAGTCATTTCAGACTCTGAATTGTCTTCCTTGCCATCTGAACTGCAGGGTATTTTGACAGGCTTTACAACTACAGTCCCAATCTTTTGTGAGAGAACATGCCTCAGATTAAAAAGGTGACTTCTAGATAAAATTACTGAACACAGTATTAGGTGTTAGAACTTCATTTATTTATTACAGCAAAGCAGTCCAAATACCGGCTCCATTATTATTATTATTATTATTATTATTATTATTATTATTATTATTATTATTATTATCGTTGTTGTTGTTATGCTTGGGAACCTGGGGATCAATTCCTGATCTCAAATAGATCAAATTCTAATTCCTTTCTACCCAGAGAGAACAGGACCTCTTGGTACCAATGGACAAGACTAGGCTAATTTGTGCAATGTATGCATACGTGAGAATCTTCTGCGGCACCTTTGTGTGTGTGTGTGTCTATGTGTAAGAGCTCTTGGCTAAAACAGACACTGGTGAGCACATTTGTCTTCCATCCACTTTGTGGGTATTGTCTAATATAATTCCAGAAACCCATTCTTGACAGATTATCCAATTTAGCAATTGGATATTATTTACTTTAATAGTCTCTAATATCTTAGAGGGAAGCAGAAGCCAAAATTTAAAAAACATTATTTAACCTGTAGTCACAAGACATTCATCATTACAGTAAGTTTCTAAAACTTCATCTGATACTGCCAATCTCAGATAAGGAAAAGAAACTGAGTTGGCTTTACAGCCTTTCTTTCCACTGCAGAACTTCCTGAAAGTCTATTTCTCTTGGCTCAAATCTTGCATATCTCACAGCAGCAATTATTATTATTACTATTTATTATTATTATTATTACCATTGTCTTCATTTTTTGATGTCACATTGTGGAGGATTTCCAAGCATGTAAGCAACGTCTCTCTTTCCAAATTCAGAAATGCAGTTTGGTTTCAAACCTGATTTCTTCCTTCCTTAAGAAAATATTGAGATGTTGTTAAGGTCTTTGTTTCTTAGGTGTCTGTTTTATCCAACTGTTTATCAAAAAAACCTTTTGGGTCAATTTCTCAACATTAACTTGTTCTGTGCACTTTCTCTCATGACCCTGTTATCTTGAAAGAATAAAAGAATCACAGAATCATCTAGGTTGGAAGAGACCTCCAAGATCATCGAGTCCAACCTCTGAGCTAACACTAACCAGTCCTCCACTAAACCATACCACTAAGTTCTAAAGCTAAACATCCTTTAAAGACCTCCAGGGATGGTGACTCAACCACTTCCTTAGGCAGCCTATTCCAATGCCTAACAACCTTCTTGGTAATAAAGAAGTTCTTCCTAATATCCAACCTAAACTTCCCCTGGTGAAACTTTAGCCCATTCCCCTTTGTCCTGTCACCGGGCACATGGGAGAGTGGACCAACCCCCACCGCACTACAGCCTCCTTTAAGGTACCTGTAGAGTGTGATAAGGTCACCCCTGAGCCTCCTCTTCTCCAGGCTGAACAAGCCCAGCTCCCTCAGCCGCTCCTCGTAGGACTTGTTCTCCAGGCCCCTCAACAGCTTTGTCGCCCTTCTCTGGACTCTCTCGAACACCTTGATGTCCTTCTTGTAGTGAGGGGGCCAAAAGTGAACACAGTACTCGAGGTGCAACCTCCCCAGAGCCGAGTACAGGGGGACAATCACTTCCCTCGCCCTGTTGACTACAGTTCCTTATGCAAGGCAGGATGCTGTTGGCCTTCTTGGCCACCTGAGCACACTGCTGGCTCATATTCAGCCAAATATCAACCAATACTCCCAGGTCTTTCTCTGCCAGGCAGCTTTCTAACCACTCATCTCCCAGGGTGCAGAGCTGCTTGGGGTTGTTGTGCCCCAGGTGTGGGATCCAGCACTTGGCCTTGTTGAACTTCGTACAGTCGGCCTCAGCCCATCGGTCCAGCCTATCCAGATCCTCCTGCAGAGCCTTCCTACCCTCGAGCAGATCGACACATGCGCCTAACTTGGTGTCATCTGCAAACTTACTGAGGGTGCACTCAATCTGCTCATCCAGATCACTGATAAAGATATTAAAGAGAACTGGCCCTAGTACTGAGCCTTGGGGGACTCCACTAGTGACCGGTCTCCAACTGGATTTAAATCCATTAACCACAACTCTTTGGGCCCAGCTACCCAGCAAGTTTTTAACCAGTTTTTAACCCAATGAAGTTTATGCCAGTCCAAGCCAAGAGCAGCCAGTTTCGTGAGGGGAATGCTGTGGGAGACGGTGTCAAAAGCCTTACTGAAGTCAAGGTAGACCACATCCACAGCCTTTCCTTCATCCACCAAGCATGTCACTTTGTCATAAAAGCAGATCAGGTTCGTCAAGCAGGACCTACCATTCATAAACCCATGCTGACTGGGCCTGATCGCCTGCTTGCCCTGCAGGTGCCACGTGATGACACTCAAGATAATCTGCTCCATGAGCTTCCCTGGTACTGAGGTCAAACTAGCAGGCCTATAGTTTCCCGGGTCTACCCTCTGGACCTTCTTGTAGATGACTATCACACTTGCTAGCCGCCAGTCAACTGGGACCTCCACTGATAGCCAGGACTGCTGATAAATGATGGAAAGTGGCTTGGCCAGCTCTTCTGCCAGTTCTCTCAGCACCCTTGGCCATAGGTTGGACTCGATGATCTTGAGGTCTCTTCCAACCTAGAAATTCTGTGTGATTCTGTGATTCTGTGTGACTTGCGTACATCTAAGTGCTGTAGCAGGTTGCCAACCATTTCCTCATGGATTGTGAGGGCCACACCCTGCTCCCCATCCCCTTCCACCAGTTCAGGGTACTGGGAATCTAGAGAACAACTGCTCTTGCCGCTAAAGACTGAGGCAAAGAAGGCAGTAAGTACCTCAGCCTTTTCCTCATCTCTCATCACTACGTTTCCCCCTGCATCCAGTAAAGGATGGAGATTCTCCTTAGTTCTCCTTTTTGTGTTAATATATTTATAAAAACATTTTCTGTTGTCTTTAACAGTAGTAACCAGACTGAGCTCCAGATGAGCTTTGGCCTTTCTAATTTTGTCCCTACACATCCTTACAACATCCTTATAGCCTTCTTGAGTGGCCCGCCCTCTTTCCCAAAGACCATAAACCCTCTTTTTTTTCCTAAGCTCTAGCCACAGCCACAACTCTCTGTTTAGCCATGCCGGTCTTCTTCCCCGCCGGCTCGTCTTTGGGCACGTGAGAACACACCGCTCCTGAGCCATTAAGATTTCCTTCTTGAGGAGTGCCCAGCTTTCCTGAACTCCTCTGCCCTTCAGAACCACCTCCCAGGTGACTCTGCAGAAGTGACATCTGCAGGACAGTAGACCCTTGAACAAGAGTGAATCTGGATGGTACAGACCTGGCAGATGATGTTACTAGTTTCCCAAAAATGAAACAGCCTTCTGAGGCAATAAGCAGCAAGTAGGAGAATTTGGCCAGAGTAGCCAAATGCCGTAGCAATTTCTAGCAATTTTAGGCTAAAGACCATAATGCAGCTGAAACAACATTAAGGCTTCTCTCACTTACCAAAAGCTGAGGACAACTCCAGTGGAAGTCTGGGTAGAGGAAGACTACATAAGAGAAGGGAATTTATCCTGCCTCCCATCTGTCCTCCTGAGTATGCACAGAAAATCACAGGTGCATCTGGGGAGATGATGTCGAATATGGGGCTTTTCTGCTAATGTGTAACAACAGCTGAGCTACAGAGGAAGAAAAAAAAAAAAAAAGGAAAAAGAAAAAAAGCTTACCTGAGAATCAGACAACAATTCAGTTTATCCAAAGACTTTGAAAAGATACCCTGTACCTTCAAATCTTTATATAGGATTTTTTTTTCCCCTGTGATATACAATCTGTTTTGTGATAGCCAGCCTGTTAAAGCAGTTGCAATGATTAGTGCTACTCTGAGCAAAAATATAGTTATTAATTTTCCATTTTGTAAAGCTCATATTACATAGATTGCTTGCAATAGAATCCTAACTGATAGGAAAAATTAATTCAGTAATTAAGTACCTCTCTGGAACAAATGGACCTATGAGTATTCCCAAAACATATGGTTCAAATTAGTGTTGATCAAGTCATAGCATCTGCATTTGCCTCACGTAGTGGCACTTCTAATCAACCAGAGCAGTGCTTGGTACCTACTCCATACAACTTATCCTGCTAGATATCTTCAATGGAAACCCTGAAAGCCATTTAGAATGTCATTGTGAATGATTAAATAACCTTACTGGCTCAATCCACTTTTAGGGCCTTTGTGTTTAATTCTCTAGCTACAGACCTTAGGGATCCAAGGAATACTGGAGACAGCGGTTCTTGTGGACCTGGAGTTAGACAAGTTTCAAGGCTCATAATGATAAGAGATACTACTCTGTCTTCAGAATTAATTCTGAACTCTAAATCTTCAGTTTTAATTCTCCTCTAATTCTGAAAAGGGAAACATTGTTTTAAGTGTTTCGAGCAGTCAGGATCTTCAACTCACCAGTTCAGATCACTTAGATTACCAGATAGATTACCAGACCTCTTCAGCCTAGGGGTTTAAAGCTTAGTTTGCTTAACAGTAGTGTAATGCTGGAAAATCTACAACTACTTTGTTAAGCAAGCTTGTAGCTTTTGCTGAGGGTGTTGATTCTCCGTGGAAAAGGTCCTTTCTGATTTCAGTAATATAAGAGAAAAGGATAGAGACAGAGAGTCAAAATAAGCAGAAATCTTTGAATGGCTTTTACTATGATTAAGGTTTTTACTTCTGAAAAGGAATAGAGGTGGTACTGAAGGGTATCTCCCTGCTGCTGAATGATAGCACTATTACAGTGTTGTGTGGGTTTATCTGTGCTATGTATAACATAGATAATGCTATGTAATCTATATGGTAGAGATAGCATAGCTAATAAAATCAGACCATACCCAGTGACATGGACTTGTGTGCTAGCAACTCAGACATAAACTGTTCAGGGAACTGGGCTGTTCAATCTCTTCACGTTATAGCCTGTTAAGTTTCTTGCTAACTGCATAAGTAATAACACTGGTTAGTTGTAAATGATCTTAATTTCCTTTGGGAATGGGATAACAACAAATTAGAGTTGTGAATTTCTATGTGTAGGGAATGCAACTCAGCTACATCTTGCAGGATCTGCTTTGCTTCCAATTTAGCTAAATTTATTTAGTTGGCAGCTGATTTGTCAAAATTAACTATCATTTGTCAGGTGTTTGTGACTGCTGGAAATGTACCTGAATGTCCACTTCCTGTTTAATTAAACTGAAAGATTTAATTTTTTAATATTAATAATTGACATTAAATTTCAAAGGATTTGGTGGAGGAAGTAGCATCTACAGTGCATTTCACACTTTACTTTCATATTGCAGCACAGCAACATGATTACCTTTTCATAACACTGTCTGGCAATTTAAAACATCACATAGACACAATAGTCTCTCATCCCTCTCTTCCCCCAACACGAGCTCACCAACTCCAGTCCTCTTAATCACAGAGCATTATGTTCCTCTGGTTCAAGACCTCCACTGAAGTTCCTTGCATAGACCAAATGGGATCCTCGGTACAGGAGAAAGTTTTGCTGCTTGTTCGTTATGAATTGTCATGATGTAGAAGAGGTATCTCTGTTTAGTAGCATCTGTTGTTGACTTGTTGCACTGCATTTTCAACTTGTGTCTTAAATGTGCAAAACACATTCACAAAGCAAACATCTAAATGTCTACAACAGGTTAAATACCCTTAAAATAAAGGGTAGAGAGAAAGAAGAGGAAAGCCTGAAAATGGCCACAGATTACTTACACAAATGGGAGTTTTAAAGGCAACAGGAAAAAGTACTGGAATTACTGGAAGTACTGGAAAAGGAAGAAATGAAGCTTGGAAACAAACTGTTTTGTAACATGGAAAGAAAGAGATTACTTATGTGCTTGGAAACCCTTCACAGCACATTTAAAGATGATGTTGCTATACCTCATGCCATCATAGTGTAGTGTCTAACTCTTGGAAACAAGAGATTGAGGGGGAGAAGTCTGCTCTGCAGAAGAGTCATATGCATGCATGGCCAAGGGCATAAGGGAAGTTGTTCACTCTGTCAGGAGAACAGGAGATATGGACAGCCTCACACTTGAGAAAACATCAGGAACAGGGTTTCAAGTGGGAGGTAGAAGGTTCACAGGCAGTGAGTCATGTTTGTTCCTTGCTTGGAGTCTTCTGAACGAAGAACTGCTGTGTGTAATTCTTTGTGAACAACTGATGTGTGACAAATGTAGGCAGCCCTCTCAGAAGATGTCTATATTCCACGTGCATTTGCCAAGGGAGATGATTTGTATTGACAGACCTCTGACTCCATTATAAACTCATTTGATCAGCTAATGGAGATGCCGGAGCTCTTTCCATAGAAACCTGTGAATCTACTACATGGGGCCAATGACTCAGGACCATTCATGGGCAGGTCCTATCAAATGTTGAGTGCCTTGCAGATCACAGCATCTGTGGACTGACACGGGCTTGTCTGCGAAAAAAGCTGTGACCCCACCTCAGCCTGCTATATTTCTGCTTGAGAAAATTTGCCCTGAAGCCTCAAAAACTGAGGTTTTCTTTTTTAAAGGAATCACAAAATCACAGAATCACAGAATCACAGAATGGTTGATGTTGGAAGGGACCTCTGGAGGTCACCTGATCCAACCCCCTGCTCAAGCAGGGACACCTGCAGCAGGTTGTCCAGGTTCATGTCCAGGTGGCTTTTGAAGATCTCCAAGGAGGGAGACTCCACAGCCTCTTAGCAATCTGTGCCAAGTGGTCAGTCACCCAGAGAGTACAGAAATGTTTCTTTATGTTTATATGGAACCTCTTGTGCTCCAGTTTGTGCCCATTGCCATTTGTCCTGGCACTGGCAGCAGTGAAAACAGCCTGGGTCTGTCTTCTTGGCACCTTCCCTTCAGGTTTTTATAGACATGGACGAGATCCCCTGTGAGCCTCATCTTCTCCAATGTAAGTGATTCCAACAAGTCATGTCACTTATCATGTCACTGGTGCAAAATAATTCTACTTCCAAGTTCAGAGGTGGCTTTATCATTGTGTGGGAAAATCCCCATGAACTTTGGAAAAAACTCTGGAATCTCTGAGGATAACATGCTGTTCATTTACATATAAAATATCCCCAGTGCTGCCAGAGCAGAGATTTTCACGAGTTTCTTAAAATTTCATAAAAGCTATGAGACTCTGTATTTAACTCTGTTTCTGTAGTGACTTGTTCCAGGCCAGAGTCCCCTTCTGAGTATCTCTTGGTTTTGTTTGTCACATACATGTGAAGAGCTGCATTGCCTCTAGGAATTGTCTAGGTAGATGGTGGGCTGAAAATGGCTTCTGAAGCATATTTGCTGTTTTTAAATTGTTTGGTCTACATATTAGCTGTGGGGCATACAAGAAGAAAAGCTATAAGCCGTCTTCTGAGCCTAATGGGTTCAGTCGATAAAACTGAGCAGGACCTTCATTTACTTCTCACAGACTGAGAAACAGAAAAGTGTGGTACAGCTTGTGTTGAGCCTTCGATACAGTGAATTAAAGTAATCCAGCTCAGAAGTGCTCATGCCTTGGTCATTGTGACCATTGCTTATCTGGGGAGAACGGTTGACTCCTGCTTGGCTGTAGGTGATAAAAGGCTTCATCTTCCAGGCTTTATACAAGCAGCCTGAGGGCTTGACTTGATGCCCTTTGAGACATGCTGTATGGAGGATAAGGCCAGTCATTTTGATAGTTCTTCAAAGGATTTCTACTCCCTAATCAGTACTACCTCAGCCATACTGGCTCCTCCTGAGATCAGCCTTGAGGCATGCTGATGTCCTATCGGACATCACTGGTGGTGAGCAGACTTCTAGTATTTGCTGGCAGCAGCAATAGGTCCCGTTGAGCTCCTTTATTGAAAGGCTTGAAGCAGTCCTGGCTCTGGGACCCTTTCAGTCTTTGCAGACAAGGACACTATCTGCCTACATGACAGTCACACTACTCAAAATCTGGGTTACGTTCCTAGACAAGCTGTTGGTCATCTGTATGGAGCTGAGAAGACAGAGTCAGCAGCAAAATGATGCTGCTCTCTGCAGCAAAGGAGAACTAAGATTGTTAATGCTCCTGAGGCCTGACTTGTTGCTGTCATAGGTATTTCAGGGATTGTGCATCTCTGTTCCTAGCACAGCCAGTGGAAATTTAGTATTGCAGGACATGAGATAATTTTCCACACTATCAGTGGTGTGTGGTTTCTCTTTCTACTCCTCTGGAGCATCTTCTTCCTTAAGCGCTCATCACTCAGCATTCACCTTTCAGTTTCCCTGTCGCTGCTCTCATTGGTGAGCCTGGTGGTCCCAGGGGAGTCCTGTGTATTTCAGACCACTGACATTCTGCAGATGTCACAACCTCTAGCAATAACTATGGTAGTTATTGCTATCAGGTCCTTTCACAAGCATTTATTTATTTACTAGACAGACATTTCCTCTGCTCTGAGAGGCACCATATTCTCTCCTCATTGAAGTTTTGGGAGTGGAAACAGCAACTCTGTCATGTACTGTTTTCCTTTTGTGCAGAAGGTTTTGGAGTGTTGAGCCAGTGGTGCTTTACCTCATTTCAAAGCAATAACAGCTTTATTAGCCAGCCTTAGCAGCTGGACAAAGAGGGTGGTACACCCTTAAGCTACATACTTAGTCACGGAAATGAAGCTACTTCTGTAAAAAAAATGGGTTGCTGAAGGTTTACACAAAAAAATTTCATCACTTCATGCAGCAAACCACATTATAATAGGAATGACTTCTTAATTAAATACTTCAAATCCTGTCTCAACTATTTAACAATCCAATCAATGTATTTTGAAGAAACATTTTCTGTTCTTCTTGCAGGGAAAGTGGCATTTTTCCAGCCTTTTCTAGCTGCAAACTGTGAACTGAACATATGAGGCAAATCTCATGATTTTAACACAGTATATTGATTTCAACAGTACACTTGGAAAAGGGGCAGCACTTTGTTTTGTTTACAGATGATTCCTATAATTGATTATAAGGCAAAATAAACATCCTAAGTGTGGTGTGATTTTCCAGCATGCAATGCTGAAAATCTCCTGGGGATCTAAGAACAAGCTTTTGCATTTTGCAATAATGAAAAATACAATAGTGGTCAATTCTCACCTTAAAAATGATGGGAGGATAAGAGGAGGAAATTAGACAAAATGTTTTCCCTTTGATGTCGTAGTCAGGTGCAAATGTATACTTTAGGTAGAATCTTTCCAGTTAAGTTCTACAAAGACTATATAGGTTGTCTGCATAGAACATAATTCATGCTCCATAGGAATTATTTTGTATATAAAGGAAAGTAATTTTAGTATAAAAAAAATCGTAATGACAGATGACAGATCGATACATATGACAAACTTTTTTTTTTTTTTTTTTTTTTTAACAGTCCTTCCTTTGTTTTACTTGCTTTATTTTCTTGGGGAGAAGATTAGTTTTTCTCACCTCAGAGTATCTGACACAGCAGTGCTCAGATCAGCAAATGGTAATCAATGCAAAAGAACCAGTTGTATGGATAAGTAAGAAAAGCACAGTAAATGCAAATACTCTTAATGTTCATTGAAAAGTATGACATTTATTCTAAGCATCTAGAATGGCTCAGAATATGTTCAACAGAACATGTGTCAGCCCCACGACATGGGCTCACTGGACTCCTGTAGAAACCAGTTAATGGATAGTTTGTTCTATTCATTTTTTATTTTTTTATTTTTTTTGTAATAGTCTTTCCTTGGAAATCTTCAAGAAACATTAGTGAACATATAGCTACAAATCTGCTTCATGACAGTCTTGGCATTTACTCAGTTCCTGAGACTGGCATAAATGGACATCTTCACCATTACAACTCAAGGAATGGGTTGTCTTCCTTTAGTACAGTTGAATGAAAACAGCTTTTACATGCAGCCAATGTTAATTACACTGGTTTGAAAAGAAACAAATGTACAAATGCAATGGTTATTTTTATGTCATTCAGAGTCTGATAGCTCTTAATACACAGAGATTATAAAAAGAATTTTGGGCAGATGAACAAAGTACATGGCATACTTCCTGAATTTGAAAGGGGGAGAAGTAAAAAGATTACATGGATCTGGGAAAGATTTGGAAAGACATAGAAAAGGATGCCTCCTTTCAGAGAAAAAGAAGCTCTGCCAGTTGTTCTCAATGAAGTTGTTTTCTGTTCTGTGTGTGTTATGTGTGTATATATGCTTGGCAAGGTAGGACATAGCAAACCACAAATAACAAACCAACATTCTTCTAAACCCTATAAAATATGTGAAGCTGATTATATTGTACTGGATGCCATTTCCTGGTCTAAGTGAACTTTCTGTACTGAATAAATTTTCTTATTTCAGTTCTTTCTTGTGCTAATTTTTTATTTCATGGTTGACAGTATGGTTTCAAAGTGAAATCTTCAATGATTTTGAAGTCATTCTTAAAAGACTGATAAGGTAGAATAATTAATTAGTCACAGTGGTTGTTGACATTTTGAGATAAGTCTGGTCTGCTTAACAAGGAAGACATGACAGAGTAACTGTAGACTTGATTAAAGAAAGCCTTAGGTCTATGAAGGATGAATAGGTCATTTGGTGATTATGTAAATGATGCTTGCAGAAAACCTGTTTGAGTAGGATGACATATCAGAGCGATACTTTCTCACAGCAATCTAGGATGGAGGAAGGGGGGAGGAGAACAGGAGTAACAGATGCATAGAAGAAATGTCTACTCTTTAAGAACAGTTGAACATCCAAGGATATGAGCTGAGTAATTTAGTTGCACCTACAAAAAAAAAAAAAAAAAAAAAAGGTTTAGCATACAAAAGACTGACCTAGATTACTCTCTTTCTGTAAGGGAAAGGAAAATACAGAGCATATCCTAGCATACTGAGTTTTTAGGACAATTTTCTCCCTCTTACTCCTCCATGAAGTCACAGAGCTGTTTTATGAAAAAACAGACCACAGGTCTCCTCAGAACTTGGAGACAGTGAGCTGCAGTTCACTCTGACCTGGTGAGGCAGGCAGACTGCCCTATCACTGCACTAGCAGTGCTGCTCCCTGAGTCTGCACTGGGACAAGCAGGGTGCTCTGCCAACAGATAAAGGAGCCTGATACATGAATATATTTTCATGGAGCCTCTGTGAGGCTGGCAGAGAGCTGTATCCACTCCTTCTTCCAGAATCTGTGGTCCATTTTATTTTCCTAGCTGCTGTCTTTCTTCCTTCCACAGACACAGGCGTCAGCTATTATATCTGGTTAAGCAGGTGACTGTTTTAACCAACTCACTCCCTAAGTAATTTATTTTCAGGAAAGCTAGGTCAAATCAATGGTGGGTTTGAAGACAAAGAGTTAAATCTGTATGTATTATACTGCTGTGGAAGCTCCCATTGTGGCATAACATATTATTAGACTGCAGCAGCTTTCTCCTGCTTGAGGGAAGGATAAATTACTGTGATCAAAGAAAAACTGTACAGGACTAAATGTGAGTCCTCACCCAGGGTGAAGGGTTAATGATATTAATTTATACTCTAAACTGATATATTTTTAAAGTCCTTGTAGTAGAGACACCAAATGCCACAAAAGTGTCTGGCTGAAGTTTTTGATGATTTCTTTAAATAGTGTGGCACACTGAACAGACAAACAAATCCTGTGTCACCTGTTTGATTTGGGTGACTGAGTCAGGCACTTGGCTGCATCTCAGTATTCACTTGTAGCTGCTTTCCCAATATCAGATCATTTTGCAGGAGTCTGGGTGCAAATCAGTCCTGAGCTGGCACAGTCACAAAAATACACATTTTAAATGGAAAAACTTTGTGCAATCTTTTCATCTTTTTATTATTATTATTATTATTTATTAATTAATTAATTTATTTATTTCATTCAGCTTAGCTGCTGTTGTGTGCCATATCACAAACCCATTGTCTCTAGTCCAACCCTCAGCACATTAACAGAGTGATGGCAGTGCACAGATCACAGCCCTGGAATGGCACACTTTTTTCCCTGATGACCGTTCTCTATTTTGGTGACGTGAACCACCAAAGCAAAGGTTTCCTGCGTTTTTGTTTGTTCATTTGTTTGTGTGTGTGTATAGCTATGAGCCTAGTAAGTACATTCACATGGTCCATGTAAGGTAGCTGAGTCAAGAGAGCCCACTGGTAGGCAGATCAGGCTGGCTGTGCAAGGTGTACTGCTTCCCTGGGAAGCATTTAGGCATCTGCAGACTGAAAACCCCTGCAGTATACCCAGAGGCACTGCCTCAGGATCTCCTTTCATGTATTCTTTATTTGATGCGAGACTTGTTTACATGGTTTAGTGTCTTTAATTTGTCTGCATTGTAGCAGAATTACTGTCACTGTAGTTTGCATTATAATTGTTCTTTGAAATTTGTAACAGAATACATTTTCTTCCAGCATTTACTACTCATTGCACTTTGTTTTATGTCCACATTTCATAGTTTTCTGTGTAAAAATATTGGCTTTTTGTTGAGCTCAGCAGGTATTCCTATGACCAGTCTGACCAGCTGTCTTCATTCTCCTTCTTTTGTGTTCACAGATCAGATTTATCTCACAGAAACAAATACAGACAAGTGTTAGAACTAATAATGCATTGAAAGCTGCATCCAAAACTGACTTTTTTTACTACTCTCAAGGAAAAGGATTATTATAAACCTTGAACGTTCCTTTCGTTCCTCCAGTTGAATTGATCTTGAAGGCTTTTGGAATACTTGAGGAAGGCTTATGGGAATGTAAGTGGGTTTTCTGAAAGAAATTTTGTGTATGTATGTGTGTTTGTGTTTTTGTTCCAAAAGAGCATATCTCCCATAGTGGAGGAATCGTAGTGAGATATAGAAGGTCTGGAATAACATGCTATCTAGTGGATTGGAAGTGGTTATTCTTTTCAGCTAAATTAGCCAGAATTGTGCAGAATTGTTTCCTCCAATGTCTTCTTATTATTACAGGCTTGCCTGTCTATCTCATCTCATCCACTTAGGGGGGGTCAACTGGCCTCTAAAGATGTTTTTTTACTCTCTGAATTCCATTCCCCCCTTGAACACCTGTGTCATTAAGGCAAGCAGATATAAGCTCCTCCAATGGAACCTCCACACTGATCTCAGGTCCTGCCATCTCTGATCAGGAGCAAGGTGCCTGTGTTCCCTGTCCCGTGCACAACCTGAAAGGGATAGCCATGAGTGGTGGTGTATATTCAGCTTGGAGCTCCACAGAGACAGCAAACAAGACATGATATAAAAGGTTATTTGAACGTCTGTCCCTCTCGGTTTGGTCGAGCTTGACTTGATGGCCTGCACAACAAATGAGTGACCAATGTGTTTGTTCTGTTCTTGCTTGGGATCTTCTTTTCTCAGCATTTTTACTTTTTTCATAGCATGCCAATTGGCACAGTGGTCAATGAAAATATTGAGGGTAACGTCACCTTTAGTCGTGCTGGACTAAACCTGCTGGCGCTCTCTCCTGGCAGCTGGAAGACCTGTCTGTGAACTGGTATAAAGAAGTGTGCTCTTAGCCCTAAGGAAATGCTATAGTAAGAGCCAATGAGTCTTCCAAGTTGCATAATGTCGTTTTTTCCTTTCTCTCTGCTAACAAACCCATAAGCCACCGTGGTCAGCCTCATGGAGTTACTCTGAAAGATTTTGAGCTATTTCCTATTCAACACATGGTTATTAGCCTGCTTGTTTTTGTTTTGTTTTTCAAACAAGATGTGTTTTCTGCTTTAGTTTATGTTTTTTTCTTCACTCTTTCCCTATTTTTTACAGCCTCACTAAAATGGTGGATGTGATGAATACCAGTAACAGCTCTGCACTTTGTGTCATGTCTTTCCCAGCCTATAATGCAAATGTCATGCCAGATTCTGGGTGTGACACTCTTCCTATAGCATCTGTCTCTGTAGGTACCCATGAGACAAATTCACTGACACAGGTAATTATCTTGGGTTTGCAGCTTGTCTGTCAATTTTCAATCCATCTGACAGTATTCACTTCTAAATCTGTTTCCATATATACTGCTTTATAATTTCTGATGTATTTAAGGATCGAAATTGAAAAAGAGATGTTATGGCTAATAAAATTCCATCCTAGAAGGAAGGCAATGAGCGTGATGGTAGTTAATTGGTTTTAATGGCACTAGGTGCTTGGTAGACTAACATTTTCATACCTGACATTGCAGATTGACCCTGGAGAAACTGATAAGCCATTGAAATCCACATCAAAGTAGGATATGGATCATTTGTTGATTTTAGAAATCATACATGAACATCTCTGAAATATCTAAAGCTGCATTCTGGGGAGACCTGTAAAAGTAAATGGTGCTTCTTGCTGAAGAGAAAATTGTAACCACTGACTGAGAGTCAGCACACTCTTTAGATGTACAAATTGTTATGATGATGATGATGATGATGATGATGATGATGATGATGATGATGACGACGATGATGCAGTTAGTCATACTGGTGCAATTAAGGTGGTGTTTTACTAGGAGAGTGACCTTGAACATAACTTGTCATCCTTTTAAATAAAGGAATGCTAACTAAAAGAAGTTTAAATCTACAGGCTTAGTGGGACTATTTCTTTCCTTGCCTCAATGGAATCCAGCTTCCTGCTGCAATTTCCTACTGCAATTATCTATTGCAAATTATTTCTCTTATACACGTTGATTGGAAACTGCTGTTGCATTTTTACTCAACAAGTTTAACTGGAGATGTCTTCTGGATCCCAGTAAGAACATTTCTAAAACACTATAAATATTCTCTATATTTTGTTCGATCCTTTTTATCTCCCCTAAGAATGGCGCCATTTATAATTGTATGTGGCCTGTTTTTTTGTGTGTGTTTTGCATGTGCATCCTCAGAACACTCAAGTAAGGCCAAAGGAAACAGAGAGAGAGAGAGATGCAAAAAGTGGGTGGTTCCTTGGGTTGGAGACCACATGTTAGCATAATGGTGTATGGAGAAGATGAAGAGAGAGAAACCAGATAATGTGCTGTTGGGAGGAGAGATTAGCAGTGAGAATGAGGTACTGTTTAGAAGAGATGGATATTCAGGAAGAATGAATGGCTTTTGGTATGGTAAAGTACAGAAGAATATATGTGCTGTTGTATTCAAACACTGTAGGAGTTCTTCAAGTCTAGAAACAACAGACAAAATCTATTACTGTGGAGCTAAGTGAAAATACCAGTATTTCTGTTTTGCCAAGATTTGCTCTGTTAGTTCACCACCACATCCCACATCTGTGATATAGAAATGCAATTTTTATGCACAGTTTTTTGATTGAATATGCACCCTCCTGTGAGAAAGCAACTTTTAATGATGCCAGAACAGTTTGCCAGAGGGAGAGATTTTAAAGGCAAATGCTGTGAATTTCATGGGTAGAGGGAAGAGAGAAGGTAAATAGTCAAAAGTAACCTTCAGGGCATCGATTCACTACACCATTCAGTGCTGACCGCACCCAGCCTGCAGAGAGAAACTGCACAAAGCCAGGCCTCCTCTCATGTCCTGCTTTGAAGATGTAAGTGGCGTGTGAGCCTTGTGCTGGGCCTTAGCACACAGGTATATTGTAGCCTTAAGGCATGGCTTGCGCTCAAGTGAAGCATGACTATTAGAGCTGCATTTTGTTACAAGGGTGTGTTCTGTCTTTTGATTTAAGTGATCAAGGTTTCCAGGAAGCTGGAATTTCCAGTGATTACTTGTTCAGAATTTACCCCTTTGGCCAGGGCTGTGCTTACTAATGAGATTATTTCTTTAGCAAGACAAGGATGCTTCACTTCTTAGGAAATTAATATGATCACCAAATTTTGCAGCGGTGCAGGTTAAGTATAAAGGCAATGAATGTCACTTATGTTCCTGTAAATTAATAAAAAGGGTGTGCTTATTAAATCATCTTCAGGAAGGCAAAGTATAATGAAAAAACTCAGAGTAACTAGAGTAAGTTTTTACACTTACTCTAAGATAACCATAAAGTGGATTATACAAATCAGTGCCAAAATTATTGGATAATAGGATCACATTAGACTTTTATATCTGGTGCCCTTTGCTGTTTCTGCTCTAAGATGCTCTAGGGCATTCCAGGGGAGATTTCCCAAGCTTTCGTGAAACAGTAGACTGCATAAGCAGCTCTTGACCACTAAATATATTAAGAATTATCCCTTCTCTAAAATACTCCTTCAAAAAAAGCTGGTCACCTTAACAGTATCAGAAGCATTGGAGATAGATAGAAAAAACATGACCTTGAAATGGCCCGGGGATGAACACTTGAGCTAAAGAAGGAATAGAAACAATTCTTTTGTGTTGTGCTTGTGCTGGGTGATGTTGCTTTCCTACCTACACCTGAAGGCAGGTGTAAGTACAGTGCCTCATCAACACACAGTGACGTTAATGAACTCTAGTGCATGGGTTGTGGCTTTTGAGATAGTCTAGTGTTAAAAAAGCATTTGAAATGATGTTTTAGGATCTTTTTTTATTACAGACAGGTTACCTGTGAGCAGCCTGGGAGGGAAGGGCAGCATTGATCCAAGTGTTGTCACATAAATTCTGCATGTTCTGATCTGTAAAAATGTTGTTATAGGAGATGGATGCACTTTTGAAACAATTTTTAAGGTTGAACTGGAGCTAGAAAAAGCACACTGTCCTCCTTGTGTGCATATTTATTGAGGAAGATCAATTATGTCAAATATCCATCGATTCCTTTAGGAAAAGGGTTGAGATTAATTCAAGCAAATGGAACAAATACTGAAAAATTAAGCACATTGAATTCATGCTGTACAAGTGCCTTCTCAGATTCTCTAGCTAAGAACTACATAGGCTGAATCTGGTTCTCTCTGGTTACAGGTGTTCAAAGGCAGAGCAGGCTATGGTGAAAGATATAATTCAAAAGCAAAATATATTTTTTTTTCTTTAATTTTATTTTTCAAGAGGCTTTTCAATGTATACCAAAAGCATGGAAGAACCTGCTCTGTTTCAGCTGCATTGATGGATCATTTGGTCACAGAAAGAAACACCTAAATACACTGAACTGACAACCCATAATTCTGTACTGATCAGACTGGGAAAATAATAATAATAGTAAAAGAAAAGTACTTTTACCAAATTTCCAATTCCTTTGCAGGATTCTCAAATTGTTCCAAGCAATGCGAGGGACCCTTAGTATTCATGGAAAATCAGTCTCAGGATACCTGATAAAACATAAAGTTGCTTTTGTTACAACAATTGTTTTAAACATGGCTTATAAACAGTTTGAATAAACTGGACAATGAAAATGAATGGTTCTTGCAAATTAAACTGAGAAAATTTGAACTGGGACAGATTAATTTTCCCAAAGATATTGTGGTTTAAATAAAATATACATGTAGACAAAATGAAACAAATTTCTATGGCAATAATATGGTAACTGCTCTGAATAGGACACCATGACCAAATTTTGCTCATGAAGTGTGATCTTTTCATGTTCTTCTATGCAGATTTTTTCAACACATAATTCATTCCAGATGGTTTTTTTATTATTTTTTTTTTATTTTTTTTTTTAGTGGCCAGAAAGATAATCAGGTACTTTTAGCCTATTTCTTGTCACTCAAATGGTTTGTGAGTAAAATGACTACCATGGAGAACAACCCATTGGCAGACTTCAAGGCTTGAGAGTGGAAAAAAGAAACACGGCTCTGATGCTTTGAAGGCTGCTCATTTATGTCAGGTATGAATACAAAGTTCGGACAATAGAGAGGAGCTGTCTCCTCTTGTTTCAAAAACTCATGTCAGATACTACACTAAACTAAAAGGTATTAATATATATATATGTTTCAAACATCGTATCTTGAATGTATAATAAGAGAAGACACCAAAAATTGAGCAACACCATAAGGTGTTTATTGATGCTTTTACATTTAAGTTTTTACTTAAAGTAAAAAGTAAGGAGGTAAAAAGTAAAGTAAAGTAAAGTAAAAATAGTAAGGAGGGTAGCAATCTGTGCTTGCACAGGAGCTGTAATTTTGATTTGCCAATATTTACTTATCCAAACTTTTATGGCAGTCCCTTGAGATAGAATAGTTGGGTCTGTGTGGTTGGCCCATCCTTACTCCAGGGGTGTCTTTGCCTACTGGCAAGAGCTCAGTGGGTCTGTAGCATTGAGACATACCTGGTAAAATCAATGCCACATTCTGCCAGGATTATATCACACACTTCCAATGATTCCAAGACAATCTGTGTTTCCAAGCATTTATAGTGAATTTAGTGAATTGAGATAGAAGATAAGCTGATAGTCAACTTTTTTTTTTTTTTTTTTTTACACAGCTACAAATGACAGCACAGATTACAGTCAAGCTTGAAAAATTTGGGGAGTAGGAAAACTAAGCTCACAAAATCTTTAAGCAAGTAAAAAAGACTTTTTCTTTCCTCCCAGACACCCAGGAGACCACTTTCAGTTTGGTAGCACCGCTAAAACAAATCTGGGTAGAGAATTGTAATAGAAATGTTAAGGGCAGAAGAAGGGCTATAATATTAGCATGTGTTGGTTGATAACACCTAGATTAGCAGATCACTAGGACCCTAACACTAGCACATACAAAAATACACAGGATGAGAAGTAAAGGACACCCTAAAAGAAGGAAAACCCTACCACTAGGCTAGAATAATAGACTCAAGGAATTTAAAGATCATGTCAGAAGGCAGAAAACAGAGTAGGAAAAACGTAAGTAAGAAGGATGGTGAGGAAGTTGTAGTGATCCACAGAGGTGAGTGGGCAGGAGAAACACCTTCAATGGGTACAGAAGAGCAGACCAAAGGCTGGCATAGAGTTTCCAGACTCTGGGGAATCCATGGTACAAGAGAAGGACTCAGCAGTGGATGGGTGTTCATCATCCTCCATGTCATGCAAGGAGTCATAGAATCATAGAATCATAGAATATCCTGAGTTGGAAGGGACCCATAACAATCATCAAGTCCAACTTCTGGCACCACACAGGTCTAACCAAAAATTCAGACCATGTGGCTAAGTGCACAGTCCAAATGCTTCTTAAATTCAGACAGGCTTGGTGAAGTGACTACTTCACTGGGAAGCATGTTCCAGTGTGTGACAACCCTCTCAGTGAAGAACCTCTTCCTGATGTCAAGCCTAAACTTCCCCTGCCTCAGCTTGACACCATTCCTACAGATCCTATCAGGAGTCCTGGGCTGACACCTTGAAACACATACTTTTGTGCCTGCCTGCTGGGCAGGCCACCTGAGATGTATGTAAAATCACTTCTGTTTCACTTTTACTTTAAAATGAACACCCTTAACCACCTATAGGTATCATGTTGAGATCTGCTACTTGGCTGTTGCAATACTGCAATGCCATTTCTTACATGCACATCCTTGATTTTCCCAGTTTAGTGCATGAACCTGAGTGTAAACATCACAGAATCACAGAATCACAGAATTTCTAGGTTGGAAGAGACCTCAAGATCATCAAGTCCAACCTCTAACCTAACACTAACAGTCCCCACTAAACCATATCCCTAAGCTCTACATCTAAACGTCTTTTGAAGACTTCCAGGGATGGTGACTCCACCACCTCCCTGGGCAGCCTGTTCCAGTGCCTAACAACCCTTTCAGTAAAGAAGTTCTTCCTAACATTCAACCTAAAACTCCCCTGGCGCAACTTTAGCCCATTCCCCCTCGTCCTGTCACCAGGCACGTGGGAGAACAGGCCAACCCCCACCTCACTACAGCCTCCTTTAAGGTATCTGTAGAGAGCAATAAGGTCACCCCTGAGCCTCCTTTTCTCCAGGCTGAACAAGCCCAGCTCCTTCAGCCGCTCCTCGTAGGACTTGTTCTCCAGGCCCCTTACCAGCTTCGTCGCCCTTCTCTGGACTCGCTCAAGCACCTCGATGTCCTTCTTGTAGCGAGGGGCCCAAAACTGAACACAGTACTCGAGGTGCGGCCTCACCAGAGCTGAGTACAGGGGGATGATCACCTCCCTAGCCCTGCTGGCCACACTGTTTCTTATCCAAGGCAGGATGCTGTTGGCCTTCTTGGCCACCTGAGCACACTGCTGGCTCATATTCAGCCGACTGTCCACCATCACTCCCAGGTCCTTCTCTGCCAGGCAGCTCTCCAACCACTCATCTCCCAGCCTGTAGCTCTGCTTGGGGTTATTGCACCCCAGGTGCAGGACCCGGCACTTGGCCTTGTTAAACTTCATGCAGTTGACCTCAGCCCATCGGTGCAGCCTATCCAGATCCTCCTGCAGAGCCTTCCTACCCTCGAGCAGATCGACACACGCACCTAACTTGGTGTCATCTGCGAATTTACTGAGGGTGCACTCAATGCCCTCGTCCAGATCATTGATGAAGATGACATGTAGCGTCTGCCTTTGCTAGAGGTCACCAGAGAAAACAGGTCTTCCTGGCCATGGACCAAATAGATGACTGCAAATCTTGGCTGCCTACTTTTTCTATCAACTCTGGAAAACTGCACACTGTTTCCAGATGTGTAGCCATTGAAATCCTATCATACCTGCAACTCTTGGAGAGAAATCTGGTGGCGATCTTTGTTACAAAAGCACTTCTAGTCTGGCAGGTGTGACTCTAGAAAGCAATTGATTATTAATTCAAAAAGTTTTGTTACCAAAATAACTGAAACTATTTCCTCTCCTTATCTCCCTGGATAGTTCTTTAAAGACAAAACAAATTCTCATCTCTATAGTTTAGATTCTCACCAGTATATTTTACTCTTTAGTTTCAAGGTGACCGTACACTCATGATGGCTTGTTTTCATTGTGGTTGGGGAAATCATATGTTGTAAAAACTGACCAGTTCTCCAAAATGAGAACTGGGCTTTAAGGGGATGGAAGCGCTCTTGCTGACTCTTGGTGCAGAAAGCAATAGCTTCACTTTTTGCAGGACAAAGAATAATGTCTTCCTGTGGTTGGGCCAGGAAAAACTGTAATTTGCTGCAATACCCTTTGCCAAGATAATAATATATAGAGCATGATGTTTACTTTATTAATTGCATTTTTGGGAGTCTGCTGTGGTAGGTAAACTGTAGTGCATAAAAAGTTAGGACAAGAAACAGCCTCTTGTCTGTAAAAGGATATCTAGATAAATGGCTTTTGTTACCATCTTTACCTCTCACTCCTTGCACGCATACTTTGAATTTGTAGTGCATCTTATTCAGCCTTGTTATTTCAGCACTAACAAAAGCCCTTGCGTGTGCAAGGAGTTTTACAAACATGCTGAGCTGACCTGTAGGTTCACTGACCCATATCATTTATACAGTAGAATAGACAGTGTATCCACATACTTTTCCCACATTTTACCAGGATATTTTGAGGGTGAAAGAATACAGCTTCAGCTCTGACCTTGAAAGTTTACAACTGGTTTTGCTCCCTCTCACCAATCTGTATTATTCCTTTTTGGGACTGGGATGGAAATCTCCAAATCACTTTGCATCTGCAGAAAATACTGCCTGGGCTGCTGCAAGGTCTGCCCTGTGTGGTTACCTAGTTCATATTCAGGTAATGCAGCTGGAAAGGTAAACATGAACTGTCCCTGATTGCTCAGTGGTCAGTAGGTAAGGGGACAGCATGGTCTAGGTCTTTGACTGAGAATAAGAATAAGGGATTTACCACTAGATCCTGTCCCTGATATGCCCATTTTTTAGGTTATTTCATAAGCTAGTGATGATTTCCAGTTCTGAAAACACAAATGGCCACTGCTTCAGTTGAGATGTAGCTCAGCGCACAAAATTTTTGTGCATAATCTGTCCTGGTGAAATCCTCCATGCAGACATAAAAAGCAGATGATATCAGGAGGATGTGTGTCCTTACCCTCCAGCCCTTAGTGTGCACCTCTTTTGATGTGTGATTTGTCTAAACTTGTTATGAAAAACTGGGGCGTTTATATGGTACTGGCCTGGCAAGACTTCTGTCTAGGATAATCAGATGTCCTCTCTTGCCTGTCTTTATAATCATCAGGACAACTCTGTGCTCACAAGTAGTTTCCAGGACATAATTGTGCACACAGAGCTTTAAAGGTTGTTTTACATAAAGAAGTTCTTTGTAGAAAATTTTCTGGTGTCCCAAATGAGCCCTGAATTGTAGTCTACGTGAGCTTTATTTTTAGAAACAGCAGACACAGTCTTACAGAACCAGCCAGCATTTGTCAACATACTCGTTTTGCTCAGAACACAGACTAAAATGCACTGGAATTGGTTGTTATGTGTCTTCTCTCCCCTACTCAGTATAGTTTGTCATATTAAATCAGCTTAGCTAAAGGTTTTCAGATCTTTCTGTGGGATTATGCATGTCCCCAGATAGAAAGAAGCTTGCATGCTCTGCTGTGAAGCAAGTAAGAATTTTTGGTTTGTTTTTGTTTTGTTTATAAGATAAAAGTAAGATATTGTGGCACATAGAAATGCCTTGTTTGTCCCGCAGCACTTCTCTTGCTTTCAAAATAGCATCTTGGGTTCTGAACTCTGAATCCCCCTGCTCTAAGCAAAAACAAGGATTGCTCCTACGGAGCTGTCCTCTGGCCAGCCTCCTATGGCAAGAGTCAAAAGGCAGTTCACGGTCATTAGTTTGACAGCAAAAAAACAGATACAAGCAAAACTCAGCTGAAATTATACAAGCTCTCTTCTTTTGGATTGAATGCAACACAGATGTAGTGGAAGGCGATAAGCTTAAAACACTCCCCTCAACCCCGCTGAAGAGATGGAAACCTTATAAGGTCACACATTCTCTTTGATATATATTTCATCAGTTATGCCACAATACATACACTGAGGTGAGTACTGTACAGTCCTAGAAAGAGAAAGGTAACAAGAAGGGAAAAAAGGGGACATGCCCCAAACCTTTGCATTAACTGCTAATCCTTTATGGAGCTATAGTTGGCCCTAAAACCACTTGCGTTCTGTGATGAAGAGATATGTCCTGACCTCGGCAATAACTGGTATGTCCATAACCAGCTGCTTAGCAGGAATAGAAAAGGGTATTTACTTTTATGTGATACCTACACACAGATCTTAAATGTTACCAAGCAGTTTCAATAGATGTCTTCAGAGACCATGACTGGAAACAAACCACAACATTTATAATGTGCCTGATCTCAGAAAGTTACTTGCTTCAACTGCTGTTTAAAAGCTACTGGCATGTTATTGAAATGCTACTGGCTGCCCACCTCAGTTAAACACCCATTTTGCAAATGTGTCTCTTATAGGGAACTAAATTTGTCCAGGACAATGTGATTTCCTGAAAATGTTGAAAATTGTGGCAGAATACATGTTATCTGCAAGCACAGTGGTTCTCAGTAGTAACACAAACATCAGAGTTTATAGCAATTAATTTAATCTTGTGTTATATGCATTTCTACCCCCTATTATATCTTAGGTTACCTCTGAGGGATGAACAGGGTAAAAAATTCAATGGCTTACCTTCTTGTTTAAACATACCATTCTACTGCTGCTAAAGTAATTGTGTTAGGACTCAGTCCTCCATGGACTAAAGTCATCTGTCGTGCTTGGTAGCCCATGCAAGCTTAAATGTACAGATGATTGCTGGTGTCACAATTTAGCATGCTGCCCCTTTTATATACAGAGCAGAGATAATTTGCAGGGTTCCAGGCTGAATGGCAGGCATGCTGCAAAGTCTTGAATTAGCAAAGTGTGGTATGTGGCAAGAGCCTGTCTTTAATTTATTCACCAGATTTGAAATGTGCCATTCTGATGCAGTGATTTGCAATGGGGAAACAGATTGATCTAGCTCTGATTGTCGTAGGTAGCCACCTTTTTCCTGATAACACTGATGTGGGAAGACTGCTTTCCCTTTGTCTGCTGTACCAGTAAATAAATAAATAAATAAATCACTGGGATCTTAGATGATTGTTTTTTTGTCTCCAGCTGTGATAAACTTTTCTACAGAGAGGGAAGGAGGAGGATGGGCATACTGTTAGCCCTTCCTCACACAATGCTCTGAGGTGCAAAATGACCTTCACTACAAGAGCACGGGGCTGATGAACAGTGCCTCGCTGCCATCCAAATAGAAGTTGTGGGTGTGGTTGCTGACAAGAAGACCAGAAGAATTTAAATGAAAGCAATGAACAATATAAGAACTTCAGGTCAAGTGGACAAATTGATTTTCTAATTTTCTGGTTTATGTTTGGATTTCCTTTGAATCACACAATCTCGCATCTGTGTAAGTACACAGATCATGTTTCTATGAAGACTTTATTAATGCACATCCTGATCCAGAGGAAGGCATTTTCCTAGTAAGAAGTAAGGATCCCTTTTCTTGGGATGAAGGAGTCTTGTGGCTAGGCACTGTGCTAGGACCCCTTCAGTGTGGGGACAGTTTTGGCACTGATTGTGAGTTTTGACAGCACTTTGTCCCTCTGCCTTGCACACAGAAAACAGGGACCTACACGTCCCTCCTTCCACTCCCTTGTTAGACTGCTTGCTGATGATAGGATTTTTACTACAGGAGTCTGATCTGACTCCTGCATCATGCAGCTTCTAGCCTTGGTGTCAGCTTTCTTTTTTTTTTTTCTTTTTTTTTTCTTCTCAGAAATTAGCCTAGAATTGCACATCATTTTACATCACTCCAAAAAGAAGTATGGGAAATTAAGCTCCTATCCAACACTCCTACAACTTCTCAAGGACATGTTTCTGTCTTATATGAACATATAAAGATTCAGTCATGAAATCTCTGTTAATATTCATGCACCAGAATACATGTTTAGTTCTTAATATCTCTGTTTCACACCAAGGCTGTCATTGTGACATTTTTAGGGTAACAATGCCTGGAGCAAAGCTGACTTCTTTGAACCTGTGACTGTGTTCTTAAAACTTCTTTAACATTTTCATAAAGTCATATTGAAAACAAAATATGGGACACAGACCCTGAACACTGCTGAGGGACTGAGCACAAAGTTGAATCAGAGCTCTGTTTTTTTTTTTTTTTTTTTTGCATCAGGCTTGCAGAATTAATTTTCTTAGTATATTAACCCTAGAAGGATGCACCCTGCAAATGCAATACAAAGCATGACTCATATCTAGATCAGTAACTGCTTTGAAGAGAACTGTGTAAAAGAAAAGAGGTAAGAAGGGCCTGAGACAGTGAAGAAAGCAGGAGATATTACGACTTCATTTCAAAAGGAACTTCGAATTTTAACTGTGTTCAGAAATGTTAGTAATAATCCTGATCATACCTAAACATTGTGATTCTTGCACGTGAACACTTGTTTACCACTTGTACTATTCCTTAAAGAGTGTGGATCCCCATGTTGAAAGACCAGTCCTTCCTAACATATGAAACATAATACACCAACACAAATAAGTCTACATTTCCTATACTTCTAGGCTTCATTTTGCTGCAGCATTCACCAATGGGCCAACAAGCTGGAACAAGTAATGACTGAATCTAAGGTTGTGGTATGATAAATGGGAACAGAGCAAGAGAAGCAGCAGGTGTTTTTGTTGTTGTTGTTGTTGTTATTGTTGTTTATTTGTTTGTTTTCTCTCAAGTCTTTGACCTGGTTAATGTGTTTTCCCTTGAATGCTTTGGTCTCTACAGAAGATTGGTCTCTGCTCAGATACACTATAGTTGAACTAACCTGAAGTAAGAAGTTGATAATGAGGCAGAAGAAGCTCCTGTCAGCAGAAAGCTTCTGCTTTCTGTGCACTTGCCACTAACATCCTGGGGAAGAATATTACTGCATATCTCAAACCTTGAAGGATTTATTCTTCAAATATTAAATCTTCACCTACTAGGAGCACAAAATTTTTCATTCTACAGGCCATACTGTTCCTGCTCACATAGGTGCCAGTGCTTTTTCAAAGTGTGTGTTTAGTTATCAGCATGCTTTCATGTTCTTAAACTGGATACTTTTGTATTTTCTCATGTCCAGAGGCTCAGCAGCCATAGGCTTACTCAATTTAGTAGTAGAATATCTTTTCATAGTAGAATGTCATCTCCGAAGACACTGTTGTCTTACAAAGTCATATATATATATATATATATATATATATATATATATATATATATATATATATATTCTGGAGAATCATTTATCCAAGAACAAGGTAATCTTCACTCTGTTTTTGACAATGAAAAAGATCAGCATTTAAGGGATATACCAACACAGACTTTGGGTAATAAAGACTGTAGATTACACACTAAAAACAGCCTGAAGATATTTATAATGCAATAACTGGTTTCTTACCAACCAAGCTACATTTACTAACAGTCTTTAAACAACTGAGCATGCTCTGTCAAAAAGAGGTGTTAAAAGCTGAGTAGCTCAAACAATTTATTATTATTAGTATTAGTATTAGTATTAGTATTAGTATTAGTATTATTAGTATTATTAGTATTATGTGAAGAATAAAAAATTTGTTATGGAGAAGGGAGTGAATTTGCACCAGGAACTAGCCAACATAGAGATGAAACTTTGCACTGCTTGGGAACATCTGTTATGATAACATCTATTATATGCAGTTGGACTAGATGACCAGGGGTCCCTTCCAAACTCAACAACGCTGTGATTCTGTGATAATGAAATTTATGCCTGGAAGTAAGGTTTGTGCATTGAATCCCTGTATTACAGAGTCACAGGACAGGATACTCTGTCTCTGCAGAATCTCCCTTAAATCTTTGACACTTACATTGCTGGACAGTGAGCCACGGACTTGTTTGTGTAAAGGACAGCAGACCTGTGACAGAATGAGGCAAGCTGACTGTACTGCTTGGATAAACTCTCTGTAACACTGCATTCCTTTCACTAATACCTGTCAGAGGTATAAAAAATATTCTGGAACTTCTGTCTGTCAGTGATGCTGTGTGCATTTTGCTGGGACCAGAAAACACAGAACAAACATACAGGGCAGACCAACACCAGGGATCACAGAAGAGTGCCTGAAGAAAAGCTAAGTGCCAGCTTTTCTGATTCCAGGGTTGATTAAAGCACTGTTTGTGACAGAACTTTGAAATCTGGTTAAGGTCACTTAGGCACAGAATTTTTCCCTTTGGATGTTCTTGTCTGACAAGCAATTAATCTGAAACATGCATTTGGCATAGTTCTCTCATGTTTTGTCAGTGATTGCAACCACACAACTACCTGACACTGCTAGTACTTTAAAAGAAAGCATGTTTTTTGAATCAGTGAACTGAACTTTTGGCAGACACACAAACCATATTTAAATGTAGCTCTATATTTGGAAACTGCATAGACTGCTGAACTGATTCCAAATCTGTTTATGAAATGGTGTGCATGGAGAAAGGGAATTGCTCAGCATGCGAATTCTCACTGGTCAGAGAAGTTTCCCAGGTAGTATTTAGACCTGTTCACAATGGCTGTAGTGGAGCTTTTGCCATCAGCTTATATGGAAACAGAAAACATGTCCTCATAACAATACGACTTCAGAAGGCCTTTCTTTTTATTCACTGAGATATTTTGTGCTGGAATGATAAAAAAGTGGCAAATGATAAAAAAAGTGGCAAAATTTTCTGCTGACATAGACCAATAGCAGCCTGTTAGTAGCTGTCCTGGTGAGTCCTGCTTGGAGGTTCAGCTTTACAGCCATACAGTGTATTTGAATAGGAAGATCCGTTACTGCTAGAGAAGAAAATATATCTTAGAGCACAGACCAGCTAAAATAATAGTTTCATTTACTTTCTTCCTATTTTCTTGGAGGCTATTGGACCTTACGTTTTTATTTTTTGTTTTGTTTTGTTTTGTTTTGTCTTGGTTTGGTTTCTTTTTGGAAGGGGGGAGGGTGGGTGTGGAGAAGAAGTGGGAAGGAAAGCTACTGCTTTTTCTTTAAGCTATCTAACAGTTGCTAATAGAAACTGTCTGGCTGACTCCCTCTTGGATTTTAGTAATCATAGTGGAGTTTGCTACGTCATTCCCAAGTGGCTTGTTCCTTTACAGTACTATCTTGTACATGAGATTGAACAATGTAGAAAAACAAGTTCATTTACAATGAAAAAAAAGTATGGGGTTATAAGCTTTCTCTCTTTTCTTGTTAAACATCTTTTTTTTTTTTTTTGAAATATCTTTTATTTGTTTATTTATTTATTTATTTATTTTTCCATCATGTCACTTTCAGTCAAGTTCATTTTCAGTACCTCAAAGATGCACCAAGACTTGCTATCACACTTGCAACTATCTCAACAGATTTGTTACTGAAATTTTCTGTACAAGAGGAAAGGAGAGAGGCAGTTGTAACACACTGTGCCATGGGAAGTGGAATGAATTTCCTGAAGCATTATGTACTTACTGAATGTACCTGGTGAGGTATTTCTGACATACTTCTGAAGCACAAGACAAACAGAAAAATGGAAGAAACAAAAAGAGCCAGGTACTGCTAAGGCCTGGAAGAAGAGCTTGCTCTTTATGTGGACAAGTGTGTGCCTTGCCAGTACTGTTCTGGCCTTTTGTTATGGTGTGTTATATTAGCTATAGGTTAGAGCAAAGCAGGCACAAAATTATGTAGAAGCATTCTCCCTTCCCCCCATTCATTACAGTGACAGAGTAAAATGAGGTCAGACAACTTCTAATCCTGGAGAGGAGTGATTCCCCCAAATACTTTAAGCTGTCAAGAACTCGTCTGTCAGATCTCTGAACTGGAAATGCCTATGTAGTGCTCACAGTGCTCAGCCCCAAGGTGTCTGTACTGTATAAAGCTGCCACTCCACTCCTATCCCAATATTTTGCCTAATGGCAAGTAAGCCATAATGTTAAAACCAGATTAATTCAAGAAGTCTGTGAATAGTATTCCACAACAAGAATCACTGCATTAAAGCTGCTCTTCCATGCATATTATATTTGAGTTGTAATGAAAGGGTTTTGAGAAAATATCATCATACCCTGCTAAGTGGAAGATTCATCTTTTAAATACATCTTCCTGTTTGGAATGCTGGTTGTAAATATGCATTTTTGTAGCAGAAGAGCCTCAATACTGATGATTTCAATTATAATTTCAGATGTTGTTTCCACACCTGTCAGAAAGAAACTTAGTTAAAAATACAGAACAATTTATAGAATATTTTATATACTCTGTGAGTTTAACTTGGAACATCTCCCAGATCAAAACATACAAAATTAGTAGATATGGAAAACCACCACCACCACCAACAACAAAACAGTTTAAAGTTTTGCCAGCATTGCCAGCTTTGCCAGCATCTAACTTTGCCTTTTGGCTTTCCTAGGATCACCAGTATTAGTTACACACTAGTTTTCCCTTGTTCTTTGTCTTTTGTATTTTCAGAGACGCAAGTGAATTCTGTGTGTTGGAAATACACAGAAAATGGAAACATTAATAAGTCAAGACAGTCATTCCAGTCTGATGCACAGAACCAGAGTAATTCACTGTGGTATAATGCAGTACTTTAAAGGTTTATCTGCACCCTTTAATGAATGTCCCAGTATGCTAGGACGTGAGGAAGACAGGATACATTCTTGCCACCCTGCATCACAGCACTAGTCGTCAAATATGGAGTAATGGCTGTGCAGAACAACATCTGTTCTTCATCATACAGTACCCTATCAAAATTAAGGGCAAAAGTCCAGAAAAATAAAGCTTCATTTTATCATGTTGAATTATGTCTTGGATAATTAGCAAGGTGACAGCGATTCTTTAACATCTTAAGAGAAAATACTACTTGCTGCAATCCAGAAGGGTGAAGGCCATTCCAATTTCATGGTTTTGAACCAAATAACCATGAGTTTCAGTACAATCAAAGCTCTCTATATATGGCAATCCATATAAGTGTTTTGTGCTCCTAAAATATGAGGGAAAGGGAGGATCCCTTAATAAATTTCTCTGTGCATAAAACAACATTATTTTAAAAACCTGAAGTTAGCAGCAGCTAGCAGAGAACACAATACCAACTACTTTGTCTTTCTAAAACAGAGACCTCATTCTCTACATATTTTGTTACTCTGTTAACTGTGTGACAGGGAACAGTAGTTTCTGCATGTCTTACAGCCTGCCAAGGCACTGCTCTGCTTCAAACATTTTCCTCAACCAGCCAAGCAGTAGACTTCTAACTTGTATTGTCAGCTTTGTGCTTGACCATAAGATTTACAGGCTTACAACTGAGCTCTGCACCAGTCTTCTGGCATGTAAGTCTGTCCAACTGGCAGGAACAAAACCAAGAGCTTTGCAAATTGGCAAGCACACTGAAAGCCAGATAACACGTGCCTTCCCCTCCTTCTTCTTTATTTTTTTTCCCTTTTTTTTTGTCTTTTTTTTTTTTCTTCTGGTTTTCTTATTTACTTTAGCAATAGAAAAGGAAGATAAAGTAAGCAATTATCACCTCAGTATAGAACTATTCTGCCATGCAACCTCAGTAAAATATTTCTCAGAAGCCTTCCTTATTAAGTTTGAAGGACTATAAAAATCAACATCTAATACTTTCATTCCCTGATATAAGAAAAATACAGCAATAATTAGCACCTTTTTTTCAAGATATGTGGCAGGACAGATTGAAACCAAGTAGTTTCTCTGCTGCCAGTAAATACAAGGGCATTTGTAAATAAAGAACATGAAATAAAGTACATAAAGAACATGAAATATCCTTCAGGCTAAAAAGACTATCACTCCAAGTTATCACTGATCAATTTTGTAAAGGATTCATAGTCACCATCTCACATCACTTTTAATGCAGATGGATTTATACCTGATATAGCATACAGAATTATATGCTTGCTGTGGGGCTGCATTTATTCCATCAGATATATGAGGTTGCAGGAACTGGACTCTTAAGGACTTTCTCCCTTAAAACTAAGAGGTTTAAGGCACTGGCAAAAGCACAGAAAGTGCTTCTTGAATGTTTCTGTATGCACAGGAAACATTACTGTTTTATGTAGTTTATGTAGTTTTAAGTAGTAAGAGATTCCATTTATATGGTTACTCAAGGAGCCGACCTGACAGTCAAGACATTCAATATTATGAAGAATCAGACTTGTAGTGAATTACACACACCTAGAAAATTGTCTCTGAGTGTTGCTTCCCTAATTTCAAGGAGGGCAGCAGGAAATGAGAGGGGTAAGTGGGAGATCTGAAGTTCTGCACAGTGCATTTTTCTGTCTTGATATTTTAGAAGACATACTTTTTCATACATTAATACAGAGCTCATTGTTTGTAAATTTCTCCTTCATGTGGCTTATGGATTTTGTGATATGACTTATAAATAACTGATGAAGCAGTTCAAGGAAAACCACAAAAATACCTAAAAGGATGCTGTCAAAATGTATGTTACCTTTAAGATTTTTTTTTCATGTCCCTGAAAGATTAATGAGTTCATTTTCCCTGATTTTTGCTTGAAAGATAGCTCTACCAAACAGCTGAGGTGTTGATCTTTTTAAAAATGAAGTGCACTTGAATCTCACTTATCTTAGTGTGTGTACATATCTGAGGATTTATGAGACAAAAAAACAAAAAACAAAACAAAACAAAACAAAACAAAACACACACACACACACAAAAACACAAATGTATTATTGTGCTTTTATTAGATACTATAAGACAATGCTCTCTGTAAGTACATTAAAGGAGGCTGTAGAGGGGTGGGGGTTGGTCTATTTTCCCATGTGCCTGGTGACAGGACAAAGGGGAATGGGCTAAAGTTGTGCCAGGGGTGTTTTAGACTGAACTTCTATTATATATTAGGAAGAACTTCTTTATGGAGGGTTGTTAGGCATTGGAATGGGCTGCCCAGGGAAGTGGTGGAGTCACCATCCCTGGAGGTCTTTAAAAGACATTTAGATGTTGAATTTATTGATATGGTTTAGTGGAGGACTTATTAGTGTTAGATCAGAGGTTTGACTTGATGATCTTGAGGTCTCTTCCAACCTAGACAATTCTGTGATTCTGTGTGATTCTGTGATTCTGTGAAAACACAACAGGCTTTGTGAATTATTCAAATTGGTTTTGAAGTTTCCCTATGTTTTGAATGAGATTTGCAGGTTTTTCAAACTGGAAACGCAGAGCACAGGAAGACAAGGAGTTTGTTTTTGTTGAACTTCAGAAGGACACAAATTTATTTTCCTTGATGCCATTTTGATTTGGTGAGTTCAAAGTTCATTACTCCCCATGTCTACCCAGAGAGACAGGAGGAATCAATGAGGAGTCATGATTAGGTACTTCTGATATCATGCCTATCTAACTGAAAAGTGTATACCAGTCAACATTTTTGAGTACAGGTCATGAAATTACAGGAGAATATTTCCTTGTTTCCAGCCATAAACCTCTTTTAGCCAGTATTCAATCTGAGACTTCACTTGCCTTTTCCTCAGTCCATATGTAGAGTTTCAGTGAAAAGACATGATCTAGTATTCACAACTGAGATTATCTCCTGGATCTCCTTGTTTTCTTGCTCTTGCTGTGTTTACTTTGGTCCTGAAATAAATGAAACTTCCTCAAAGAGAGTTTGATGTGCTGTGATGTGTGTAGAAAATGGCTGTTTTGTTACACCTCTTTGTAACACCTTTTTGTTACACCTTTTTGTTACACAAATGTAAAGTGAATGGATTTTCCCACCTTAGAAAGCAAAGCTGCAGTAGTAAGATAAAGAGAAAAATTGAGCTGTAGAGGCACAGAATCCTTATTCATTCAGAGATATAAAGATATGGGTAATCACTTTCTAGTCAAAGGTCTAGATATTTTCAGAGATTTATAGCTACATGTATATGCCTTTACACAAAGGTATTTTGACAAATTGTTTTGTACAATGATAGCCATTGTACAATATAACAATCAAGAAGAGTAGAAATAAAGTAAAAATTATGAAGGCGAATAGTGCAAAATAATAGTGAAATAGTAGTGCAAGAGAATAGTGTAAATTGCAAAATTCCCCACAAAGATTTGGAAAGAGAAGGTTACATGGAAGAGTCTCTAGAAGAGTCTTTATTAGGCTATTGATGAGTTTATATGACATCATTATTCACCATGTTGGCTAGGCAGCAAATCTTTAGTGACAGTTGAGGACAAATAAAACAGTAATCATAAACTTCACATTTAGATCTCTTTATAAAAAATTGTTTGTATTATCAATTTATCAGCAACTTTAGGGAATATTCCTTGGTAAACTAGTTTTGAGATAGGCCTGAGCAGGCTGGTGACTGGAAGGCAATAAAAAATTTTAAGATTTCATATAAAGATGGAATCAAACAACTTTCTTAGGTGATTTGCTAGGCTCTACTGCGGCATCTGAGAGAGAATATGAACAGTCTGGAACAACAAATATTTTAGGATCTTCACTGCCATACATTATCCCCTCCCAAATAACAAAAATCTCTGGAAAAACATGTAGCTTTGGGTGTTTCAGTACAGCCTGAATTGCATTGAAACAATTCAGGCTCTGATCCAAAACCCATTAAGGTCGATGGAGATGTTCCCATTCGCTTTCAACAGCTTTTGAACCAAAGCCTTAAAGCTGGCATTTTGCTATCAGAATTTGCTTAGGCAGACCATGAAACATAAGTATGCATTTCTCAGAAGAGCTGGAGAACATTGAAACTGTTCTGTTCCCTGCAGCTATATCAAGGATTATGCCTGATTGGCAAAGCTTTCTAGAATGTTTAATCTTCAAATTAATTTGATGGTCCTGCTCAGCACAGGGTAAACACAGCAGCAAAATGTTCTGCAGTATTTAGTCACATTTTTAAATGGGTGGTTGTCAACAGTATTTCCTTTCCCTTTGTTTACCTTTTCGATAAATCATTCTCATGAACAAGTTCACTAGCAGAAAGGAATTGCTGAGACAGCAAACCTTAAATTAGTTGCTCTCTTCAGTCTATTAGTAATGAAGTGCATGCATGTTATAGCCAAAGGTGCAGCTGCATTTTGTGTGGTCGTGCACAGGCTGGTTTCTTGCTAATAGCTGTGCTGTATGGGCTATTTACCTATCAGCTCACAATGCTGAATATAGACACTGCAGATTTAGTTGTCACGGTATCCAGTTAAATATAAGGCTGACATGGTTTTGTCTGGTGAAGTGACTGCACAGTGTAGCTCCCACTGTTGGCAGTATATGAGAAAATGTATCCCTTTTAACATCTACAAGTCATAAAGAATTTTTATCTAATATGAAAAATACACATAGGCTGGTTTTAAATGCAGCGCCCAGTGGTAATGAAGGAAGTATGAAGGTAGATTAGGTGCCAAATATCTTCATATTCACTTTGTTGAGAGCTTAAATTCATTTCAGATAACATAACACTTGATATACACGTTTATTTGAAAGTCAACTCCCATTGCATCCATACCTTTCTTAAAAGATTTACTCTCTTTAAACAATAAAGCCCTGCTAAGGTAATTCAGAGGTTAAAACCAAATATTCATTGTGAGAGGAAAAGAAGGATGGTTCTGTGACTGATTATCTGGAAAACTGTTTTAAAGGCCTGGGCTCTTTCTTTTCCACAGTTTTTCTGACTGACTTCTAAGAATTTGCTCAGTCTCTTGCCTCAGTTCTGTTCTGTGAAACATGAAGAACCTCTTGATTTTAGTGAGGATATAAAGATGAATTTGTTACTGTATGTCATGAACTCAGTTGTATTAGAAACTGAATTAGAAGCAGATCAAAATCAACACACTGAAGATGTTGCTAGGACGGGTATTATTTATACTGTGGTGCCATTGATCATACATACAACAAGGACAAGGCACTTGCTGTACTCAGGGTTAGGACATTTCTGGAAATCTAGGAGAAGAGCTATCTCTCAGTAGATACTTAACATGTGGCCAAAACCTCCCTGTGAACTTCTGGCTGTTGGAAGAATCATCATGGAATCATAGGAAAGATTGTGTTTTGGGTTGGGATGGAACTTAAAGACCACCTTATTCCACCCCTCCCCTGCCATGGGCAGGGACACCTCTTACCATACCAGGTTGCCCAAGGCCCCATTCAGCCTGGCCTTGAACACTTCCAGGGATGGGGCATCCACGGCTTCTCTGGGCAGCCTGTGTCAGGGCCTCACCACCCTCTGAGTGAAGAATTTCTTCCTTATATCTAATCTAAACCAACCCTCTTTTAGTTTAAAGACATTCCTCCTTGTCGTATCACTGCACTCCCTGACAGAGAGTCCCACCTCAGCTTTCCTGTAGACCCTGTTTAGGTACTGGAAGGCCATTGTAAGGTCTTCCCAGAGCCTTCTCTTCTCCAGGCTGAACAACCCCAGCTCTTTCAGCCTTTCTATGTAGGAGAGGTGCTCCAGCCCCTTGATCATCTTCGTGTCTCTTGTCTGGACCCACTCTAACAGCTCTTTAGTCCTAGAAAATGCCTGTGTGCCAGAGGCAATTGGCATGGTCCCGGGAGCTGCTTATGATAAATATTGCCTACTCCAATAGGATTCATGTCCTAACTCTGTGGTCAGTGTTTCATAAAGGGGATGGAAGACAGCTATGGAAAGGGCACTTTTGTGACTTCCTATAATATGTTTCATTGTATCTTGCAGGCTGTGCCAATGTTGAACCCTGGTGCCCGCTCCCCCTGTGTGTCCCAGGTTGCAAACAGCAGGACCCCTCTCTCCTCTCAGCACCTCCCACACCCCCAGTTTAAGGGGCAACTCTGTCACAGCCTCATGAAGCACCACTGTGGAGCAAGGCAGACTACACCTGCTTTTCAGAAGAGTTAATGAGGCCATGCACACTGGGTTGCATCACCATGTCTTCCCAGCTCAGGTGGCTCTGTGGAAGCTTAACCCTGATCCCTGCGAAGTCAGCAGCTAAACTAACTATGGCTTCAGTGCCTGCAGAGCTGCATCTGCTATACGGGGAGGCTGTAGCAGCCAGAGCTCATACAAATTGCGCAGCAAAACTGTGTTAAAGGAGCACTCTGCTTTCAAGACAACTCTTATATGAATAGAAGGACATTTGGCACAATGTTGTGGGAAGAAAAACAGTCACAGCACAGTAGAAATGCTTTGAAAATATATGGTTTCATTAAGAAATTAAATTTATCCCAGGTTTCTAGGAAAAGCAGTATTTCATTTCAGCTGCACACATCTATCCAGCGTAGCTTTAAGTGTGCAGCCATGTTAACACATACTGTTTAAAAGGTCTCTCCAAGAAGAAAAGAGCAATAATAAGCTTCCTCACACTCCTTCTCTCACGCAGTCTGTTGTGGAGCACTGTGAGCAGCACTGAGCAAAACCAGACGAAATTTAGTACATCTTCTGCTCTCCTCATTCCTGGACAAGAGGAAACAGAAAGGGCCCCACTATTTACATGCATGCAGTGTTCTGTCATTATGCAAACAAAAGCATCTCCCCTTCTTTGTTTCTCAGCAAGGACAGCAGGACTCACCAGGTAATCCAGCAGGTGATGTCTTTAGTGTTCATAGCACAGCTCTGAAGGATATCAGTGAACAGGGGAAAGAAAACTCCCTTCTTCCTTCCATCACTTCTCTGGCATGTTAAACCAACCCTGTCTGGAATTAATTTGATTCCTGGCTCTGACTGTCTATTGTATTGACATTCCCAGCAGACCAAGAAATGCTTTAATTCAAAAAAAAAAAAAAAAAAGGTTCAGGCTGGTGTTCTGACTGCTTGCATTGGAACAACTTTCACCAGGCAGTGATGGGACTTCATGTGGGCCTCCTAGTTTCCAGAGACAACAGTCTGGTGCTGACCACAAGCTGGCTTTTGCACAACCCATTTATTCCCCCAGATCTGCCTGCAAATCACCGGCACTAATCCTTGTGTGTGATCACAGCCCTCAATGTGCTGCACAGGTCAGTGGTTGCAAGACAGAGGAGTCAGACACCTTGGTCTTCCAGATACTGCTGCTCTGCTGTGGACAGAGTGTGTTTTTAACACACTAACCTTTTGCTGTAACTCCTTAAAAATAAAAAGCCATCAAAGCCGCCCTTCCTTCTTTTCATACACAAAGATGCAGGTGATAGTACTGAAATAATTGTGCCTACAGAAGGCTGTTAAATGCTCCGAAGCCACAACATTTTAGTTTTTGAAACATGCTGGGCAGCATTGTGTAGCCATCATTATCTGGAAGAGTTTATTTTCACAAACGTCTAACCTTGTAATCCCTCCCACTAGGCTTTGTTGTCCTTTGGTTATCTCTGTGACCTCATTTGGGCATACAGGTGACAGTGCCTTTGACTTTGACAATGACTCAATAATATCAACCCTCCTTGGGGAGAATAAAAAGTTTCAGTGAATTTGGTTCCATCATTTTAATCCTAGATTAGTTTCTGGGTAAAAATGTAGGGGCTTTTGAGATTTCCGGGGGGGGGGGAGGGGGGTACGTGGGAGGGGGGAGGAGGGGGACGATTTGGGGATTAGGCTTTAAAAAAGGCAGTAATTAACTGAAAAAAGTACATCTTTAGGTTATTTCTGCTGTTGAAAAATGATGCAGTGATTAAGTGCTGGTGACACACAAGCACGCTTTTTTACAAAAATAAAATGAAATCCCACAAACCCAAAGGCTTATGACAGGTGCTGATGCAGGGTGGCAGCCAAGACTATACCAGCTCTTAGCTGCTGGCTGGTATCACAGCACCAGTGTGTCCTGACTGTGAGAAGGGGAAAGCACAGGGCAAGGTAAGGTGTTGTTCATGTCCAAACAAGGTGTACAAAGTTAGTGACACAGAGACAGGGAGACACAGAGGTACAGGTGAGATAGGAAGCAGTATTTCCTTCTTTACACACAGAATGTAAATTGTCTGTACACACTAACTCCAAAGACACATCTGAACCATGACAAACCACTAAAAATCAGTGAAATTAGGATGGAGAGTACTGGTGGATGGCACAGCAGGGAGAACTCTTTCATGGGACTGGAGGCACTGCTACTGTTGACTGAGGAAATGCTGAAATTTCATAGAGAAAGCAATAAGCAAAGCTCCAGTGAGTCCTGTGGTGCAGCTATAGCTACAGCACAGTGCTCAGGGTGCAGCCTGCAAGATAAGAGCTTCTGTCTGTGCTCTCTGTAGCGGAACAATTTCATCATTTCACCTTTCCACATGAAGTGGCTTTTAGTCTGTGAGAAGGCATTCTGGAAAGGCCATCTCTCAGTGCTCTGAAGCAGCTGCAGTGCAGTGCACATCTCACTCACTGGAACATCATGAGTTTCCATCCAGGAAAGTGCTAGGCATACATGAGCACAGAGAACTGTCTAGGATGTAACAGGCTGGCTGGGGAGAGAGAAGGAAGAGAGGATCTTCCCCTTTGGTTGTTACAACTGAGAGCTCCAGCCACGGCTAACTGCTGAAGGAGTGGGATGCTGCAAGCAGTACAATACTTCATTACTCTGAATAGGTTGCACACAGCAATGAGGTGACAGGTTATCCCTGACTGAGAATGTAAGAGCTGCACGTGAACAAGACTGGATTTTATGTAGAATCCTGGACTGAACTGAATTCAAGATGATGTCTTTTCCCACTCTTCCTTTAAGGGTACAAAAATTGCAGTGACTTTTAAAAGTTTTCTGCTGTGAAGATTTTCCCAATTCATTTTGGTTACCATTTTTGTTACAGATGTCCATTACAGATGGACACAGAAACAAACTGGTGTGGCATGATAAATTTATTTAATTATTTATTTATTTTCAGCTATTTATCTTTGTCTATCTCAATGAACCAGCTGCAAAGGCAGGGTATAACTCAGCTTGCAACACAAAGCCAGACAGATACACACTTATTTCATGGCTGAATCTCCCAAAGAACTTGACACAAGCTCAGCACAAGTGGCAATGTCCTGCAGAGTGAAAACTCTTGCAACAAGTGGTTGTTCCCTTCCCTTCGGCAAGGGGATATGTGCAATGGCAGGAAAGAGAGGTGCCTTCACTTCACATGTTGCTAAAACCCTGAGACAGTTATTTGCAGGTAAGAAGGTCTTGGTGTGGCTTTGAGATATCTGTGCAAATTGATGGAAAGAGGCTGCGGTACAAATACAGCAAGGGAAGGAACTGGGACATGGTTGCATTTGCCTGAAGGGTACAACAACAGGGGTGCTGACAGTACTGACTCAGCCAGAGCTCATTCATTTGGTGCCACATGCTGTGTAGATGCATGCTTAAAAGCCAGTTTAGTTTCACAGTCACTCAATAGTCCTCGTTGTGTAGTTCATAAAATAATCTTAAATTGCCATCTTAATACCTCTTATCGCATATCCTCTGGGAGTCATTAAAATGGAAGACACCTTCCAGGATTGTGTGGCTGCTCTAATCACATAAAACAATTTTTAACTATTCAGATAATTCTACTGTTGCCTTTTATTTTCCTTGTTTAAACTTTGTATTTGTTTTCTAAGGCTATCTAGCTATCTACAGCAGTGATAAAGAGTCCAGGCCAACTGCACATTTTCTTTATACAGAACCACGGATAGGAACTTCGTTACATCTGTGGTAGAATTTCATTTAGGATTTGGGTATGGAAACACAAAATATTTGCCCTCCATACAGATCAAAGCACAAAGGTTATCTTATCAAATATAGACAATCAATTATCAAAACTGTATAAACTCCATTGTGGTCATTTGCAAGTTTGAGGGCAATGTTGTATCATCAAAACTGAAGTTTTCAACCTTTGCAAATACACAAATGCACAGGCATTCTGCCTCCTGTGTATGTCATTGGTATGCTTGCTACTCACTGTTTATTGATCTTTATATTGTTTCACTACTATTTTTGTATCCCTTAGTGCTATATATCCCTTAGAGATGAGACAGACATTTACTGCTACGTATGCTGCACAACATAACCACTCCTCCCACTTGCCAACACAGGAGGTATTTTGTTAGAACAAGGTTCAGCCTGACAGTGGCTCTAGGTTACACACACAATGAGAAAGATCAGTGGCTGAAATCAGTTATCCTGTTGGATATTTTAAGTATAGGCTGGAGGTATGGTTTTACAAGGTAAGCAAGATTTTTAATGCCTGAAGAAAATGGAAAGATCTCCCCTGTACGATCATGTACACCAAGCATGACCATGTGGTTCTGGGGCTGATGGTATGAGGCCCAGGTTGTCTCACCTTAATCCTGCTGGTGAGAGGGAAGGACCTAAGAAGGACTGGATAGATTCTGTAGGTCCACAATTGGTTGTCTAGCTAGTAGGAGCAGCAGAATTTTGGTTTCAGAGACCAAAGGACCTTCCATTAGGATCAAGAACTGCTTGAAAGAGACAGGATCCACTTCATCAAGTAGAACAAAAATATTTTTCTCAACAGACTGGCCAACCTGGTGAGGAGAACTTTAAATGGAGAAGGAAGCATGGAAGGTGAGGTCTCACAATAAAGCAAGGAAGTGACAGACTAGTTTGGAAAGCAATAGGTACAGGTTGGAGTGCTCTTGTAATCAACCAAACAGGCCTGAAGTGAGGTCACCCCAAAGTGTTTGTACACAAAGAAGGGTCTGCAGGACATTATTACAGGGGAAAGCCATTTTGGGAAATCAGTATGCTTGGAAGCTTCTCTAAATACCTGCACACTATTGCTGGCAGTATGGGGAGCAAACAGGAGGATCTCAAAGTCTGTTTGTTGTGAGTGAACAGTGGGTATGCATGCAGCTCTGCCTGGATACAGGAAACAAACAATCTGAGAGTTTATGGATTACTGGGCAGGCCAATGTGGTGTCATGGGTGTCTGCTACAGAGAACACCTGCTCAGCAGGAAGAAAGAAACGAAGTGTTCTTCAAATAACTGGAAGAAGCTCCACATTCAGAGGCCCCAGGACAGTGAGTTACTTTGATACCTTCTGGAGGGGCAACATAGTAGTACACAAGCACTGCAGAAAGTTTCTGGGGTGTGTTGATGACAATTTCCTGACGAAAGGGATTGAGGAGCCAAGCAGGGTGCAGGTATACAAAATCCCACTGGACACAGCTCTCAACAATCTGCTTGAGCTGACCCTGCTTTGAGCAGGGGGTTTGGACTCGATGTCCTCTAGACAAGGTCATTTTCAGCCTCAGCCATTCTGCGATCCTGAAGAGACAGAGTAAAGAGTAATCCAGCTGCTCACAGCTCCAGCCCTTCCACAGCTGTCTTAACACCAGGAACCATGTTTCTGTGAGGCAGAACTTAGCCTTCCTCCATAGTGTTTCCATCATGACTGCAGCCAGGGAGGTCTGGTAAAGAAGAAATTAATGAAGAGCATTCATCAAGACAAATTCTCTGAATTTCTGGCACAGCCTATGGAAACAGGGACACACTAAGCTCTTCGTATATAAGCACCTGTGCTTTGGAGTGTAACCCAACTATTAAATGGTAGGAATGAAGAAGAAACTTTCCCAGCTTACTCCATAAATACCAATTAACAAGTCTTCAGTATTTTCCTTTGAAGCACTCCACCACTGGACACAGCAAGGGAAAGGGTTCTGAGATACTAATCCAATAATTTATAAGGTTCAGAAAATAACAAATTACCTTTGTTAATTTTCATGTAGGTGTAAAAACTGGCTGAATATTATTCTCTGTAGACAAGTGTTCAAGGCTTATCTGAAAAAAAAAAAGTGTTTTTTCTTTTTCTTTTCTTTTTCTTTTTCTTTTCTTTCTTTTTCTTTTTTTTTTTTTTTTTAACTTTGAAAATGTTTAAGAAGTTTTCCTAAATTTTCTAGTTTATTTTTTTTACCCAATTGAAAAAAAAAATGCCACTTTCAATATCCCTACTATATTATTTTTAAATTTATACAAATATGTCCAACAAGCTTCTGTTTGTCTATCCCCTTTACTCTTCAGTTTCTTATCTTCTCATCACCCTTTCACCCTTCGTGGAGCAGATGAGACTGTGAGCTTCTGGGTCTCACACAGAACATGAGTTACATGGGCAGGCTCCTCAGACCCTGCGTACATATACCATGATGTCTAATGCTCTGGCTGCTTGGGGTGAAGGCAGAGGGAAGTACAAATTCCTTTCCATATAAACATTAGATCTTAAGTACTCTAAACCCAGCAATGACAGAGTTAAACAAGATTGTGGAAGCGAGGTTTTCAGAGCCCAGGCTATGCTTGCAGCTTGAAAGCATACTGTAGCTTTGAGGAGAGCTTTTCATTATTGGACAAGATCCAGCATCTCACCATCTATATTACAGTTTGCTCAAAAGCAGGCAGATTATGAAGAAATAGCAGCCACATCTGTGGCAGCCACATTTATCCCATCTGCTTTTTATTTTATCAACTAGGAAAGTAAAATCCTAGTCATTGCACAAGACTGTTTTATAAGGATTAGTGCAAATAATTTGGCACTGACAAAACATATACATAAACATTTTTCCTTCTGGATGAGACATTTTAAAATTACATTTCCAATGGTTTTAATTACAGTTAAAAGCTTTCACCATTTATTCCGAGTCATTACAGTACTTACAAGCTTTTTTCAAGTAGTTCTGTGCTTCTTCTGCCCAGGTAGTTTTTAGGACACACTTAACATCACCACCCAGCAGTCTTTAAAAGTATAGTTCAGGATGCCCTCATTTTGCCTTTGTTCTCATTGGTGTCATTGCTACTGCCATGTGAAGGTAGGAAGCTGATGTGGAAGTGGAGAGTGAGAAGGAGCAGGGAGTTACAGAGGCAGGAGGATAGAAAATACAGCCCTGTCACACACTTTCTTGAGTCACTGAGACCTGTCCTTTGTATCACCAGTAATAACATCACGTAGTACTGTTTTTAGAAAGACCCAACACTTCCTTGTGATCTAGTTACTTTAGGAGTCCAAGCATGTATAGTCTTACTCGGGGTTTAGTTCTGCAGATGTTGTCCCTTTGTCCTCAGGCCAACATCGGTTAATTGACTTTTTCCACTTTTGTTCACATCTCCTTCTTCTTTCCTGCATATTTCTCAAGAGAAGTCATAACCTCTTTCAAACCAAGGTTTTGCTGTTCTAGTCAGGCCAAAGTCATTTATGTTACGTCTTTTAAGACAGAGTTTTCTTATCATTTTGTTGGTCCTGTCCTATACCTTCTTCAGCTTAGGTAAATCCTTCCTAAGCATGGGAAATTATAAACTCACACAGTGTGCTGGGGAGATCTTGCCAATGCCCTGTGTAATGACATTAATATGTTCTTATCTCTACAGGAATTGATTCATGTGTCAGAGAGTTTTTGATCTCCTCAGCCACTGAAAGCTGCGTCTCTGGCACCAAAGCACAGCTTGCTCAGCTCTTAGTCATTGGTTCCTACACACAGTACATCTGAAAGCTCTTTCAAAAGGATGCTAGTATCACTGTCCTCATTTGAAAAAGGCAATTCAGATGACAAAATAACTTGCCAAAGACACACGGCAGGCTGATAGCCAAAATGAAATAAAGATTTTATGTGCCTCGACCAACAAATGATATGTCCTCTAGACCACAGACTGCAAAGAGAGATCAGACAGGCCTTTTTAATCTAAGGGTTAGAGGAAAAAAATATATATATATATATGTTATAGTTGAGAGGAAAGGAAGACCTTTCATATGGATAAAAAGGAGAATGACCCTGGAATGAAATTCTGTTGGCATAATATTCATAAGACTTTTGAAACAACGGGAAACATAGCAGAATATAGCATCACTTTGCGCTCACATGGGGTCTTTCATCCATGGGGTACAGACTAGCCTTGCTAGGTAAGAAATCATTTACAACTAGCAAACAGACAAATGGCTTTATTACAGACCCAAGTAATATTGCATGACTCCAACTCTGTAAGACCTACATTTTTAACTTTATATACTGTGATTAGCAGCAACTGCTGACATGACTTTTCATTAACACTCTAATGAGTCTTTGGAAGATTTCAGTCAAAGTCACTGGGAGCTGGAAACTGAGAGGCTTCTGATACCTATCCTGATGCACTGTCCTCCACGAGGTTTCTTAAGATGTTTCTTTTACCTCTGTCTGAGATAAAGAGAAAGCTTCCAGGAAAGTATTTATCACATGTTTTATTGCTTGAAGAAAGAAAGAATATTGTTATTCTGAAAGAATACTGAGTTTAGATCTTTTCACAGGTTTGTAAATATTTTTATCCTGATAAAAGAGTCACAGAGCTGTTGAGATTAGGAAATAACCTAGTCCAACTTCCCCACTCAGAGCAGCTTAGCCACAGCAGGTTGCTCTGCTGCAACCAATTGTATCTGAATATCTCCACAGATGGAAATTCCAGAATGACTCTTCAACCTGTTCCAGTGTTTGACTACACTCAAGGGAAAAAACATATTGTCTCATGTTTCAGTGGAGTTTCCCATATTTCAATCTGTGTCCATTGCCTCTTCTTCCGTTTGTGGATACTGCCAAGAAGAGTCTAGCTCTGTTTTCTTTACTCTCCCAGTCAGGTATTTATACACATGAATAAGATCTCCCTGAGCCTTTTAATCTCCAAGCTGGACAGTCCCAGTTCTTTCAGCCTCTCCACATACGGCAGATGGTCCAGTCCCTTTATTATCTTTGTGGCTCTTTGCTGTGCTCACTTCAGTTATGTCCATGTCTTTCCTATACTGGAGAGCCCAGGAGTGCATGCAGCATCTCGTATGCCTCACCAGGACTAAGCAGAGAAGAAATATCACCACCTACTACATGTTGGCAGTACTCTATTGCAGTCCAGGATGCCACTGGTGTTCTTTGTCACAAGGGCACATTGCTGACACACGGTCAACTTGTTGTTCACCAGAACCCCCATGTCCTTTAGTTAAAAGGTGTTCTCCAGCCAATTGGTCCCAGCACGTACTGCTGACAGGGATTACTTGTTAGTAAGTGCAGGGTTTGCCATTTCCCTTTGCTAAACTTCATGAGGTTCCTGCCAACCTCATTCCTCCAGCTCTCCAGGTTTCGGTGACTGGCAGCACACCCATCTTTACCACTCTTCACAGTTTTGTGATTGACATTGACATCTATTGACAAGCCAATGCTGCATTCTGTCCCCATCTTTCTGATTAATATGTTAAACAAGATTGGACCCAGTATTGACATGGAGGGCACCCCTCTTTATTAACCTCCAACTGCATTTTGTTCCACTGATCACAACCCTCTGAGTCTGCCTATTTGAACAGTTTTCAATCCACCTCACTGTCTACTTATTCTTTACCAGTTTATCTATGAGGATGTTATGAGAAACAACATCAAAAATCTTGCTAAGGTCCAGAAAAACAACATCCACTGCTCTTTACACACCCGCTGAGCCAGTAACCTCATTGTAGAAGCCCATTGGGTTGGTAAGACATGATTTTCCTTCCCTAAATCTATGCTGAGTTCCCCCTGTCACCTTCTTGTCCTTCATGTGCCTGTAAATGTTTTCCAGGATTAGTTGTTTCATCACATCATGTACAAAGTGCAGGTCCATTTTCTTCAAATGTTTCCTACCTTGATTGTCCTCTACTGCAGATGAATCTACATTACCCTGGACTTTCCCACTGGTCTCAGGGGTCTGGAATACCTTAGGGTGTCATACCTATAAAGGGAGAGACAAGGAGGACATGGAGTTCCTCAGCCTTCTCCATGTCTTTGGTCACAAATGGATCTGCTCTGTTTAGCAGTGGGTCTACATTTTTCTTAGCATTTCTTTTGCTGCTGATGTGCCTATAGAAATCTTTCTTCACGTCTCTTGTGACATTTAATTCCATGTGGGCTTTGGCTTTCTTAACCCAATCATGTCAGACAACATCTCTATATTCTTCTTGTATCTCCTGTTCCTGCTTCTACTTATATACTTCCTTTCTGTGTCTGAATTTATTAGGGAGATCCTTGCTTATTCATACAGACTTTCTACCCTCTGCTTGATTTCTGTTTGTCAGCACAGACCACTCTTGAGCTTAGATACTTGAAAATCAATCAGCTGTCCTGGACCTCTGTTCTCTCCAGGACTATTTAGCATGAGATTCTTCCAAGTAGATATCTGAGAGGATTACAGACTGCTCTCCTGAAGTCCAGGGCCATGGTGCCATTTGTTCTGCTACTCCATCACAGAATCCTGATCACCATGTCATGGTCACTGGAATTCCCACCCAGTTCCTCCTTATTTGTAAGTATCACACACATCTTTGCACATCCCCACCTTTTCTCCTTGATAACACATTAGGAAGATGTTATTTACACTTCCAGTGGAAATTTCTTGAACACAAGGTCTATTGGGGTGCAGGGTATGGGGGGTGAAAGAAAGAAAAAGAGAACATTTCCTTCTTGAGATAATCACTTGTTGCTTCACAGATGCGAGTTAATATGAACTGGCTGGTGTCAGCCTGAGAAACATATTTGTAGTTTTTGCTTACTGCTCAATTCAGTGGTATATATATTTGGAGGCAGGGCTGAGTACGACAGCAACTTATTTCTCAGATGAAATTGGCACAGATGTCAGTTTTTCCATTCCATCAGACAGTGGAATGACAGTTAGGTTTGTCAGCAAGTTTTCTATTTTAGGAGCAAGAAATATGTTCTGCTGGATTGTGAATTAGAAAAAATTAGAAAAAAGCAAAACAAAACAGAACAAAACCAACAGAAAATATTTCAGCTCTGTGTTTCTGAAAGATATTTACTGCACATATTTGTGAAATTATATCCAATGATATGGACCTTAAGTTTTTTTTTTAATTTTTACTTTACTAGTATGTCTTCTCATTTTCCTAAGTCTGATTTATTATTTTCATTACTTTTTTTTTTTTTTTTGGGGGGGGGGAGCGGTTGTTTTCTTGTTTTTGTGCTAGTGACTGCTTCGAGAATTACTTTCATAGTGCATTTGTGAAAGATTATTGTAAAGACAGTCTCTGAAATGCAGCTAAGTCTTGCTGCATTACTTGCTATATTCGTAGGTTACATTAGTACATGAAGAGACTTGTGGGGTTTTTATTATTTTTATTTTTATTCTAATTCTGGGGGCAGAGGTTTGAATGATGTAGCTGTTTGGCATACAAGCCAAAATGGAGGAACTCTGAAAACATCTGTATTTAATAAGCATGTTTTTTCTGGAATATGGGACAGGTCTTCTTTTTATTTCAGTGAATGCAGAAGAACCTTGTGGGATGAGGGATCATTAGCTCAGCTCTCTTGGATTACTGAAAGGTTCCTCAGGGCTTTTTCAAGGGTCTGGTTGGAGCCTGTAGTGGGGAAGAGAAGAAAGGAACAGGAGTTCAGAAAAGAGGAGACAGGAATGTCACATCCAAAAAGCCTTTAGCATATCAGCTATTACAGTGTTATTGCTGTAGGCTTAAAGGGTGGTCTTAATGCTGTGAAATAGATAGAACCCTGTGACACTAGGAACAGCTACTTGCGAAACAGTCGTTGCCAATGTGGTTTTAGAAAAATCTTATCCTGTTTGCTGAAACCCCCTGAATCAGGAGGCTTGCAAAGCACAATGCAGCTTTTAGTGTCCAGCAAGCCTTCAAGAAGTATTTTTTTTCTACTTTTTCACCAAATTTCCTAGTTCTCTTACTCCTTTGGCATGTTGTCAACTGCAACTATAAAGTACAATCAGTTCTGTGACTGTTCTTGCAGAGAGCGTGAAACGTCCCATTAGACAAAATGTCCCATTAGACAAAATGTCCCATTAGACAAATTGCAATTAAAGAATTGTATAAATATGTTTTTCTATTACTAAGCATGCACATCAAAAGAATTCAAAATCTGAAGCTTTCTGCAAGTGTGTTCATTAGCACAGAAAAATTAGTCTTGATTTCCATTTTCTCTAATCCATTTAAGCTCAGCGGATTTAAACGTATAGCAAGGCACATGCACTGATACACCTGTTAGACTTGTGTGATCACTTGATAACATACTAACTTTCAGCAACAGATTTCACTCATAAAACATTTGGTTTAAAAGTTAAAAATCTAGAAGGGATATGTTTGCTTGTTTATTTAGATAGGTGTTGTAGTGTTTCCATGTAAAAAAAATTGAGAGAAAGGCAATGAAAAAGAACAGATGGAAGATAAAAATGACCTCTATGCTAAGTCTTTACTGTTCAAGGCTATTATAGAAATAAAACAAAATGACACTATTCCTGGAAAAACCTGGGACAGTAAGGAATGGCTTGTTTATCTGTGTTAACTAGCTGCCTGCTGCAGCATCCAAGCTTCAGTTGTCAGCTGTAGGAAATATTTCAGAAACTGGTTGTACATGTAAGATCTCACAGGAATATATTTCAGTCATCACACACCGTGGGTCTATGCTGTCCCTACTCATTGTGCTTTCAGTCACCTCTGAGTATGCAGTAGCAAATTTATATGGAGTTTGGAAATGTGTAGGAATAAAAACATAGAAACTGTATTTATTTATTTATTTATTTGTTTATTTATTTATTTATTTATTTATTCCTGGACTTCTGGACATTAAAACTAGATACAGTTTATATTTTATACAGTCAACAATCACTGACATTCCTTGGCAGCTACCAGGTGCTAGCTGTGTAAAGGATTAAATCTATGTTATTTCAAAATCTATCAAATATACATATCAAATAATATATATCAAATCTATTTTTGCCTGCAGAACCAAGCTACCTAATGGCATGGTTTCACAGAACAATACAGTTATCAGCAGTGTCACAGCTGCAGAAGAGGTGATTTGAAGATCAGTTCACGCATGTAAAGAATTAGGCCCTTTTTGAATAAGAACAGGTGTGTTCTGGAAGATAATTATAGACAGAAGGCAGGTTTAATGGCTAACAATTTTTAAAAAACAAGGAGTCCTTGCACAGTTCTGGCACACAGCTCTGTGCCTGGAGAAACACCCAATTTTTCTATAAAAGTCAAACAGAAACCATTTAGGAGTTACAGCAGTTTGCATATTTGCACTACTAAAAAACACCACCATAAACAGCACTCAATTTGAACAGCAGAACTAACTGTCTAAAAGCTGGTAGAAACCCAAAAAGTAAATGTGAATTTGATGCCAGATTACATTATTTTATGGAAGTTCATGCTAAGGAGAGAAAGTTTCCCTGTAGAACAATTACATTCAAGAAACAAATGCAGGAAAAAATCAGGAAAAAACAAAAACAAAACAGTGCAGATGTTTTTTGCAGAGATACTTTTTTAATATTTAATTGCTATTTTTACTGTACTTCAAGCAGCTCTATACTTGTTTATAAAGGATTTCTGATCTAAGCCTTTGTGAAAAATTTTCCTTAGAACAACAATACTTCTTTTTAGAGTGCAGAGGAGCTGGAAGCCAATACACAAGAATTTGCCTTTTAGCACTGAGTTGTCCAGATTTATTTCAAACTAGATTACTAAACTGAAAAGGAATGGAAGTTTTATAACTTTTAGCTTGAACTTTAGTTTCTTGTTTGTTTGTTTGTTTGTTTTTAACCAAGGACACATCAAATTGCACAGATGAACTGTGATCTTATGTCTGTTTTGACCAAAGAACCTCTATGAGGTACAGATGTTTGTATGAAATGTAGTGAAATGAAGATGCTTTGTGATTTAAAAAAATCACAAAAATTGCTTATCTGGCCACATTGCACACTATGTGTAATCTTCCATTAGTGCAGAGTCTATCCACACTTTCTGCCAAGGTCAGCCAGATGGATTGTGCAAATCAACATAGCATTCTACTCATTAGTCTTTAATTATAAGTTCCATTGTATCAGCTATTCAGAGAAGAAATGTACAGTTATTCCATCTTTAAGAAAAGAGATAAACAGATTGAAGTTATGCTGATTTTTGTTGTTGTTCTTGTTGTTCTTGTTGTTTTCCCCAAAGGTTCAGTGAATAGATAATACAAAAAGCAAAAATTGTGGGCACAGTGTATGCAATCCAAGTACCTAGGTATTCTTGATCCTTGTAATCATTCTTGTGTTTTTGTTCATACACCCACCAAAGCATGAGATCCTTAATACTGAGAGTTCTAGCATTTTTGGATGTAGTAATAAAGAGCAGATTAAGTATTTTGAAGACAAAAGAACAGTTAGGACATTTCTGTAACATTTCTTGTCTGCTTGTAAACACAGCTTGTATGTGGCTTGAAGTTAGTGGTCCTTTTTAACAATTTATGCAGACTTAACAACTCCTATCCAGAGTTTGACTTATCAGTGACTTTTCAACATTTTGTCCTCTAATTTAATCTCTCTCTTTTTATTTATTTATATATTTATTTGTTTATTTTATGCCATGTTTCAGGTAGTCCAGTGAGACCTGCACTTACAATATTTCAGGTTGGATGTCTACACCAAATGAGAACATGCTGAGATTAAATTTTCTCACTGTTTCTACCAGGCAAAGAAGAGTTTCAGGATTAAAAGTATAGTTTTTTATTAAGTGTTACTGAACTACTAGATGCTACAGAGCTGCTATACTTTATTATTATCAAATGTACCTGTGACGTAAACACTGAAATGAAAGTGTACTTTTTATGTATCGTTTGATTCTGAAGAATCACAGAGAGTGTACTAGTAACAGTGAGACTTTATATATCCTGTCAGACATTTTGAATGACAGAAGGATAATACTGTAAAATTTCAAATGAAAAGCTCAGAAACGTGTCCGTACAACTCCATGTCCTGATGCATGGCTGCAAGAACTACCTAGAATTTATGACTAAAATCTATTCTGATGTGGACTGATTGTACTTTGGTAAGAAGCAGTATTTGAATTCAAGGATGATGTTATTCCTGCCAACACCTCTTGTCCCTTTACCTCTCACAAACTTTTTCACTAGCTGTCTATATGAATTTACTCATATGTTTTACTTTTGGGGTTGTAGGGTTTTTGTTTTTTTTTGTTTTCATTTGACATTTTCTCATATACCTATTGAAAATGGAAGAAAAAGGTTCCTCTTCCATATATAAGCTTGCAACAAGCTCTAGTATTTGCTTACCTTATCATAGCTGGCCATGTGGTACTCCGTAATGGGGCTAGGTGTGACAAAGGGCAGTTGACACTAACTGAGCCTTGGGAAGTTCAATATTATCATTAGAAAAATCAATTGGTAGCAAAAGGAGTTTTTCTTTAGAGTAACTAAGACACAGTAAGAAAGTGTGGAGAGAAGGTCTTGTGTTAGTTCTAAATTAACCTTTATCTGGACAGTCCTTAAAGTCAAATTCTTGTTTTTCTTCACAGTAGTGTGTCCCTTTCTGAGACAATTTGGTAAAGATAGGAGACAGTCTCCAATGTTCTGTTCACTGCAGCTTTACTTTAAGTGACTGCTCATTTTATTTATTGGTAGATACCTGAGGTTTTTATGGGTAAGCATAGAAATATTTTCCAGATGTTTTAGTGGCGTCCCTATGGCAGCATAGCCTATATGTTGGAAGTTCTCTAAAATTTATCAGGTCTGATTTTGATTCAGTAGTGAAGATACTCTGGAATACTTTCCTTTTCTGTTAGATGTTAATATTTCTATAGAGTTTTTTGTACATTAGCCTTTCTTGAGATGGTTATGAAGTTACTGCACATTCAGCCTATGTCATCAATAGCTTGCAAAATGAATTGCAGTTTAGTAGCAAAATCATGCAAGAATATATTCTACTTGGTCCCTTCCCATGCATGCCTGAAGTGTATTTAATCAGCAGCTCTGTAGTGCTTAGAGCCTGTTCCCCCCAGCTGTGCTAAGCTGCAGTCAGTCCTTTCTGAACAATATAGTTCATCTCTTTGTGGTGCTGATTCCTGGCACAGTATTAACAGTATTACTGTATGAACTGGAAGAAAAGTACAGACAATTTATTTTTATTTTTGTCCCCTCCACTTTTGTATCTCTCTATTTGCAATTGCTAGACAGCAATGGAAAATCTTTTATATGAATAAATCCAGGTCAAATTTTTCCACAAAACAATCTCTGAAATAATTTTGGCAATGCAATAAGAGGATTATCTACCCCAGCAACATACTTCCAGATTTTTATATAGAAATCAGAGGCCATGAACTTATTTCTAGGGTCCCCTTACTACAAAGTATAACATTAGCTTGCAGAGTTATTTAATATTTCAGAGCCAGTTAAACCCAGCTGAACTTAATCTTTATCCATAATTACACTTTCAATTATTTTCAGTTTTGTTCCACAGAAATGTCTAAGCTTGACATTTTGGATAAAGTTGTATTCTTCTTTACAACTAAATTGGTATAGACTGATTTTCTGCTCTGTGAGAAAGCCCTGGCAATAAACCCCTAGATTGGATTGGGAAAAAAAGTTGTGAAATTCTTGTATAGAAATAGCAGGCAGCCCATTTTTTAAAATATATTTTGGTGGTTCTCAGTATTTAGAGCCATACATTTCTGCTTTAGGGGCCCAAGCCCCATTTTCAAGATGTCTTTAGCTCTCCAGGGAGAATTTATAGCCTCTGAATATGGCCTAGATCTTGGTCTTATTGTTGAAAAATAGGTCCAGAGGAGGGCTACGAGGATTATCAGAGGGCTGAAGCACCTCTCCTATGAAGAAAAGCTGAGAGAGCTGGGGATGTTGAGGCTACAGAAGAGAAGGCTCTGGGGGAACCTCATTGCAACTCTCAGTATCTGAAGGGGACTTATAAAAAAAGATGGAGAGCAACTCTTTGCTCAATCAGATAGTGACAGGATGAGGGGGAATGAATTGTTTTAAACTAAAAGGGGAGATTTATATTAGAAGTTAGGAGGAAATTCTTCATTCAGAAGGCAGTGAAGCACTGGAACAGGTTGCCCGGGGAGATTGTGGATTCTCCGTCTCTGGAGGTGTTTAAGACCAGGTTAGACTAGACCTTGAGCAACCTGATCTAGTGTGGGGCATCCCTGCCAATGGTGGGGGGTGGAACTGGATGATCTTTGAGGTCCTTTCCAAACCAAGCCATTCTATGATTCTATGATAGCTCCTCCTCTGAAGGTGTTGTGGCTGCACGCACAGACCTTGACAGGTCTAGACTATACAACAGCCTCTGCATCAAACTGACCTTTTAACTAAGCTTTTCTCTGCTCTTTATTATCCCCACGGCATAAGTGAGCAGGAGCAGGATTGTAGTCATGGCTTTATGTGAAATGTTCATCCTTATTTCACTGGTATGGACACTGTAGAGCATTGACTGAATTCTTTCTGCCGAAGAGAAAACATGTTATGCAGGTTCTCTTTGAGCATTAATCTTAAATATTTGACTTTGTAACATTCATGAGATTTGTTCTGTATGCCAGTCCCATATGTTAAAGGTATAGCCATTCCTTTATTGCTATAGTTTCTAGCTCTAGAGGTCAAGTTCAGCCTCTCTGCTATAGCTTTACTAAATACAGTTCACATTTTCTCCATACCCTCTAACAATTCTCAAGCATACTGTTGTCTGGACAACAGAATAAGTTATATATACAGCATGTGTCCTTTGCCAACCAAATGATAACTAGACTCATAGATAGAGTGCTGTCTTATTATATTATACTTTTGGTTAATTACAAGGTACAGTAAAAATCTTGGCCATGAGCAGTGTGTCCTTCCTTTGAGAAAGCAAAACTGCCTTCCTTTCTAATATTCATCAACAAAATAAAAAATCTGCCCCTGTCCTGAGATGAGTAGCTGAAAAAATCACCAGGACAAAATAGCCCCAAGAGAACCGCAAATTTTATGAATTAATTTTTACCAGATTTTGGCCTGCTCAAGAGCCAAAATTTTTGTTGTCATGAACGGTGATTTGTTTTCATTGTATTTCCAGTCAGAGATGTAAGGCAAAATAAATAAATAAATAAAAAATCAGCATCTGCTCCCCATGTACATCAACATCTATTCATAGATTTAAACAAGGATATCCACTTGGGATTTATAACCCACCAACAAGTAAGCACTTGAATTATAAAAAAGAGTTAATTCTAAAGAAGGGGGGAAGAGAAAAGAGGGCATGAAGGACTGGTTAGGGGATTCAAAGTCCTCAATTCATTGGTTTGTATGCTGTGTCATAGAATCTTCTGCTGAGTTCTAGTCAACAATTAAAACAGCCTGCCAGAGGTTTCCCATGCTAAAAAAAAAATAGCATGCTTAAGTCAAAGCTCTTGCATCCAAATAGGTAACCCAGGAGGTATATGAAGAGGAAAGGAAGGACTGTGTTATCCAGCCATGAGACTGATATCCAGGACCTCTAGATCCCCTTCTCTGATCTCACCAAGATGCACTGAAAGCCTCCTGCAGGGCAGCTGTGATTAGGCTGCAGCTCAACTAGGTGCCTAGTTTAACTCTTTACCACTGAGTGTCTGGCATATATATATATATATTTTTTTTTTTAACCATTGGAAAAAGGAGAAAATCAACAAGAAGTTAGATGGAGGTGTGGTTTCAGTAAGCCAGATATTGAGGAGAAAGAAGTGCAGAGCAGCAAGCAGTAGCAGAGGCTGCATCCTGGAGGGTGCCCTGCAGAGTGTGGCTTCCTGTGATGCTGCACTGTGCCCAGGCAGCCTGACCATGAACTACCATGGGCCCTGCCTCAGAATCTCACAGCCTCTTTAGGAGATTTCCCACTCCTAAAGCAAGATACCAAGTATGAAAACCTTGGCCAGGATAGTGCAGACCTCTGTTTACCTGTATAGTCTAAAAGAAATATTGATAAGCCACACAATGTGTTCACACTTCTTGGGATGCTTGCACTTGTCCAGAGTTTTAAATTATGCTTATTTTTCCATAAACATTGTCAGAACTGGCTGAGGGTCTATATCAGTCGAAATGTATGTGTGTTTCATCTCCTCAGGTGGACAGAGACAGCTCTCTTTTTCATAACGAATCTGACAGCTAGATTTTTTAATGAAAATAACAGAGTTGCTCTAGAATTGCTCTCATTGCTGACTCAGTGATTATTTCTATCTAGTTGACTAAATTCTCAAGCTGAATCTGTTTCATTTGAACCCTTCCCTATTTCTGGAAAATAATAATTTCCACACAATCAACACTTCTCTTAGAGGAGAGAATTTGCTTGGCTAATGTCCACATGTAGACTTTCCACCAATTTAATCTCCAAAAAGGAAGCAGTTGCAGCCTTAAGACATACAGCAGGAGGGAAGAGGCATCTGTAAGCCAATTGCTGTCTCAAGCTCTGTTGTTGATTCATTTTCATCCTGGCATGCATTAAAACCATGCAGTGCAGAAACAATCCCTCTATTATCCTGGTTCCAGGTTCCTTCTCTTCTGTAATGACTGTCATGTGAAGGTTTCAATAGTCTGGGGTGGAAGAGAAATTAGGCATTGTCTCAGTGCTTCTTGAGCAATGCTGGTAACTGCATATTTTCCTGTCCCTTCTGGCCCCTCTTCCACATGTATGTTATGACATGATCTTAATCAGGCACTAAAAAAAATGAAACTCTTGTAAGATTTCAGAAGAATTAACACAACAGAAAGTTATTAAGTGTATAAATCCCTCCAACATTTAATTTATAATAAGAAAGAGAAAGCAATCAGAGGAAGAGAACAACAAGACAAATTAAGATTTTGGCTTCCAGCAAGAATTTTATGTTTAATTTCCAATCATCTGTCAAATACATTGAGAAAAGCAAAAGGCTTTTTTTTTTTTTTCCTATCTCTCATTTGTTAGTGTTTTTGTTTGTTTGTTTTTTAAAATTTATGAACTCACTGGATTTCTAGTACACATTAGTGTGTTAGTGTGACATTTTCAGCAAAACATTCTCATCATCAAAGATCTAGCTTCCTGGGAATTTAGGTTTTTGTTAAGATTCCAGATGTTTTGCTACCTGCATCATCATCAGGAGAAGCCATTCAACATGAGACCCCTCCAAAAGGAAAAAACAAACAACAAAAAAAAAAAAGGAAAAAAAGCCAACAACAAAAACAACAAACCTGCAGATGGAACAAGCAACATTTGATCTTCTGCCTACATCAGAGCTAGAGAGGCTTTGTTCTCTATGAGTTTGCAGCAATTATTTTTTTCCTTTATAATCTAGAGATTAGTGCATATGCCACATACTTTAACCTCACACACTGTGTTTGTATCTATGAAGCAGATAGATCAAATTGAGGAGAGCAAATTCCAAGACCAGCTGAAATCTTCTTGATTTGTCCACAGGCATTCATCCACAACTCTTAAGGTATTGGGAGGCAGTGTAGTTTTCTCCTCTTTGTTGGATGCATGCTAGGGCTGTGCAGAACTACAGATAAGACTGAGATGTTTTTTCCTTCCTCTGCATGAGGAAAGCACATCTGAGACACAGCCATTATATTCTCATGGAAGCACTCACTTCAGCCAAAACAGGTGTTAGATTTTTTGGGAAGTAGATTTTGTCAAAACTCTTATGTTGATCTGGTCATTGCCCTCAGATATTTAGCAGAACACAAGTTTACTGATGTCACATTTCTGTTAGTCCCAGAAATGGGATCTGAAGTCCCAGGTGATCTAAAAAAATATTGTGAAACAGCTTTTACAAAGCCATTCTTGGGGGAGATTTTATTAAATATATTTCTCTCTTTTTTCCAGGTTGAATCAGTTCCAACCTGTGAGTTAGCTTCCTCGGCCAGCTGAGGCCTCACCTCCATGCCCGATTTTTCCAGCTTCTGAAGACAGGATAGTTGTCCCTTGGTCCTTGCTGGGAGCTAAAGAAAGGTTAAGTTTATCCATGATTTAGCAACCTGTGCCAAGAGCTGGAAACTCTTTGGCTGTCTTATTCATCTGCACAAAGGCAAATCAGACTCCTACACAACAAAGCTGTGTCAAGTTGGCAGGCTGTGCTTCCCCCTCCTCCTCTTCTTGCAACACAGACAAAACTGTTCTCAGACATGGGTCTAGTAAGACTTGCACAAAAACTAAACATGGACACTAATACAAATTTAACCCACACAAACAGGCAGGGAGGCTGGGGCTGCCCTGTGTGGAACCAGACACACGACATGCTGCACACCAAACCATCAGCATATTAAAACTACCAAGTGATGTGCTCGTGTCAGTGACGTACTTGATGCTGAAGTCTGGACAGATACTTATACATGTCTTAACCAGCACTTCAGTCTTTATTATATAGAAAATATGTCAGAAAGTTATATGTTAGAAAAAATATATACCTTCCGTAGTAAGTAAATACGCTCCTGATCTTGCTTGGAGCAATGGTTAAAGTGCAGATTTATACATCACAAAACTTCTTTCTTCATGAGAACTGCAAGAGACCCAAGAAGAGCACGTGGGACTCATTGCAACATAGTTATAGTTTAAGGTAGCTTTTTTCTGAACAAATGCTAATTTTTAGACTGGTCAGACAATCTCAACATGAATAATCACTAAGAGAAATCTCTGAAAAGACAGACATCTTCAGTTCCCAAGACCATGTTCCTCATAGCTTTGCAGCAAAGATGGTTTGTCTTGGCAAGCCCAGCTCTACCCCAGCTGTGCTGAGTTGCTGTCCCAGGGCAGTGGGGTCCCTCTTGCTCTCTGAGGAGGCCTTTAGCCACATTTCGCTTCAGCATTTTGTTTGCAGATAAGATACTTTTCAAAAGCAACGTTTTATGATAAGGCTTTTTTGGATGCCAAAGTCCCAGCCTGCTTCACAGGCATTGAAACCAATCCTGGTGCAACATCGATTCACGAGAGGCATGGTGTCCTGGTGTTCTTACTCAGCTGGAGAGAGACAAGGTAGTTTATTCACAAGGCAGCCTCTCCCAGATCTCTAGCTGGGACAAAGCTCCCCCTTTGCAGGTTCTCTTTGTGAACCAGTTGTCCACACCATCCACAGGTACCATGACCCTTCCTTCCAGTCATGTAGCTTCATGCTACATTTCTCTAGACTGTTGCAACATTCATATTTTGTGAATACCTTATTGTTATAAAGCAGAACCAGGTGGTGGCTTCTAAAAGAGATTAGACCATAGAAAAAAACACAAAATTTAACAACATGATGCTTAGAGGAAAACAGGTAAATGCACACCATTCTTTCTGTGCAATAATGCAGCAGAATGGATTCATTGCACAGCAGAATTGCTATTTATTTTCCCTCTCTTCTCAGCATGTGGAGTTTTAAGTAAAACAGTTTTATTCATAGCCAAATTCACTTGTGTATCCCCAGCTGGCTGCTTGCCAACTGTGCTGACATTTTGGGTTTTTAACGTCTTAATCCAGAGTCTTTACAGTACATAGAAGGGAGTCTGAATGTATGAACATCCCCTTTCCTGGTGAGTTGTCCTTCGGATTTTAATGTAAAAGGCATCTGTATTAATTGAAAGCTGGTTTGGAAAGACAATGTGAGTGAAAGTGCTAACCTTGTTCACACTATCCATTAAGAAAGCACAGGAGTTTTTGGTGTTTGCACTCAGCCTAGGGAGCCTCAGTTTCTGGAGCTGTTGCCAAAGAATGTTCATGATAATGTGTATAATTTTCCTGGAAACTGGGCTTATTTTCTAGACATCGGTGAGACAAAGAAGATTTATAGAAAGTACTGTGTTGCAGATGAGTCAAGGTTTCATGAGAAGCTCTGGCAAGTTAGAGTAGAAGGAGTTATCTCTTTGACACTGTAGGAAAGGTCCAAGAAGAAAGACTCTCATTACTGAGTTTACCATTTCTTGACCTTGAAATTACATATTTATTTGGCCTGGAAGCACACACACACACACAGTCTACTTAAATGAAAATTCATTATAGAATGGGAAAACTTTGTAAGCAAATTTATGACTTCGGTGAACTTGCTCCAACAGAGATGACAGGGCTGTTAATGTCTGTATGGAATAACATGGTTTTCCATATTCAGCCCCATCTTTCTAGTCTCACAAGGAACTACAGGCAAACATTAGTTATCTGACTCACTTTATTTTTAGTTCCAAGCCAAGATGGAGAAACTTGAGGAATCTTTTATCTTCTTAACAAAGCCTCCTGCCATTTCAAATCTTCAGTGCATTGAGTGGACATGGATGTTTAATAGTCAGTTCACAAAACCCAGCCTAGCAGAGAACTGCAGACACCCATGTTGATGTATTGGCATGTCTCCTTGCTGGTGCAAGGTTAAGGTGCCAAGGGGCTAGCCTAAGCCATGACAGGCTGCAGGTAGAAAGCAGAGGAGATATACACATTAAAAAGTTAGATTTGGTAGAAGTGATACAAACCTACCACTGATTTCAGTCTGAAACAAAAACACTGACAGAATGGCAGCAAAGAGTGCATCTCTAGCATTGACCTTAAGGCATTGTTTCCCACAGCGACAGTCTTTTGACACAGAAAGAGTGAAGACGACAGAAAAGCAAATAAATAAATAAATAAATAAATAAATAAATAAATACAGGAAGCAAACTTATTTTTTGAAAAGTGAAGGAAAGGGTGACCACCAGTAAAACCATGATTAGAGTTCAATTTTGTTTCAGCTTCATCAACAAGATCCTGTTTGCTTATGGTCTTCATGTTCATCCAGCTCTGATATTTCAGGTTGAGGCTCTGCTCTGGATAAAGCAGGTCAGATGGAGAAAAAAAGTAAAAGACCTTAAAAATCAGGCACGCTGTCTCTAATTCTAATGAAGCATTAGCCAAATAATGCCCTTAAGGGAGCACCAAAGGACAAATTGCTTCTAGATTGGAGATCAGTTAAGTGCTAAAGAAAGAGTGAGAGAAATAATTGAATTGCTGTAGAGATGGAAACAATAAGATGGCTATGGCTTTTCAGAAATGCAGACATGAAAGTCAGAGGGACTGAGGGAGCTGCATACAGTATTATTTTTGTTTTAAATATGGCCTTTCTCCCCATCATTGCTGCCTGACCTCCAGCTGTACCCACCATGGATTCCCTTGTTGCTACTGGACAAAAAGTTGGACAGAGGCCAAGGTGGACACATTTCTTGTTTTGTTATGGAGGATAAATGCCAGCTTAAGTGCTCTGGAAGCCAAGAGGAGACCAGCTGCCTATGGAAGGCAAGACAAGAAGAGATTGTCTGGGCCATGAGCTCTGCTTTGTACCCCTAAGCAATAGGCCACAGAGCAGTGAAGTATGGCATTGGAGTGGGATTCTCAGGAGGCACCCGGAGGGCAGCACTGCTCTTAGGAGCCTTTCTTTGCATGCTCAGCATAAAGGGCATGTCTGGAAACAGGGAAAACAGAGCCAGCAGACCTCTTCACCTACCTTCTTTGGAGACCCCGCCACCCACAGCTGCCCAGCTTGGAGAAGCAGCCCGGGGAGCCTCAGGGACCACACTGCCACTTACAGCCCTCATGCTCAAGAGGATGGGGAGATGACCAGCATTGTTTTCTACCTCTACCTCCTGTAGCTGTAGACCACAGAAGCCTTGACCAGCCTATGGACCAAACATTAGCATCACCCCAGCCTTTCCAGAACAGGTCTCACCCCAACTCCTGACCCTTTCTTTCTCCCACCATCAATGGCAGAACAACAGTCTTCCAAACAGTCTTGTGTTTATATATATATATGTTTACATTTATATATGTAAATATATGTAAATTTATATATGTAAAGCACCCATCACAATATTGATAAACACTGAAACCACTCTGATGGCAGGGATAAGAACAGGAGTTGGCCTGTTAGTACCTCAGAACTTGTTTCCGACCAATTAAAAAAGAAGAAAGAAAAAAAAAAGCCACAAGACTTTGTTGCCAGCCTAGCTGGCTGGCTGGCTAGTGTTTAATACTGCTACTTCATTAACCTATTGTTAATGGCAACTTCCAAACTAGACTTGTTCTCGCTTATCTTCCAGAGGCTCTTAATCCCTCCACAGCTACCTCCTGTTGCTTCTTCCAGAGCTCTCCAACAACATCTGGGCCCTCTAGCCTTTTGCAGCTGCTTTTCACACTTCACAGACAGTAATTAATTCAACACTGGCGGGCACATCCAACTTCTCCTTCGGAGGTCCACGTCCCTTCAGACCTGTCCAGGCAGCTGGAACAGCTAGTACAGCAGAGATTTAGATTTTCTCCTTCCCCTGTGAGTGCTGTCTTCCTGAGATCCTGGCCCCAGCATCACACTTTCTGATGGCCGATGAGGCAGTAAGGGTAATTTTAAAAAGCCCAGCTGCCAGAGGAAGCAATAGCAGCTGGCTGAAATACCAGTGAATCTAAACAACCCAGAACTCACCCTCTGAGATAAAATGATAGCATGTATTTTGAGGTCTGATACATGGTCATCAAGTCAAATTAATTAAGAGAAAAGGTTTCTGTACCTTTAGTGCAGTACTCACGACCTGGATCACAGAAGTAGCACTTATTTACCATGCTTAGTTTCATGAGAAACATGACAGACAGCTAAAGTTTTGCTGAACAAAACTAGCAGGAAAAAAATAAAAATAAATAATAATTTAAAAAAAAAGGATGAAAAGATTCATCTAATTACTATGCAGATTTATGATTTTATTCATATGATATACTCATCTAGATTAATTTTTATTGATCAGAAATGAGGGAAATTCTCTTTTGTTATGGGATGACATAAAGCAGATGGACTTTGCTTTTTCCTCCTCCCTTGTTTTTATATATATAATTTGATTTTATCCACATGATGTGTCTTTGTGATGTAGGAAACAGGAACTGAAAACACAATTCCCTATTTATTACATCAGAAAATATTTGTTAGTACAAGCCTGTTTCAAGGCATTTTTCCAGCTGTCCCCAGCCAGAATAGATGAATGATCCATGCAGTAATATTGTAGGCCCAGCTGGTCTCTTGAGCCTTTTGATTTTCCTTTTGGATGCTACATAGATAAGTTCACAAAGTCATCTTCCCCACACCCCAACATGCATGCTGTTTGCATACACTTAGTCTGCAAAGTCGCTGCTGGGGAGGGGAGAGTGTGGGGGAGAAGAAGACGAGTCAGAGAAGGCACAAATTATGTCAGCATCCTCACAAACAAAATCTCAGAGCCTGAAGGATGCAAAAAACATCATTGTAAACCCCTCCTGAAGTTAAGCTCAAGATGTTTGTGTCTGGGGATTTCTGATCCATTTCTTCACGGAGAAAAAAAAATAAATCAGTGGAATGCAGAAAACATATTTGTCTCTGTAGTCTGTGCTGAGGAGGGAGGCTGGAGAAAGAATATTGTTTCCTGCCTACAGCCTGTGTTTGGAGATGTAGTCTGCTATTTTTATTGTGAAACTGTGGGAAGACATTTTCTTTTTAATCCCAAAACTGCTATGCTGATGTTTTTGTTTGTTTGTTTGCTTGCTTGCTTTTTTGGATGATAAAGTAAATAGCAAACAGTTATGGTCTATACAAGAAAACTTGTTGTGTACAGATAGGAATCAAATGAAGGTTGGGCAGAGATAAGACTAAAAACTAGGACTAAAAAGTATGTGTATATATACAGATAGATCTATGCAAAATGTAGTTATTTATATGTATATAAGAATATATTTTTACTATTATATACGCACATAAACTCCCCTCGTCTTCTGAGTTCACCTTGTTCCAGACTGTAGGACAGTGTTATATGTGAAGAGTTAGGATTCATTGACCAGAAAACTGATATGAATCTTAAATGTAGCAAGAAAATACTGTAGGAATTTCACCTCAGTTGTGTGCACTGTGAGAGCATGGGAAATTATCCACTCTGCTGGTGTAGCAGAGGGATTGCAATCACTAATACAGACTCCCTGTAGACTCCTTAAGGAAAGTAAACTTGTGTGTTTTAAGGTATGTGTTTTTGAAGTATGGTAAGTTTATTCTGAAATAACTACTTATTTATATTTAGATCACAGTAATCAGATGGTTTATTATACAGACAGCCCAAGATTGTGCTCTTCGTTGTTTTTTAGGATTTGTAAATAACGCAAATGTTATGATACTAGTGACCTGGTCTTCAGTACTGATTTGTTAGTTTTTAGGCAGAGGGGCAGATTTTGAAGTATTTGACATCCACAGACAGAGGTAACATATTTAAAAGCAAAAAATCTCAGTAACTTCTTTCAAATATGTTTATCATTTCACTCCTATTTTTTCTCCCCACCTCCCCCATTTTAAAGAATAATTACTAAACAGACTTTATGACTACACTAATTTGGTGAAGTACGTATACCTACATAGCGTTTTTCCCTTTAAAAAAGGGTTGGGGAAATATAGCAAGTGAAAACTTATGCATCTGTCTCACTCAGCAAATTCCATATGAGCCTAAGAATGAAGATAAGATAGATCAAAAACTGCTTTTGTGAGTAAATTAAGAGGGGTCAGCATCTGAACTCCCATAGGAAAGTTTCCTCTGGCTTTCACAAAGGGGTCACTGAGAAATAATTGTTAGCACTTTCCAACTACATAGCTTCAGTGTGGGAATATACCATTATTATTTCAAAGCTGGGAAAATCATGGCACAGAGAGGTCAACACGATTCCTCCAAGGACAGATAATGAGCCAGAGGTGGACCAACACAGAGTGTTGCTGTTCAGATTTCTGGACCAGGGTCACTGCTCTTGGGTGCACCAGCTCCCACGCCAGTACCAGGTGTTGAACATTTCTAATTATTTAGCAGTTGTGGAATTCCTGTCTGCACTTCTGATAGAAGCCTTCAAAGACACAGAGCAAGGCTCAGACATCTCAGTACCCAAGTGTAGGCAAACGTTAGTGATTACAGAAATGTTTATGCTGAGATAAGAGCACAGACACAGAAATGCAGCTGTGTGCATCTAGGCAAGTTCATGGAGGTTCTGTGGAGGAACAATATACATGAAGCAAATTTAAGACCCTACAGTTTGTTACATACACATGGTTTTGTGCATGTGTACAGATGTGAATGAGAGGCATTAGGGCCATGTGTAGTTCCCTATAAATTCATGCCAGAATGAAAGTTTGTGGTTTTAAATGAATTAGTGATTAGTTTTGCCTGTTAATTAACTTGCCCTGGCAGGTACCAGGGTGTGGAATACATCACCCTGCTCACTGTATTTCCAAGCTGGTATGTCAGCTGGTATGTGAAGTTTGTTGACATTTCTTTAGGATGCTGAAGGGACACAAAGATCAATTTTGTACATGTCTTTGAAGTTGTCTATTTCATGGTCACTAGCACATAGGTCAGTATTAAGGTAACAATGATGTACACCTCAGTCAGGGAAAGAAATATCTATTTTCTTGTATTTCAGATCCAAAGGAAAAACCTGTAAAACATAGCTTTTGACTTTTTTTTTTTTTTTTTTTTTTTTTTTTTTTTTTTTTTTCTGACATAAGTGCAAGTGTATTTTCCCTTCTTTGCTGTTATGTTCCATTTACCTGTTTATTCACCAGCCCTACAAAGCAGGTCTACTCTGGCATTTCCTGCAGGTGAAAACATGGCAATTGTAACAACAACTCTTCTGTGGGCAAGTGTTGTAGGTTGGTTGGGTTTTCCAGATGGTGGGGAGAAGAGTCAGAAAACAGACTACTGGGAAAACCACAGATTTAAACCCTGGCTTGATTTTTGTTTCTTCTCAGACATGTTGCTGACTTTTCATGTCGTATTCTTATCAGTGGTATTGAGGCTTAAACAGGAACCTAGATACATGTGGGGATAGGAGGATCTTATTTGTAGGCGAGGGAGGGAATCTCCATGAGGGGAGGCCACATCCTCGCCGCTGGCACCAGTTGTGAAGAATTTTCAGGGAATGACCTTGGAGTTTCTGCCTCTTAGAAACCATGGCAACCAGCATTTGTTCTTGTAAAATAATTTCTTGTCTCACAGTGAGTGATTGCATGCCTCCTCTGAACTCAGAGGTAGAATCTCTCCATAAAGAGAAAAAAATATATACCAGAAAGAAAGCCCAGCTTGATCATTTTGAATCCTTATATCCTAGGTAATTAACTTCAATGTGGTTGTCTGATGAACAACCAGCTGCTACATGACTGTCCATTCCTATTTCTAGGTTAGCATAATTAAGTCTAAAATAAATACAGACATCTTTGGTGGCAGCCTGTTTGTCTCCCCAATTAGCATCTGACAGCTATCTGGAAAAAAAAAATTGAAGATTATACTGAGGCTTTTGTTGTGTAGTTTGGGAATCACTCACACAGTCACTTCCCAGTTCTTAAGCATGTTTTAAGGGGGTAAAGGCCATCTGCAAGTTATCTCTTCCTCCAAAAATCAGCCTGTGCAATTCTAGCTGTGGCATGTTGTGTATCTTGTGCCCCATTCATGCAAAAATTCACAACTGCTGAGCATGTGAAGGAAAAAAATGTCTCTCGTAAACCCATACAGCTCAAAACCATCTGCAGCAAAAGGAGGAAGAAAAAATAAATAATAATAATAATAACAACAACAACAACAACAAAAAGCTATGGTAGTGGCTTAGCTTGTCCTTGCACCACAAGAAGCATCACTTGTGGCCTGTGTGTGGTGCAAAAATGTGCACAATAGGCACAGGCAAGCCTCTGTGCCTGCTGTAGGGTCATTTCAGTTGTTTCATTTTGTAAGGAGCCAGACAGCTGTGCTCTACACATCACAGCTTTGTAGCTTTTCCCTCTGATCTGACAAAAAAGGTGTAGATGCTGAAAATTGCATATTTGAAGCCTGGGTCCTGAGGAAACATGTCTTATGGGGGCTCCAGCTGTTTCTTCCTGTGAGCAGTCCCTCTCCTGCAGTAACGCCTGGCCCTCAGGCAGAGTTCACACACATCTGAAGGAGGAGAAAGCCTCAAGGACAGCGATACTCTCACAAGGGCTGCAGGTGGGGAGGAAAGAGCAGCCAGGTTTCCCCCCTTTGCCCACTGTGCCCAGCGAGCCCTGTGCGTCCCAGCGAGTCACCAGGTGGTGACACCACTTCGATCCCCAGGACCTGGCAGCCAGGTATCCTGAGCTGCCTTCACCTCACACCTGCACAGCAGCCCACTGAAAGGCCTTCAGCGTGCTGAAATATCCCTGCAGATAGTGCCATTTGTTGTTTTCTTTTTCTTTTCTGTTTTTCTATTATCAGAGGCCAATCTCTCCACAACAGGCATAGTTATGATTCCAGACATTATCAGTGACAATTAAACATTGTACTGGGGACCAGACAACATAAACTCCTATTTCATTGCCAGACTGCCCTCCTGTTGTTTGGCTGTAGCAGTGACTTTCCCTCACAGCATTAAATCTCTGCTCTGGGGCAGGCAGCACAGCAAGGACTCGTGGTGCTCCTCTCAACACCAGCTGTCTTGACTAGTCCACAAATATCCTCAAAGGAAAACATGCAGCCAAAGCTCATTTTTATCCCATGGGAACAGAAGGAAGCTGTGAGGGTCTGGAGACAGGTTGTTCCTGAGCTGTGACAGGCACAGTGACCAGGAGGGGGACAGGGGCTTCACAGAGGGCTGCAGTGATGTTGCAGCCAGATACACAGGAGCCCAGTGTCTGATGGATCCCCAGCCCTCCTGGGACATCAGCAACACAGCGCCCAGGTGTCTGTGCTGAAAATAAATGCTTAGCAGACATGTGTGTTAGCTCCCAGCTCAGTTCTGCAGCCTTCTCCAGCTGGTGATTAGGAAGGGGTGTTGGGATCTGACAGCACTGCATGGAATTAGCCATGCACCTGCTGTAGAAATCAATCCCATGCACTACTCTGAAAATCTCTGTCTGCAGCTGTCTGTCTCTGGGACACAAAGAAAGAAAAGAGGGGGAAGAAGAAAGGCAGATTGAACCCAGATACTTCTCAGGTACACATTTGTAACTCCATAACATTGATTAGTCTTATCCTAAGATGTTTACCTTATTCTCCATGTCAGAATCTTCAGATTATTTTAGCTCAATTTCAACTCAAGATGTCTAAATAAAGAAAAGGATGATATAGTAATTAGGGAAGAAAAATGATCTGCTTGTTGTATAACATACTGCTGGACCCAAATACAAATTATCATAAGTTGGGTCCTGAACAAATACATTTTCCCAGTAGATTTTTCAGAAATATGGATGCCTATTTTCAGTTGTTTTAAAATATATATTTTTTTTCATTTGTTTGCTTCTGAGCCTTGGGCAAGGTTAGGACTTCAGTGCTTTCTCTGCACTGTGTGTGCTGGAAACTTAAAACATTCCATCCCTTGAAGTTCCCCTGTGATAACTCAGTTCCAGGGGTTACCACTGTCAGAGCCAGAGGCTTGCAGGCACAGCATTCCTGTAGCTGCTGTGGGGAGGACGGTCATGAGTGGTGCACAAGGGAAAGAAATAAAATAAATACAGTGAATGAGAGAGGTGAAATCCCTGAAGTAAGCAGTTAGGTGTTTCTGTGGTCACTCACTCCCAGGGTGTTTTCCAGAAGGACACTTTACATGACAGTCAGGGAAAAGATGTGGCAACTGTTGCTGTTGGGGGAAAAAAAAAAAATAAATCACAAAGCAAATACAGTCAATTCCTAGCTTTGGTCTACAGCAGTTTCAGGCCCAGGTCTTGCAGAGACAGGAAGGCAGGGACAGGGTGAGTGGCCTGTCCTCTATCCCCACTTTGTTAGAGATCCAAACCTGTGTTTGGGGTAGCAGCGTGGCAAAACAAAAGATGAACAGCCAGCACAAAGAGAGAGAAGGAGGGATGGTGTGAAATGACAGATGATGTTAGCACATTCCCATGGGATAAGATGACAAGGAAGATGAGTGGGGAGAGGTGGCCACTGCAGGCTGAAGAGTGACTCTGCAGCAGAATTCGAGGGAGGAGGGATTGTGAGGAGTGTCACTGCTGAATGGGCTCCGCGATTGCCCATCTTTAGCTTGGGAGCCAATCCTAGCTAGTATTTAATTCTTAACGTGATATTCTATTTATATCAGCTAAGTGGAAACCTGAAAAAAATCCTTATTGTACCCAAAAGACTTGTATTTCCACGTGAAGCAAAACATTTCATTTTGCAGCCTGTGTAATGAAGGCAGAGGAAACAACACCATGAGGGTGAGCACAACACGGGAGAAACAGGGTGTCCCTTCTTTCCAACCACTTAGCACATCCTTGCAGGAGCAAGAGACCCACAGTCAATGCCCTGCCTCCTTTCACCTGCATTTACTTTTTTGATTTTGAGTGCTCTATCAGAGACTGTAGGACTTTGGTCTCTGGAGCACTTAGTTACATACCTGTAAGTGGCAGCATTCGGGCTGTTAAGACACTAACCAGAGACCTAAAGCCTGAGGGTTTCTGTCCCTGTTCTGACCAATATCTCAGTGATTTCATCTCAGAAATTCTGCAGCAGTTGCTTGGATCGGAGGATGACACTGAGCCTCAGTCTCACACATCCTAGCAAGTGTGGCAACCCCTGATAAGAGAAGCTGCTTTATTGGTGGTGTGCCTGTTGTCTACCATCCCACACCTGACCGCTTAATGCAAATGGCTTAGAGACATATTAAAATACTATGCAGTGAAAAAACAATTTGCTCAGATCCCACAGCTGAGGAGGAAATTTCACAGTACAGTTACTTTAACAGCTATAACAGCAGACAATGAAAAGACTGTGAAATTAAAAGGGAGGGGATATCGTTCTGTGTTTTTAAGCATTTTGAAATTATCCATGTGATACAAACAAACAAACAAACAAAACCTTAGCAAACTACAGAATAAGAGGGAGTTCAGCAGCCTCAGACTAGTGTGAGGAAGAGGGTGAGTGAGTGGAGATGCTGAGATAAGAGCTGCCTGAAAGAACAATGAGGTCAGAGAGAGACAGTTTCATCTGCACGTTACATTACGAACCACTTGTGACCAGCAGAGCTTCAGGATGCACAAGCACGTGGAATAATTAGGTCAGTCGTAGCTAGATGTAGAGACAGCTGGAGCAGGCTTTGCCGTCCTGCAGCCTCCACCAGGAAACTGCTGCCAGCATAGTCCCAGAGCTTGGGAGAGGAATTACAAAAGCTATCTGCACCCAGGTGTGTACTAGAACAGCCCTGTTGCCACCAGGCTCAGCAGGATGCAGGAGCTGCTTTGCCTCAACCTCCCCCAGCTCCCTGCAGACTGTATCCATTAGCAGGTCCATGACTTCATCAGGGAGAGCAACCATACCCATCCTGTTTAAACATCAACTTAAATGTCCATCTGGCAACACATGTTAAGTCCATGCAACATAAAACGTGTCAAACCTGAGATCTGGCTCAAGAGCTCCTGTGGGTAGGGAAGCACTGAGTGTGAGGTAGTTTCATCATCTCCTCAGAGCTGAGATGTCACCTCACACTCCAGGAGAGTCCTTTGGTTGGCACAAATAAAGCCTTTTAGCACAACATGTGAAGCAGTAGCTGTGCCAGGCCTGATTCATCACAGGCATGAACAAGCCCTGCAACCACACACCAGCCATTGCTGTCCCCTGCCTTGCAGGGGTCTGTCCTGCAGCATAGAGAGAAATCATAGGGTTGGAAGGTGGCCACGGAGAGCTGTCTGCTTGCAGGTCCCTCTGAGAACAAGGGGAAAGCTCCCTTGGGCATGAGCACAGGGCCCAGGATTAGTACATTCCTGAGATTGGCTCCAGCCTTATGTTGCAGCAAGGATCCACTACCGTAACACTGTGTCCTCCTCCAGTGCATTGGAGGCCACATCATTTATTTTTCATTTGATTTAAAGTGAAATGCAGAGAGACTTGTTAGTTAGCAGAAGTATGAGACTACAGTGCAAGCAGAATTCAGGTGACCTTTGATGAGATAAAAATAAAAATTTTTCCACATTGACATTAAGAGATTTTTGTCCATACAAAAAGGAGTTCTTCTAGCCTTTGGTGTAAATTATTCTGAAGAAAATCAAGTGTTTTATTATAATAGAATTATGGTCACATCAAAAATAATTATGTTTTGCCTTCAATTGCTGGTCCTTGGCATTTTCAATACTTTCTATTGTCTGGTGTAATTTCTTTCTTGTCTATCACAAAAATAACAATGAAGAGCTTAGAGCCAAATAGAGAGTCTAATACTACAGATTGAAATAGATCAATAAAATGGCATAGAAAATGACCCAAGAAACAACAAATATTTAAATAATAATAGTTGGTTATCTAAGATACTTATCAACCTTTTACACTCAGTCTCTCTCTCTCTAGATCTAGTAATTTATGAAGAAAGAAAAATGTGTTTTATTCTATAGTATGCTTATTGTAAACTCCACAGTATCTGAAACATAATTAACTGCCTTCTGTTGAGATATCAAAACTGTGATAAAGACATTACACCATACACTGTCCCTGGCTAGCAGGCAGAAACTATACTTTATGAGAGGGTTATGGCAAGGAATAGTTTTTGGAATCATAACACACAACAAAATACCACTACCTCAGGAAACAAAACTGGACAGCAGTAGACAGAAATATACCTTATTTCAGTGTAAGGACTGAAAGGGATTTTTAGATAGTATCCTGCACTTGACAGCACCAGGGAGCAGACTGCAAACTGTTAACCAATGATAATGAGCTGTAAGCAGTGACTACAGAAGCAGGCTTTCACTCTCTTCTACAAGGTGGTACGTACAGACCTATGTGTCCCCTGTATTGATTCAGGAAACATCTTCCTCTATTTCTTCCTATGGCAGCTAGCTGTGTCCTGGGACAAGCCCTGGGGCCCTCAAAGGCTCTCTGCCTTGCTTGCTGCCCTGTGCTTAAGACAGATTGCAGGCTGCAGCAATTCAGCATCATGTTGTTTCTTCCATCCAGGCTCCTGCGTCTACACTTCCAGCACTCCCCCACCCACAACAGCTCTCTTCCCAGGTAAAAAGCCAGTTACACTGTCAGTGAGGGTGAGCTGCCCAGATGTGATGTTCTTTGGTGCCCTCTTTGGGACTGAGAGCCACAAATCCCTCAGGGACACAAGGGTGGGCAGGGGAACTGACCTGGCTTGTGCCATAAGGAGGAGGAGGAGGCTGGCCCGAGGGCGGCAGTGGCAGAGCAGCATCCAGCACAGCCCAGAAAGAGGGTTTCTGTGTCAGTTTCAGTGTCATCTCATATCAGCAGCTTGCACTTTCAGGCTTTGTCAACTGTTTTCCATCCACCCGTGCTAGCAAGTGGCTTAACCACTGCACAGGCTTCCTCACAGGATGGCAAGCTGAATTGAATTGCCCAGACTCCTAGTGCCAGATGTACCCCTGGCTTCTCCTATGCACTTTTCCCTTCCATGCAGTTCAATTGTGTATCTAAATCTCTCCAATTAATTAACTGAGTACTCAAGCTTGGAAAGGGGACCTCTGAGATCTCTAGCAGCAACTGGAGAAGTTGTTTGCCAAGGGGAGGGGGGCTGCCAAGCTAACATCACTTCAGCATTTTCAAGCAATCTAGCCTCATGGGGCTGACAGAAGGGAAAGGGGATGGGAAAGAAATCCTGGGAATACTTTACACCACTTGGCCTTCGCTCTGTTGGAGGAATGCAAGTACAAGCCATCTGCTCAAGGTGCTGTCTTAGGGGTAGGATGGAGCCACAGGGATCTGCTTTAGGCACCCCCATGACATTCCCAGTCTTTTCTTCTCTAGAATCCCTTGGAAAAGGCAATGGCTATCAGCTTGCTCATAGAAGGGCCTCTGGAAAACAGTATCTTGACTTTGAGCAAAAACGTCATCTAAGTTTTGGAAGGTGGGACTGGACCCTGAAGCAGTGAGCCTTCCTTTCATGATAAGAGCACACAAATGAGGGCTTGGCTTTTACATGAGCATTGGGTTACAGGAAGGCACTCAGCTTCTTAAATAGAACTGGTGTAAGGAAATCAAGGAATTGTGGATTGGTGTTTTTTTTTGTTGTTGTTGTTATTGTTTGTTTGTTTCTTAATTTTTGCTTTCAATGAGATGGCCAAAACCGAGAGTGAGTCCTCACGACTGATGGCAGTGCTTCAGAATTTGCCTGAGAAAAATCAGGCTTTTTACTCAAATTGCAGTGTTGAAACATCTGCACATAGGATGTTCAAAGTTCTATCCCACAGATTTTTCTGATTTAATTATCCTGTCAGAATCATCAGGTGTTAAGAGGGGCTTGCCAGGAAACACATAACAACAAAATTATCACTCCTAATCCATACAGGAAACATTTCAGTGAAGCACACACTCCTAAAGAGAGCATCTTACCTGTGAATATAACTAGCTGAAGGGAGGCTGCAAAGTCACCTGGACATGGTGCTATGCAAATAGCTCTAGTGTCCCTGCTGGACTGGGGGGTTGGACCAGCTGAACTCCAAAAGCCCCTTACAACCTCAACCATTCTGTGGTTGTGTGAAAAGCTGTATTGCCTTCAACAAAATTAATCCTGTATTAAAAAAGCATACAGCTTTTTACTTGTAAGGGCAAGAAAGTTGTTTCATCTGTTGTGCAACAAACCCTGTAGCTTGTATCCTTACCTGAGGAATGCTGTGGTAGAGCAGTTCTTTGTAAGTCATCAGTTTTATACCCACTAAGTAAACAGGAGGATGTGGTCCACAAATTTTTCATGTGTAATCAAACAATGTTATAAAGGATCTGCATGAAATCAAATCAGAAAATGGATGTGCTTCATTTACTCTCCATAGTGACAAGCATATTTTATAACATAACTTGTACTCACACTTAGTGGTGTTATATATGGAGTGGTAATTCGTGTCAGAAAAATGGTTGATATTAATAAAGAAGGGGGAGATTTGGGAATGTGGCAATGGGGGTTGGAAAGCCTCGTGGTTGGTGATAACATCAAACTGTTAACGATGAGGTCATCAGGAAAGTAAAGAGTTTAGAGGAAATAAAGAAGGGTGATTGAGGCGATGCCCTGCCATCCGGGGTTGCTTGTTTTCCCCTCTGTTAAGGCATGGAAGTTACGGGGGGAGTGGGTTGCTGGTTAGAACTGTTAACATTTATTGTGTAATGTTATATGATAATAATATTATTAGTGTGGTTTCACGAGGGTTAACGAAACGGGTGAAAAGCAATCACGTTTTGTTGCTTTTGGGAACCTCGTGGTGGGCAGAGCATGTGCAGAAGAAGAGGGAGACAGTCCAAACCGCTCCTGCAGTCTGGAACAAAAGGTTGCTAATGGTGATGGGGAAACCGTGAGCCTTTCACCCACAGCGACCACCACAAAGAGAATTATAATATGAAGTGGGGATAGGATATACATATGTATAGGCGTACTTGGGTTTCTTGTAAATATGTAACAGCAATGTCCTATATATATTTGGAAAGTTCGACGGGTGGGTGTGTGTGTTGGTAGAGCATAGACTCCCCGCGCACCCAGCGCTGTTTACTTGCCTTTTATAAATATTCTTTTATGTACTAAATTCAGAGTTGAGACTTCATTTATAACAGTGGCAGGGCAGATCATCCCTGATTCACCATTCTTTATCTTGGATGTTATGATGCCTGAAAGTACAGCGCTGCTTCCTTTGAGATCAATGTTTAAATTCTCATTAAGCTTAATGAGAGCAGGACTGGTCTACCTGCCTTAATTTGAAAAGAGTCTGACACTAAGCAGCATGAAATGAAGTCAAAACACTGCACAGCCCTTTTCTGCATTCAGCATGTTGTTACAAGGGTCTGTGGGCATAATCAGGAAGAACGCTGACATAACAGGTTGTTATCACAGAATAATGGTTCCTCGTTGTTAGATTATAGAAGAAGAAAAGGTATATCCGTTTATTTGCATAGTACAAGACACTGGGATTGTGATAAAGCTATGTTTTGTTTGACTTTGTTTCCTCATAATTGTTTTTGTAGATGTTATCATTTTTATTTTTGTTTTTCAGAGGAATGTTAGGGCAGTCCCCCTTTCTTACCCTCCTCTGTTCCAAGTGTCAGAAGGGAAAGATTTAGTTTTCAACTAATTAGGCTGCATCAGCTATTAAACAGATCAATTTTCTAAAGGCAAAATCACTAGATGTTTCAAACAGATGTGTGGATTAAAAATGCACAAAATGGTGTTTTAATCAAAAGGTTATGCTGCAGAAACACGGTGCATTACAGTCTGGTCAACTGGGCAACAGCTAAGAACTATTGCACAGCTGTGACAAACTTAAACTGGTTTACTGCAAATTAAAGCCTTTCGTATAACTTGTTCTTACTAGAGATGAGGTAGTGTACTGTCTGTGAGGCTATTATGTCCCCAGGACTGCTTAGCTGGGTTCAGCAGAGCTATAGTCCTGGAGTGAAGCCTAGTGCTTTCAGATCGTGCTTATTTGCCCTGGGATCACATTGCTTTAACTTCCAGGCAAAAAGGAATTTGCAAACTTATTGGCATGGGGTTCCCAAAAAGCTTAGTTCATGAAGGCAAAAGCAAAGCTGATGTAATCAGCAGGAAGGTTAACTACCCAAATCAATTGTTAAGAAATAGTGGATCCTTCATTTGTTGTTCTTTGCTGACCTGGAATGGTTGTGGTTTGTTTGTTTGGTTGGTTGGTTTGGTTTGTTTTCTGAAGGTAATGCTCTCATTAGTCATTATTATTATGTCTAATATTGTTAGATATTAGACATAGAGATATTATGTCATTAGACATAATAGCAAGACTTAACACAGAGTAGCTGAGCAAAACTCTGTAGTGTACATCATGCCAGAATTCAGTGAAAGTGACCTAGTACTGTCTTTTGAGCTTTACGTTTGTTAAATGCAGGCAACAAAACCAACTGCATCACATTGCATAGGACGAAGGCCCTTTGGACTGATATTATCCCTAAACAGAAAAAAAGCAAAACAAACTACACTTAAATACTGTTTAAAATTCTGTTTTGTGTACTTTGTGATCAATAAAGCAGAAGATTCCAACAGGAATCTACTATGGCCATGCCTTAATTGGGTATGTCAGCTAAATTGTCAAGAAAGAAAGTAGTCTAGGAGATAAAGTTGTGAAAACACATTTGGTAATGACTTTCATTTAGTGCTATTCAGGCCTTTACACAGCTAATGGCATGGCAGTATCACAGCTAGATGTTAATCAAATTCTCCTCATCATGACACTGCTTAACTATCCTGCACTGCCTAATTGTTTCTTCTGTTAATGTTCTTCTACCTCTTTGTTGCACTGACAGTGGCAGTCCTACAAACCCCCAACAACACTCCAGCCCCAACAACACTCATCACTTTCTAGTCCTGGATCACTGTGCTCCTGTTCATTCCTTGCTGGGTCTCATTGTCAGACCAAGCAGAGCATCCCTCACACCAGACAAGACAGGAACTTCTCAGGCAGCACTCAGAAAGGAGGTCCTTCCCTTTCTGTAGATTGTAGCTACAGTGGTATAGTGTATCCTCTTTAAAATAGCCTAGGTCATAAAAATGTATTGTCCTCTATACTGTGTAACAGTGTCAGACCCCCAGATGTTTACTGAAATTTATTTCCTTCATAGCCATGGTCCCTGGTCTGCCAAATGTCTTCTCTACCACAGTGTTAGGAAAGAGGAGAGAAAGTGCCGTGCAGAAAAATCTGAAAAAAAAAAAAAAAAAAGAAAAAAAAAAAAAAAGAAAAGTCTTTCCCTAGATTATCCTGTGAGTTTTATCTATGTCTGATTCAAAAACTGCATGCTAGTCACAGCAGAAATGGTGTTTTGTTGGTGTTCAGGTAAGGCCAAACACATTGTTATTGCTTGAACACATCATGGTAGGTAAGCACACTATGTTAGTTAAGGACCAAGGTAAAGAGATTAAGTGTGTTATTTTCCTTGTCCTACTTAGGCTGCCTGGATTTGTCACAAAGATAAATGCATTCATCAGAATTTGAATTAACCTGCTTTATTAAGTGGTCTGAAATCACCTGCAAAGACCATACATATCCTGTTAACATCTTTTTCCAGTGGTAGGTGTCCTTCATCATGAAAGCATGGGTGAGAGAAAGATAACGACCAGTATTCAAGGAGTTTGGTATGAACAGGGAATATGTTTCAACCACTTCAGAAAGGCAACATCATAAAAAGGAAAAACAAAAAAACAAACAAACAAAAACAAACAAACAAACAAACCCCCCCTCTCAGAACAGCTTTTAATAAATGTACATTTTTAAGAAAAGGTTGCTGGTTCTCTGGTTCTGCTCCAGGTGTGCTGACTTGGAAGAAGTGCAGTGTGACCACTTGCAGCTCTCGGAGCACTGCCACCACTCGTGCCTTTGGGGTTCTGGCTCTCTGACAAGCCAGAAATCCCTTGGTTTGCCCAGACATCTATAATAATGTCTCATACCTATTGAGATTTTACAGAAAAGACTGACCTAGCTGAGTTTCAGCGCATGATAAACTTCTGAAAATAATCCTAGTAAATGCTCCTCTGCACCATTAGGTACATATGAAGCTAAAACCTCAGAAATCCACAGAAAATTAAAGGCTGTAATTCAAAAATACTAGTATTTTAGACACTAATGTATCTAACAGTCTATTCTTTGGTATTGTTTTTTGTTTGTCCGTGTGTTTGTTTTCCACTCAGACACAGTCACTTCTATTCAAAACAAATAATACTGTTAAATACAGTGGTGGTATGGTCTATAAAAAACACACTTGATTTTGCTCACTGTATCTTAAGACAGATATAGCAGTAATACTAGATCAAAAGGAGTGGCAGAGCAATGGGATGTTAAGCAAAATTTCCTTTCAAGCACAAAGTCGATAACACAAGAATGGAAGGAAAAGGATATGAGTGTGTTTGACCCAGTGAAGTCAACATAGTCACTGACCCTAGGCAGGATTTCACCCATCATGAACAAGAGGTAAAATATTTCCTCATCAAATACTACACAAATGTAGAATATCATTTAAGCCTAAGGAAAGCTCCCTATATATTTGGCCTTCATAACAGTAGAATGGAGGCAAACTGAAATGAAGAACATTTCAAATCAATATCAGGAAATTATTTGATTCAGATAATGAGCCCATAAGGAAATAATTGCCACAGATATAAAGAAAAACTAATAATTTAGCAGGATTATGGAAGGTCTGTATAACATATTGGCATCATGACATCCTGCTATTGCAGACAGCAGAAAAATAATTACTACCCAAAAAAAAAACATTGTGCCATCACCATGGGAATAATGAAAGGTTTCCCCTTTGGGCTGAGTAGCTAGCAACAGATTTTCTTGTATGTTCTTGTAAAATACATAATATTAGCCTCTGTCAGAACAGAGACAGAAGCAGGACAGGTCCACCCCACTCCAGCAGTTTGCAGCTGGTTTTGTAGCTTTTATTGATGTTTTTGCATTTCTTTATTAGGCAGGAACAGTGACAAAAAATAATAAAGAGGCTGTTACAGGTGAGGAAACTTTTCTCAGATCTTATAGCAGAAAGAGCCCCAGTCCCTAAAAACAGTGCACTCATAAATGAGATGTCACTTGGTGGCAGTCAGCTCCATTATGGTTCTTTCTAAAAATAAAGCAGGTTTGCTTATAGTGGTGGGTGTTTGAAGATGCTGACACTGACAAAGCAGCACCTCCTTTATCATCATATTTTCATCCTGAATTCTAGATAACACTCTAATGTCAGGTATTTAGCAGAAAGCCATATTTTCCCAATCAACGTATTTACTCATCCATAGATGCTAATTGAAACTCAGCACCAGGATAAGAAAGAAACACAAAGAGGGCAGCAATGCTGTACTTTCATCTGCCACTGATGATCACTACTGTCAACACTATAAAAACCACCCAACAGACAGGCATCCAGATTTATGCTAAGTAAACATTTCTTGAATTCATTACATACAGCATGAACTTAGTTTTTCTCTGGTCATTGCTCTGTGTAATAATTTCCCAGCCTCTCTTTCCTATCTTGCATACTAAGCCATTCACTTTTGTAGTAGAAGACCATCGGGTTGATCAGCCATGATTTCCTCTTCTCAAATCAATGCTGAGCACTCCCAGACACATTCCTATTCTGCATAATGTCTGGAAGTGGTATCCAAGATTAGCATTCTGGGGGTGGATGTGAGGCTGACCAGTCTGCAATTCCCTGAATCTTCCTTGTCCTTTTTTGAGACAGGGCTGACACTTGCTTTCTTCCTGTCCTCAGGATCTCTTCCCTATCAACCCTGTCTCTCCCATGACCTTTTAAAGATGACTGTGAGTCGCCTCACAAAGGACACAGGCCAGCTACCCCAGCACACATGGGTCCATCACATCAGGGCTCATGGATGTCTGTAGATCAAGCTTATTTAAAAGTTTGCTAACCACATCGTCCTCTAAACAAATCTACACCACCCTGGCCTTTCCCACTCATCTCAGGGGCCTGACATAACCGAGAAGAAATTTTACCAGTAAACACAGAGGTGAGGAAGATATAGTGTACCTCAGCCACCTCTGTGTCCTGTACTACAAGGCCTCCTACCCTATTGAGCAGTGTTTTTTTTCCCTACTTTCTTCTGCTGGTGATGCCATTGTAGAAACCTTTCTTGTTGCCATTCACATCACTTGCCAAATTCAATTCTACTTGAGCTTTGTGTTTCCTAACTTTATCCTTCCCTGATCAGGCAGCATCTTGATATTTCTCCTGGATCTCCTGTTCCTGCTTTCACCTTTTGTATACCTCCTTTCTGTCTCTGAGCTTAGTTGGGAACTTCTTTCTCATCCGTGCATGCCTCCTAACCCCCTTTCCTTGATTTCTGCCTGATGGGATGGACCATTCCTGAGTTCAAAGAATGTGGCCCTTGAATATCAACAAACTCTCCTGTGTTTCTCTTCTCTGCATGGCCATATCCCATGGCATTCTTCCAAACAGGTCCCTGAACAATCCAAAGTCTGTTCTCCTGAAGTCCAGGGTTGTGGGCCTACATTTTCACCCATTTGCTCTTCTTAGAGTCCTGATCTCCATGCTCATTGCAGCCAAGACTGTCCCCAGTCATCACATCCCTAACAAGTTAGCCCTTGTTTGCAAGTTTCAAATCCAATTTGAGCACCTCTGCTCTTTGCCTCATTGATCACCTGTGTCAAGAAGTAGTTGTTTTTTGTGTTTTGAAAATGTCTTGAACATCAAGTCTTTTGCTACAAAAGCAAGCAAGAAAACAAACAAACAAACAAAATAATAAAATAAAATAGTAGGTAAAGAACAGTTCCTTTTGGAGAGAATAGCTTTGTAGACACAGGTTTATGTTAGAGTCCCTGCAGCAAGGAGAACTCCACCACTATCCCTTGTCACCCAGTGCTGCCAGGGGTCTCAGGTACAGCTGGCTCAGAGGTTTTATGGGACAAAGGTCCCAGACCCTGCTGGCTGCCAGAGTCCTGAATTTGTTCTGGAAAAAAAAAAGGGGGGGGGGGGGGGAGTGGTGGAGGGTTGAACAGGAGGAGATGAGTAGGGGGAATGATTGATTGATTGTTTCAACAAATGAGCCAGCAAAACTGAAGAGAAATTTCAGAACAGCTTGAGATATGGTGAAAAAAAAAAAAATCTGATCAGTGAATCTCATGGTAAATAGCAAAGACCCTGACATTGAGAAGTCAGTGTCATGACTTGTGGAAACAGCAACAAAAGGTATGCAGCAGTTGTTGGAAGGCACTTACAAAACACTAAGAGTAACCTGATCAGTCTGACACTCACCAAGGGCTAAATATTGGTTTAACTTTTTTTTTTTTTTTTTTTTTTTTTTTTTTTTTTTTTTCAGAAGACCTGAAATACTATTGAATTTAGAGATGAAATTTCTTGAACAGTTACACTTTCCCTAGTTTGCATGCATACATCAGGGAGAAAGAGCTGCTACTTCCCCAGAGAAAGCCTCACCAGGCACAAAGTGGATGGAACCAGAAACTCAGCAGGATGCAGCAGGTTACTGAACCGTCATACACAATTCCAGTGGGAATGCAATTCCTTATTAAGCTGTATTGAACGGGTAAGGAAAAGTGGGGTGAAGAGCCAGGAAGGAAGCATGGGCTGGATGAGCCTGCTGTTTCATTCTTTTACTGCTAAAAAGCACCCTTTCAGGTACTGCCAATTCCTCCACACAGCAAAGAAAGAAACTTGTAAGATCTGTGCTACAAATGAAATGCCTAAACACAGAGGTATGGCAAAAGCAGTGCTGTCTTGGAATTTGCTCCATTAGACATCTAATTCCCTCTTGCAGGACCAACAACGGGCCTGTACACGACAGTGCTTTTCAATGGGTCACAGTCTGGTGATAATGTTTAGCGTATGCTCAAAGGACTTAGCTCTATGCCTGCCAGGCCCCAGACCGTGGTAGTGACCAAGGATGGCAAAATGAAAGAGTTAATTTCTAAAGCCACTTCATAGGAAACTGGCAGGAGAGGTCAGAGCAGGAGAGATGGCAGGCTGAAAGAAACATGAGGAGAAAAAAGGAGAAAGGAAGACACCTGTTTATAACGCCTGACTGAACAACTGAGCTGAGCTCTTACAAAAGAGAGCATCAAGCCCCCGACCACATTTGGGCAGAAACACGTAGATAAAATTGAGGGCTGTTGTGGCTCCTCAAGTAACTGTCTTGTATGGGTATAATTTCATTTCTTAATTAGTTTATATATACAGCTGTAGGTATAAATATTCAAGACAATTTTATATCGGCAAAATATTGTGTCTCTCCCAGGAGGCTTTAGCTGGAACTAGGGGAAAAACACACTGCCACAAGAAAAACACTTTATTTCAATGACTTGCTGCAGCCAGAAAAGAAACAGCAGATCTACTTATTTCCAGTCTCAAGGTCAATTAGACAGGAAGGAACTTCTTTCAGCCTGAGCAAGCTCTTCCAAGATCTGAATGTTGGCTAACTTTATTATGCCAAGTAATTGAGGCACAGGCAAAATGAAGCTTTCCTCGAGCGGAAGGATCCAATCACAGGATACAACAGAGTGCACTGAGTCGCATAGGGTGAGGCTCCAGGGCCGGTGTTGACCCAAATCCACCTGCAAGCTGCTGGTCCCAAGTAGGGATGTCCTCTGGGACTTTACATTCTTACATTCTGCAGAATACTAAGGACAATTGCTTAAGATTTTAGATTTCTGCACCTTAAAGACTTCAAAAGCTCCACGGGGTATGGTGGTCACCTTTCTTGTGCTAGTCCTTGATCAACCACCAGCTGAAATCCTATAGCAGGAATATTTCAGCTTGTGTTGACCTGGAAATATGGAAAGAAATTACACTGTATTTCTTTGGGATGATATAGTAAAGTGGCTTTGAATTTCTTGAGAAAAGATGCTGAGGTTTACATTCTATATGCTATGAGTTAAGAGGTAAAATGTGCTCCAACGAGAAGCCACAGTCATCTGAATTTTACTGCCTTGATTAAGAATTAAGTACACGGTCACACACTTTTTTTTGCATTATGATTACCATTGCTGCCCTGCTGCTGGAAAGGAAGACTGCAATGAGAAGAGGACTGCTTGTCTTCTGTTGTTGAGGACAAGCAAGAAAGAGGTGAGAAAAAGCAACCGGGAACAGCTCGAGACTGACACAAGCTGAAAACTTTACAGATAAGAGCCTCTGAATTTGATTTTTAACCATACACTGACCTTGAGGACATGTGCACTTCTCTGCTGTTTAGGTTTTTGATGCTTTTGGCTTTGCCTCTCACTTAAAGCTTTATTTCTAAGGAAACTGACACTGCATTCCTGAAAACAAGGAATCAGGTTCTAAAAACTGACATTTGAAAACCCACCTTTTCTTACCTGCTTACTCAGAATATGGAACAGCAAACTGCATCTACCCAGTCCATCTGCCTACAGAGAAGCAAAACTTGAGAGTACAGCAATCAGCCTGACTTTACACATACCTGCCACCCACAGAAGGCCTTGTTTCAGAAGGGCTGTCCTCATTTGGCTGCTGACGATATTATGCTACTTCAAAGTGCAACCAGCCACTGTGGGTTTGTTCAGAGAATACATGATTGCTTCTCACATCGGTGTTCCATAGATATATATATATAATTCATTGACTCACATCGGTGTTTCATAGATATATATATCATTTATTGACGTTGACTGTTCAATGCATGAGTTTGCAGGATAATACTCTTCAGAAATTCAAATTCATATTCCCAGCTTCAGCACTACAGTGTAATTTATTAAACACCTTTGATCTCCATCACTTTAGACTTCAATTATAATTATCAGAAGCAGACCAGAATGATGCCGTAATGAAGAGAGTTCAAGAAGAGAAGCTATGCAAGGTTTTATACCAGCAAGATATTTTAGAAGTGAAAAAATCTTGAAAGTGAAGACAGAGAAGACAGTCTCAAACAAAAGGTGGGTACTGTAGAGCTAATTTCTCCATTCCACTGCATGGCCCTGGAAAAAAATCACAGCTTTGGCCTGCTGCTGGGGCTCCCTGTGAACTCAGGGTAATCCATGCCATCCTCTCTGCCCAGGTGGTAGCCAGGCACGGTGTCACCTGCTGAGCCAGGTGACCCACACACAGGCTCATCACCCACAAGTCCACCCTGCTGTCACTGACAGCTTCTGGCTGCTCTTCCCCTGGCCCTGATCAAGGCTCTCACAGACAAACATGTTCCTGGGCTGTGCTCCAGGACTTTAAACTATGCCTCACTTTCTACCTAGGATATATTATAGATGCATTAATTTACAAGGAGAAAAAATAATTAAAGAGTCTTAAAAACATAATCATTAATCAAATGCCTTTGTCATGGAGTAGTCACTGTCTTTATATAGCTTTCTTTAAAGTTTGCTATTATTTTTTTTTTTAACATACCAAAGCCTGAATTGTTTCCTACATGCCGAGATGGCATGAAAATATTCTATCTCTATATATTTATTTAAACTTAAGAACACCTCTGTCATAGAGCCAAGAAGTTGATGGGTTGCTTAAGGAAGCATTACATCAAAGCATACATGTATTTCTGCCAATTAAATCTACAAAAAGCTGAGTACTTATATGCATAAAGGTTTTTGTTCTGTTTTGTTTAAATAGATTTTATTTACTAATATCATCCAAAGATTGCTGTCAGGCTTGACATACTCCAGTACTGCACGGAGATTATGGAAAATTTTTTCCTCTTCCTTGGTCTGTGAAATTCTAGAGAAGAAATAGACCATGATGAAAAGTAATGAAACATAAGCAAAACTTTCGAGTAGCATAGAACAGAACAGAACAGAACACTTCAGTTGGAAGGGACCTACAAAGACCCCCTAGCCCAACTACCTGATCACTTCAGGACCAACCAAAAGTTGAAGTGCGTTATTGAGGGCATTGTCCAAAAGCCTCTTGAACACTGACAGGCATGGGACATCAACCACCTCAGTAGGAAGGCTGTTGCAGGGTTTGACCATCCCCACAGTAAAGGAAATTTTTCCTAATGTCCAGTCTAAACCTCTCCTGATGCAGCTTTGTGTTGTTCCCTTGTGTCCTGTCACTGGGGACTAGGGAGCAGAGGTCAGCACCTCCCTCTCCATGTCCCCTCCTCAGGAAGCTGCAGAGGGCAGTGGGGTCACCTCTCAGCTTCCTTTTCTCCAGACTAGACAACCCAAGTATCCTCAGCATCTCCTCATAGGACAGGCCTTCCTTCCTTGTTATCAGCTCTTTTTACCCTCTTCTGGATGCTTTCAAGTAACTTAACATCCTTTTTATGTGGTAGAACTGCACACAATATTCAAGGTGTTGCTGTACCAATGTTAAATATAGCAGGAGGATCACCTCTTTTGACTGGCTGGCTATGTTGAGAATGCACCCCAAAAAGCAGTTTGCATTCCTGGCTTCCAGGGCACACTGATGGCTCATGCTGGGCCTGGTGTCAACCAACACCCCCAGAGCCCTTTCTGCTGAGCTGCTACCCAGCCACTTGTCTCCCTGTCTGTGCCTGTATCTGGCATCACCCCACACCAAGTGCAGAACCTGGCACTTACCTTTGTTGGACTTCATGCCATTGGTAATTGCCCAATGCTCTAATCTATCTAGATCTCTCTGAAAGGCCTCTTGTCCCTCCAGGGAGTCAACAGCACCTCCCAGTTTAGAATCATTTGCAAACTTCTTGAGGATGAATTCAATTTTTGCATTCAAATCATTGGTGAAAATGTTGGACTGGCCACAGAACTGAGTTCTGCTATTCAGCCAGTTCATCACCCAGCACAGCATGAACCTGTTCATCTCACAGTTGGACAATTTGTCCAGAAGGATGCTGTGAAGGGTGGTATCAAATGCACAACTAAAATCCAGAAAAATTACATCCACCATTTTCTGTTCATCTGCTGAGTAGGTAGATTGAAACTAACAACTGACCAAACAGGCTTTTTAGCTACATTTGTTTGTTTGTTTAACATTCATAGAATCACAGAATGGTTTGGGTTGGAAGGGAACTTAAAGATTACCCAGTTCCAAGCCCCCTGACATGGGGGTCCAACATAGTGCTTCTAATCTAAAAGGTGAGTAACCTAAGGGCTCATAATCCTATATTTGTTATCTTGGTGTTTCTGGCAGTTCTGCTACAAACCATTTTGTTATTATTATATCTTTATATCTTTTTCAATGAAAAATAAGTGTCTGTTTTCACAGCCTCATTGTTAGAATACATTAAGTCTGCATTTGGAGCAGCAAAGGATTTCTCGCCACTTGGGAAAGCCTGACGTATGGAATCAGCACCTTATAATGCTTTGGGAGAAAAGAAGGTTGATGAGTACAAGGACCAGTCAAGATTTTGAGTTCTGTGAAAGTTCACAGGTGACTGAGAAAGGAAACTAAATCACATAGCACTTAGCAAAAACATAAGCAGAAAGAAGGAAAGGATGTAAATCTGCTATCTGGTGTGCAACAGGATGATTCTGTAATGGAAACCATATACAATTATAAATAATACCATTTCCAATTGTGGCAGCATACATTTTTTGATGTCTTTCTATAGAAGTTCTAAAAAATGTCTTTTCTAGTATTTTTTTGAACGAACTATATATATATATATATATTTCTCCAAAAAGAGTCATTTCTTCCCATTTCTCCTATGTCTTTGTCATAATCACTTTCCAACCTTGGGACACTTAGGATTGGAGCTTTGGGATCTGATGGAACTCTACTGGAGAATCAGAAGTATCCAGAGCACAGCACTAGCCTGTCCAGGGAGAGCGTATGTCCTAAGCCCAAACCAAACTTAAATCCTCACTATAGATGGCTGCCTTCCAAAGCTACTGTATGAGGCCACCAATAACAAAGAGAAAAAAAAAAAAAAGTACAGAAAAATATACAAAATATAAGCTTATTTTCAAGTTAGTTGTAATTCACTGATCTTTTACATCTGGGTTTTAGTTTCTGTCAGGTCAAGGAACAGCTTTGCTGAGGTGTTTGTCCATGTGTTTGTGAATCCTATCTATAGGTCGGGGTTTAAAAGCAAATTGCAAGTCAGAGATAGAGAGATACAAACGCAGAGGGGTGGAGAAATCTTTATGCTCTTGTTATACATTATACCATATGTTCTTCATAATGGAAGCCTATTCAAGTGGGCTTAATGTGTTCTATTATAGAACATGGATTTCAGAAGAAATCTCAGAGAGCTTGACCTTTCTTTCTTCCCTCTGTAGCATTAAAAATTTTGCTTTCCACTCACCGTACACTTGCAGATAGATCCTATCACTGCTAGTACTCCCCAAACAATTCCTATTGTAATATTGAAACCCAGACTCTGATTAAACTCCATTGCTATTCACATAAAAGTAGCAGCAGCCATGTAGATGTGAATTAGAAGAAAATACTGTTCAGCAAAACTAAAAACAGGCTACTGCATAGCTCAAAGGATAAATAGTAAGCTCTGAAACCTGGCAGCTCAATTTCAGCTCTTGTTGGAGAAAATAAAAGTGATGTTTGAATTTATTCAGACAAAAACTGTTATCATTTTCCATATGAATTATGGTTTACATGAAATTTTGACAGCTTCAACTCTAGTTGGGCTTTGGCCACACAAATTTTCTCCCCACAAACATGAACAGCATCCCTGTATTCCTTCCTCATCGCCTGACCCTCCTTCCAGCAGTTGTACATTTTCTTTTTTCATCTAAGCTCCATTAGAAGATCCCTGGTCAGCCAGGCCAGCCTTCTGCCCTGCCTGCCCGACTTCCAATATTTTGGAATTGCCTGATCTTGTGCTTTTAGGAGGCAGTGCTTAAAGATTGACTAGCACTGATGGACGCCAATGCCTTCAAAAGCAGTTTCCCAGGGGACCTTGCTGACTAGTTCCCTGAGCAGCCTAAAGTCTGCTTTCCCCATATCCAGGGCTGAAGTTTTGGTGGCAGTTTTCCTTCTGTTGCCATAAATTCTAAACTCTACCACTTCATGGTCACTATGACCGAGACGGCTGCCAATTGCAACGTCTCCCACAGGACCCTCTCTGTTCTCCAGCAACAGGTCCAGGAGGGCACCTTTCCTAGTTGGGTCCCTTAGCACATGCACCAAGAAGTTATCATCTAGAAGTTATCATCTTTATGAACCTCCTGGACTTGCTCGTGTCAGCCGTTTGGTGATCCCTGTTGATGTCTGGCAAGTTGAAATTCCCCGTAAGGACAAGGGGAGTTGATCTTGAGGCATCTCTTAGTTCTGCAAAGAATAATTCATCGGTGTTGTCATCCTGGCCAGGTGGTCTGTAATAGACTCCCACTGCGACATCCCCTTCATTTGTTTGTCCCTTAATGCTTACCCAGAGGCTCCCAACTTTGCCATCACCAACTTGAAATTCCACACAGTCCAGCCCATGATTCACATACATCACCACCCCGCCACCTTGCCTACCCTGTCTGTCCCTCCTGAAGAGCCTGTAACCACCTATTGCAGTATAGCAGCCCCAGGACTCATCCCACCAGGTTTTGCTTATGCCGATGATGTCGTAGCTGTGGGACTGGGCCAAGACTTCTAGCTCATCCAGTTTATTCCTCATACTGCATGTGTTTGTGTAGAAGCACTTCAAATGCGCCTCTCTACACACAGCACCTTGTGGAGCCGACTGAAAGACCTCACCAGCACACAGTCCCTCTGATTCTAGAGCACCATCCCTTAGCTCATCACAGGCATGCCTGGTTTTATCCATTTTCCCCTTAGACTTTAGTTTAAAGCTCTATCTATCAGCCCTGCCAACTCCTGGGCCAAAATCCTTACCCCTCTCTGAGAGAGGTGCATCCCATCTGGTGCCAGCAGGCCCTGTGTCATGTAGACTTTCCCATTTTCAATGAAACCAAAGTTCTGCCGGTTGCACCAGTCCTGAAGCCAGTTAATGTGGTAAGCCCACTTGTCAGCATTGATCCTCCCAGAGGCAAACACAACCTGTGCCCCTGATCCTTTAAGTAGTCGCCCCAAAGCCCTAAAGTCCCTTTTGATTGCTCTCAGACTTCTCATTGCTCCCTCATCATTACCAGCCTGAAAGACCAGCAGCGGGTAGCAGTCGCTGGGCAGTACCAGGCGCTTGGCTTTCTTAGCAAAGTCTCGCACCTGAGCCCCGGGGAGGCAACAGACCTCCCTGTGGGTTGGGTCCAGTCAGCATATCAGGCCCTCTGTCCCTTTCAGAAGGGAGTCCCCCATGACAATAACCTTTCTGTCTTTCTTGACAGACGACGTAGCAATGCAGGGGCAGGCTGCCGTGCCTCAGGCACCCTCTCCAGCTGGGATGGGCTTTTGTCTACTTCATTGTTCTGTCGTGTTCTAGACCCTCATACCTGTTACATACAGGTAGATGGGAAGGTGAGGTGGGCAGGGACAGGGCTCACCTACCACCCCAAACAGGAACCTGCCTCCATTCCCCTCCTTGGCCTAGGTCTCCTCCTGCTGCCTAGCAGGATGAGGGAACTTTTGTCTTCTGCATGGCAGGAGACACTTGTGCTGTGGCAGACTCCTGAGTCTGTCTCAGAGAGGGCGGAGTACAGATCCACCAGTCAGTTTCCCTCTCTGACTCCCTGATGCTCCTGAGCCTGCTCACCTCCTCCTGAAGCTCTTTGATCTGCTTGTTTGGGGTCTGCTGTTATAGACAGTAGACTTTCCCGGGCTCCCTCTCCCTCCCTTGCATTGATGAGGAAGCTCTTTGCTGGAATGGAGAGCACTTGTGGCCAGAGATGGCCTTCTGACCCCAGGGACAATCACAGTTCCTCAGAGCCTTCTGAAGAAGGCATGCCTGCAAGACCTGTCATCAGGCTGAAATTCATTTCTGTGTCACAAAACAAGAGATGCTTCAGTAGCTTCAGTATATATCTCAAAAATGACTTTCACAGTAATGGAAGTAGTTTTTTTTTTTTGTGTGTGTGTGTGTGTGTTTTTTTTTGTTTTTGTTTTTGTTTTTTTTTAATCCCACTCATTCCTCACTTAGTGAGTCATAGAATTAAGGTTGGAAAAGACCTCCAAGATCCTGAGTTCCACTTTAATTTAAAAGTCCTCCAGGATTTAGCCTTAGGAAAGTTAAATTGTCTTTGCTATCTAAAATCTTAAAGGCAAAATACAATCTTCAGCAAAGAGGGATAGTTTAACACAATTGATGGGTTACTGCTTTTGACATGATTGCTTCCATTGTAAACCTTCCACTAACTACTGAATGTAAAGGTTATCAGAAGACAGCTGATACATCTATGTGTGAGAGAGTATTTTCTAGAAAAGACAGAGAGAACAAAAGGCCTCCAATAAATATTCCAATGAATATAAAAAATCAACATAGATATGTGACCTTCCTGAAAAGGTTTGCATCTGCAGTGAATGCAGCTTTCATAGGAGTATATTTTCTGTAGCTCTTTGTATTACTAAGGGTAAGAAGTATATTCAGAAATTTCATGTTTATCTTCCTAATATTTCATATTTATCTTCCTTTTTCAGTACTAAATGCCCTAGTCAAATCAAACAGTGACATCACATGGTGTACTGTCAGATCCTACACTCACTGAGAATCATTTCTCCTGCACTAGGTTTAACCTAAGCAGATAAATAGAGGTGGCCTGACTCAGAACTGTTGCTTGAGGTCCTAGTGCTTATGAAGTATAAAGTATACGGTAAGACTGAGGTGGGGATAGCAGATAGACTGATAGCTGAAAAGGATGACATTCCAGCTCATGATGCGCTGGAGACAGTCTCCTGGCAACTTTTCAGAAGCTGCTCCCTTTTAGAGCAGCAAAGTGTAGAGTGGTCTCATAAAAAATCTCTCCTTTGAAAAGAAATGTCATTGCACAAATTGTGTGAATTCTGCACAGCAGGTCAATGTGTTTTGGAGTCTTAAATGATGATATTTCCATGAAGCTGCCATTACCCGACACTGTCAAGCAGCAACACAGGTGTCTCCAGGGAGAAAGGCAGCCTGGACTGCCTATTCCCAAACAGGCAACGGGGCTGTTCTCCAACGCTAGACATCTCTCATCAGACAGATGTTAAGCCGCTAAAAACAAGCAGACTCACAGAAGCAAGCAGCACTCCTTGATCCAAGGAACAGTGATACAGGCAGAATACGCAGCCAGACTACTGCTGAATTCAGCAGGGATGTCACAGGCTGGGATGAAACAGTTCTGCTCACGTGAGCTCCCAAAGAGGTGACAAGCTGTCCACTCACACAGTTGGGCCCACCAGAATTTTACCTCTTTTATTAATCGCTGTGCACCATCCAGGGGAACATTCACCTGGTAACGTTGATTTAAATTGGTTACCACCCCAGGGACTGGAGCAGCAATGTTTCTTGTGCTAACTTGCAATCAGATCTGGTACAGCTGGAAAAGAAGCCCCAGATGTACTCAGAACAAAGGAGTAACTGCACGTCACCTGCTAAGAAAAAATGTGTCACTTGAGTGCTTATGAAAAATAAACTAGAACTTCTCCATTTAACTTACAACTTGGTGACTGAGTCTCAAGTGGGCTGATTCTAGCATTTATGTTCTGGGAATGGGGAGGAGGATTTGAAGTGCATAAGTCTGAGTGACACAGGAGAAGGAGGCACCAACATCCTTTTCAATTTGTTTACTCCTAATCAGAAATTATAATCTTGCAACATATAGGATACATATATATATATATATATATTTTTTTTTTTTCTCTGTAATATCTCTAATGTTTTTATTCTGTTCATCTCAGGGAAACCATCACACTAACATACCTAGATTCTGGTGTGGGTCCTGTTACACACTGTCACTGTATCTTTCAGGTACCCCAGAAGCAGTGAAAAAATTGATTTAGGATGCAGGCTAAATGAGTTTCCTATAAACGCTCAGGATGACTAGGATTTAAATCTCGACTCTCCATCTTTGACTGCTTTCATTAGCTCATCCTGTCTTCTTCATCACCTGTCTATCACTGTTTCTGAGGCACAGGTTTTCACAGAGAAACAGCAGGACAGACAGACAGCATGAAGAAATTGCACAGCTACTTCCAGTGATGCGTGCAGGGAGGGAAGTTGCCATAAAAGGAGTTTCCAAAGTAGAAGTATGCTTCTAATTTTGGTAGGACTGCCCTTTATGTAGTTTTAATGAAGTGTGAAATTTTAAATATATTACTAGTGATTCTAAGTGCTTAAGTGCACTGACAGCAGCGCTTACAGTACAGCTTTGCTGCTTTATTCCTTGACCTTAAGAACTGCTCAAAGAAACCTCAACAACTGAAGGAACACTAGAGTGTCCCTAGGGTTGCACCAGCAGACAGCAGTACTAATAGCAACATGGTGTCCTAATCTCACAAAATGAGGAGCTCTAAATGAATGGTCAGAAAATGCCCTTTTCCTCCCACTTCTTTTCTCTCCCATTTCATGATAAAAGGACAAAGAAGATGGGAAGTAACACTGCACAATGAAGCAGCAACTGCTTCTATTTTGTAAGACATCCAACTGCATATAAAATTGATTGCAATGAAAGCTGATGGACAGAAGAGCAAGCAAGCCTAAGCCCCAAAGGGAGAATGTATATAATAGATATTGCTGCAGTACACGGGATAAAAAACATCTTACAATACAAGTAACACAAGTGGATACAAAGTCAATGCCACCAAAAACTACGGGTCCTTCAGAGAAAGAAAATGAGGTTTGGCATGCAGATACTTCTTTTTCATTTACAGTGCATTCATGTCTCAGTATTGCAGTCTTCTCAGTCTCCATCTATTTTTATCTCTATCCTCTGGTGAAAGAATAGCCCATGCAACTGTTGTATTCACAGGTAGTAATAATGTAATACAGCAAGACTGTTTACCCCATGAAAAGCGGTAAATATAATGAAGCAATATGAGTTTATGTCAGCAAAACAGTGGACTGTGCACAGTAACGTAACTCTGATACCAAGCACAAACCAAGAAAACAGCTGCCCAGTCTGGAAATTGTTGTAAAGACATGAAAAATGATACCTCTCTCAGGTATCATTTCCGATACACATCTTCTGGTCAGTTAGAAAGCACAAGAAGTCCATGTTACTGTATTTATTGTGATTCAGATTTCAATGGCAACTTGGCACATGTGGGAAGAAAACACAAGCTGTCGTCCTCTAACTGGAGAATAATTTTGTCCTTATTATGTCTGCTGTGGTCATGAAAACAGGGGGTAATTAGCAATACCATATGGATTGAAACATAATGTCATTTTAACAGAGGCAGGGGAATAAAAATATTTAACCTCACAACAGTGTCAGATCAAGGCAGAGAGTTCAGTGTGTTCTTCAGCACATCCATTTCTCCATTTGACAGCAGAGTGAAGAGTAAGGTAAATATTGCCACATTCTCAACATGAACAAACACAGAAGATGAAGACAAACCCCAAAAGTGTCTGGAGAGCAGATGTGACTTCTGCATGCAAAAGCAGATACACCTGGAACAAGCTTTTGGCTCTCTTCAGGAGAGAGCAATCTCCTGGTTGCTAAGGAGAAATAAAAGAGTGTTGCTGCAACTTTTGATTAACTTTTGTGTCATATTTAAATAATTTTTGGATACAACCTTTCTGACTTTCCTTGCAGAGAATGGGCAGGCTGCATCTGAATAATCCTTCATGGCATTTTTGGTTTTCATTTTAAAAATTACCCCAAGGACAAACATGGCCCTTGATGTTTAAACATTTAAAATGTAGGACTGCACAGTCCCACAGTACAATGAACTGTACCCTCTGAAAGGAATGTGCAATTTCAGTAAGGAAGAACCAGGTACATGTTGACTGGTAAACTGCTTTACATGCTTATTTTCTGTCTCATCAGCCTTCTTGCTCTTGTTCACAAGAAGATTAGAGGTGAGGGATCCCTTTTAAAATAAAATACAATTCTACTGCAACAAAAGAATCAAAATTGATTACATTTACTTCTTTGCTTGTCCTGAACCTACTTTCCCCTTTACACTATGTCCAAAACACACATGTAAACTACTTACACTATCCTCTTTCATGAACCTACAAAACTCAATTTGCGTTCATGTTTCACCATACAGTTTAAGTCCCTGTATAGAAAAAGAATATTTGTCTGCTTTATCATTATTATTTATGAATTTTAGAGATATCAGAGATTTTAGGAATATGAGCAGAAGGGAACCAAAGGGAGCATTCCAAAAACCCTTCTAAAAAGTTTCCGTTTTGTTTTTAACCTGTTGTGAACGGCTTTGCAGATAAGACGTGTTCAATAAACCTCACTCTCCAAGCTTTTTTAATGAGGAAGTGACAGCAGATTGTGAATTATTAATAAAGCTCTTGATGTACTTCTTGGGTAGTCAAAAGTATTAAGCATGTACCAACAATGTACTAATTGCACACTTCTTTAATGCTTACTGCTACCTCAGCTTTGCCTTTGATTTTTAGTGCACATGAACTGTGGCTCTGTTTGCCAGGACACACCCTGCCTTGATGCACTGCCTCAGCAATCAATGAATTATCGTCTTTATTCAGGAGCTAAGCAAGTTAAAAGTACACCTCCAGGGCCAGAGTAAAGGGGGAGAGGGAACAGCTTAGTGTTTTGTTATTTTCTTCCTGAAAGCAGTATACATAACAAGGTTTTACAAAAAAGCTAGTGAAATACTTTGCAATGAGTACTAAACACATTTAAGCAAGAAGCTATTTATATTAATTAAAGTACATAGTTTTGCATTTTCTTTGTTTCTTTCAGAAGGTGTAAGGGGAGAAGAAAGAATATTAATAGCATTTGAAAAAAAAACTGTTAAGTGTTATTCACCTGGCCCACTTACATTGCTACCTACTCCCCAGAAGAAGCAAATGAAACAAGCAAACCTCCCCCTATTTATTTTGTTTATGTCCTCCAGTGCACAAGCTGCACTGTATCCAGTTTTACTAGGCAGCTTCCTTTAAGTTACTGAAATTAATGTAGGAAATGAGTTATTTTCCCTTAATATGGATTTTAATATTGTTCTTTTATGTATGTATCATTAAAAAGGTGTTCCAAGTGTTTTGCATGTCTTCACTTTGTATTAGAAAGGAATTCTGCAGAAGTGTGCATCCAGCTTTAACATATTTGTACCTACTTGAAAAAAATCCTTTGTTTGTGAAGAATTTGGAACATTATGTATGACAACGATTTAACCAGAGCATGGTTTTTTCTTTCTTTCTTTTTTTTTTATATACTAATGTACTCAGATTACTACTAAAAAGCTCATCTTGAAAAGTACACTAAATTTGCACAGAGAAATAGTAAGATAACAACTAAAACATTAGTCTGGGTAGCAGTGGAATTCACAGAATCATAGAATGTCCTGAGTTGGAAGGGACGCTTTGAGGATGTTCGAGTCCAACGCCTGGATCCCCAAAGAACCACCCAAAAAATCAGACCATGTGTCTGAGAGTGTTGTCCAAATGTTTTTTGAGCTCCGTCAGGCTTGGTGCCATGACCACTGCCCTGGGCAGCCTGTCCCAGTGCCCGACCACCCTCTGGGTGCAGAACCTTTCCCTAACCCCCTGCCTGACCCTCCCCTGTCCCAGCTCCATGCCGTTCCCTCGGGTCCTGTCGCTGTCCCCAGAGAGCAGAGCTCAGCGCCTGCCCCTCCGCTCCCCTCGTGAGGGAGCTGCAGGCCGCCATGAGGCCTCCCCTCAGCCTGCTCTGCTCGGGGCTGAGCAAACCTGCTCCTCATACTTCTTGCCCTCTAGACCCTTCACCACCTTTGTTGCCCTCTCTAATAGTGTTATGTCCTTCTTATACTGTGGCACCCCAAACTGGGCACAGTGCTCGCGGTGAGGCCGCCCAGCGCAGAGCAGAGCAGGACAATCCCTTCCCCCACCAGCTGGCAGTGCTGGGCCTGATGCACCCCAGGGCAGGGTTGCCCCTCCTGGCTGCCAGGGCACGCTGCTGACTTTTGTTCAACTTCCTATCAACCAGAACCCCCAGATCTATTTCTGAACTCCAGGCCCTCATTCCCCTGTCTGCATGCCAGGGTTGCCCCTTCCTAACTGCAGAATCCAGCAGTTGGTTCTTGTTAAATGTCATATTGTGGGTGATTGCCCAGCCCTCTCATTTATCAGGATCTCCCCAGAAGGCCTCACCACCCTCAACCCTTCATATGCTAAGCCAAATAACAGGACCAACTGCAATGGTCCTTACTTCAGTTTTATTCTCCACCTGCACATCTATCTGTAAATAATCGGTTCTTAAAAAATAAATAAAATTGGGTCACTATAAAGTCACCAAGCACTTTGTGAGTAAGCAATGTGATACTGTACCTGTTATATGTAAGTTGCCAATTAAAAAACAGTCTAAATTATCAGTGACTGAAGCTTATTGCCAGCTGTTTCTTGTCATGTGTAATGGGTTGGTAGACTTGGTTCATTTTAAAAGTCAAAATTTAGCATAAATATGTATGGCCTTGAGAAGCAATCCCTGAAGACAAATCAGCCTCTGGAAACCAAACTACCACAGAATCATAGAAAGGTTGAGAGTGGTAGTGACTTTTGGATGTCATCTTGTCCAACCCACCTGCTCAACCAGGGCCATGCAGTGCCACTTGCACATGACCATGTTTAGGTGGCTTTTGAAGGTCTCCAAGGAGTGAGACTGCATCCTCTCTGGGCAACCTGTGACACTGCTCCATAACACACATGTAAAAAGAGTAATTCCTGACATTCAGACCTCCTGTGTTTTGGTTTGCACCCATTGCTTCTTGTCCTGCCACTGGGCACCACTGAAAAACGCCTGCCTCCATTCTCTTTGCATTCTCCCTTAATATATTGACTCACATAGATAAGATTCCCCCCAGGCTTTTGTTCTCCAAATTGAAGAGTCTGAGAATAAAACTTTCTCAGGCTCCTTTTGTACATCAGTTGCTCTAGTCCCTTAACCATCACTGTGCACTGTTCGTGGATGTGCTCCAGCATGTCCATGCCTCTCTTGTACTGCAGAGCCCAGAACTGGACACAGAACCGCAGGTGTGGACTCACTAGAGCTGAGTAACAGAAGGATAACCTCCCTTGACCTGCAGCCCAGGATACTGTTAAACCTATTTGCCACAAGGGCACATTGCTGACTCATACTCAACTCAGGAAGCCCAGGTCCTTTTCTTCAAAGCTTCTCCAGATATTCATACACATTGATGAGATCATTAGATCATTGTGTCCCTCTGAGATCAATGTGTTTCTCTGTGAAATACAGTGTCTCCCGTGTGGCTAGTGCACACACTGGATATGTTTTTGGCAAGAAGCTGTTCTTGGGAAAGATTCACTTTTCAACACCACCAAACTGTGGGAACCTACCAGTTTTCTGTTTAGACAGTGCATAATCCTTTAGGTTCGCAGGTCATGAAAGTTTATGCCCAAGTAATTGCTTCTTTACTTCAAATCTTGTTTCAGAGTATCCATAAAGTAAATCACAGTAGCTACCTCTATAGAGAGACAAACAAGTATTACAGTAGGCAGATGACTTCCATTTCTATTCTCATTGCTTAAGGCAAACTTATGAACAAGAAAATAATCTTTACTTCCACCTGGATATACTGTTACCATCCAAGGCTATTATGCCCATAGGATAACAAATGAAATATTTGAAATTGCTAAAACTAACTGAAGCTGACATTATCTCAGTGTGGGGCTAACACACACAAATGGGCATCAAGCAAACACAAAAACCACTTTTCAACCAACTAGATGAAAAAAATGAAGCAATTAATATAATAGCAAAGCAGCAATATGATCTCAATATGATTCATATTGAGAAAGACATGTTCTGTTTATGAATGAAACCACAGGCTTGTACATATTGTACCAAATTTACATCAAATCAAGACGTTTTGATTTCCACACAGAGCAGAAACATTAACTATGTACTTCAAGCATCTACGCTACCACATCTTAGTGCATCACAGTCTTCACACCTCAAGGTAACACCTAAAAATACTGATTTATAGATGTGCCTGACAGGCTACATGCCTGCCTGCATAAGTGATTGTATTCATGCCCACTAAAGCCTGGGGATATATTTTTCCTGGAAGAAAAAGAAAACAAACCATTTATTTTATTGCTTAATCACCTGAATTGTAATTAGGTAAGGAATTACACTTTTACTTCAAGTTATTTTATTACTTCAACTTTATTTTTATTTTAACATGTCTCAAATGCCTTATCTTCATCTCTGAAGATACTTCTGTGGTGATAAAAATGAGTTCTTATTTTACATACTCTGGACAGACCACAGTGGACCTCTCTACAGGAAACATTCTTGTCCTCCCATCGCTACTATAAAAAAGATTTTTGTGGAACTCATAACACAGGACTGTATCTATTAAGCTAAATTATCTCTTTATTATGAAAGCACCAACACCACATTCTTCAAAATTACTGGAATTTTATTTGCCTCAGGCTTATGACTTGCAACCAAAGACATTGTGCAAAGAAAGCAAAGATTAAGTACACTTTAGGGAAAGGTGATAATCCACATTGGTAACATAGAAGATCAGTCTGATGAAAGAAGCCATCCATTACACTATATAGATTGCAATATTCAATAGCATTTTTCAACCCAACTTTTTTAATCGAGGAGAAAAAAGTTAAGCAAAGTTTACAGTAGACAAATTTGATACAATTCAAAAAGCATTTTTCTGAAGATCGTCAAGCATAAAGTGGAAAAAACATAAATGGGACAAGATGAATGAAGGCTAACTACTGTACAATTATAAGCTATTAAACAAAGTTGCATATATGTACCACAGTGTAAAAAAAAAAAAAAAAAAACAGTACAGAACAATTAAAAACCTTGAAAACTGCCTGATGAAAAATAAAATAACCAGTGACTTTTAATGGCTTCTCCTGGTTATCAATGCTACAAAAGACTTTTTTTTTTTGTCTCTCTGATGCCACTGAAAAACTTACTATCAAATGATAAAACCAGGCACAATTAAACTATTACCAAGCTAAAACCAGCCCATAGAAATATACTACCAACCCACATTTTCCATCAAAAGCTCTTTTTTGTTGCTTTGTTGTTAAATCTTTGAGGCCCATTTGGTCACAATATGTTACATTTTTTCCTTTTTTACACCATGATATCATATGTTTGTCTGGCACTACCCTAAAGCTAATTTATAGAGAATGAGAATACAGAAACAACCCAATGTCTATTTGACAAAATGAATTCACTGGGCATAAAATAGGAGAAGGGAGAAGAGAAGGGAAGGGGGTCAGTTCTGCCAAGAAAATAAACCCTATGGATCACTCATCATCACTTCCGCTTGCTTCCGACTGGTCCTAGAGGTAAGAGACACAAGACAAGTCAGAAATTCTTTGCCAGCTATTCTATGGAATTTGTTAAAGAAGAAAAAAGAAAGAAAAGTGGAGAAAGATGACAATTAAACTGACAAATCAAGATAGCCTTAAGAAATATACTGTTATCTAATATTTCTCTTTCATGACATTTAATTCAGTTGCTGTAGGCTTCTTTAGAGAAGAAAAGACACTAAAGAAACACCAATTTTTCTATCTACATGGACATTTAAAAACAACTGAGGAGAGGTCTGCTTTCATTTGTTCCATTAATAGAAGAACCCACCAAAGAAAAAAAAAATCGAACTAAGAGTTTTTCATTTGGGGATGAAAGCAAACAAACCATGAGGCTTAATGTTACAAAGAAAGTAGGAACAACTCCCAAGAAATAAGCTCCAAACTTAGACTTCTTGTCTTTCAGCACAGGGCCCAGACCTCCTAAGCACATCCAGATACAGTTAAAAACCCTTGCCAAATTCTCTCAAGATAATGAATACAGATTAAATATGTGCTTAAGCATGAATAGGTGAGAATTCTGACAACAAGCAAGACAGGGTAGAGACGTAATCACTGCAACCACTTCCACAGTCTCAGTGAACAAAACTTACATTTTCATCTTGATCCTCATCACTATCATCATCACTCACAACAGGTTTCGCTTTTGCTCGGCTTTGCCTCTTCTTGCCTTTCCCTTTCTCCCGACTCTTTTCATCCTTCTTATTCAGCTTGATTTTGACTTTCACTGATTTTGCTGCAGAAAGTAAAACAACATATACAATTTAAAAACAACGACAACAACAACACAAAAAAAAACCAAAAACGTAGCCACTCTTTGCGAACTCAATAAAACAACTACTGAAGATCACTTATTAACTTCTAAATGCTGTCTCTGTTCATAGAAGTTCTCCCCTGGTAGCAACCTGAAAACGTACTTTCTCTGTGGAACTGTGGAACAATCAGAGCTTTTGCTTTTATTTCTCTACTTTTTTTTTTTTATAGCTGTAACAATGATTTGTATTATGCCATAAAGATCAACTTGAAGTTGACCATGTGCATCTTCTTTTTCACCTTCAGAATGCATGGTGTCCACAGGTATTATCTGGTTTTGTGAGAAAATGCACACCTGAAAACACTTTATTTGCACATAGACATGTTTGTGATTTGTACAAGCACGCAATTGTGTTGTTTTACACCACAGAAATGCCATGTGAAGATAACACATTTGGAGTATACACCTTTCTGAAGGTCATGTTAAGTGTCTGATTTCCAAATTAACTGCTTAAATGTCATGTTTTGCAGAACTGCTTGCTGTATGTGGAAGAGTACTTCAGGGCAAAGTACTATAGTTTCCGTAGCTGGAGAGCATGTGTAGACGTACTGAGTGGCACGAAGGGGGAATATAGGATGCCTCCTTTTCTACTACATCATGTCTCTGAGTCTGCAGGGACTTCATGATTGGTGCTTATGTTTCCTCTGAGGAAATCTGAGCTGACAAGACCTGGAAGACATATTGAGCTTAGGCCCTTTGTATGGGCAATCCTGGCTCCATTTTGGCCATGAGCATGCTACAACAATTTCAATACACTAGTTAATCCGTGGAACAGGATATACACAGCAGACTAAAATTCAAACTAGAAGCAAAAGACAAATATTTTCACCAAGAGGGATAATATATTGTCAGAAGATTTTAAGAGAGGATGAGGTCTTTTCTTTGAAGACATGCTCCAGTTTTTCCTGCACCATGCCATGAATTTCAGCCTAAGTTTATGCCCAGCTCAGTCTTTTCTTACAGATGGGCCCTCTGAAAAATTGGTGTCACCTCCTACTTCTGAAAGAATCTGGAGTTTCACTTCATCACTCTCTCACTGAAGAATATTTGCTGCATCTTCTGGTTCTTAACTAGGTGATGATTTTTGTGTGTCACATCATGCCTGAAAGGTTGACCACCTATGAATAAAGATTGTATATAGCATTTGCAGGTAGTTGTAATTAAAAATAACATGAATAGGATCAGAGGATTTATCAACGCTTACGGCCAGTGAGACCTGCTCCCACCAAGCACTTCTGTGATTTGTTTTTGGCTTAAACGTAGTTTACTGTACTCCAACAACTACAGCAATAACACAAAGCTACAAGAATTAAGCTGAATGTAAACACCCAAAGCAGAAAACTTTTAAAGAATTTACTTTCTTTCACAGAAAATGGATTCTTACAGCAGAAACTAGAACAACTGATGACCCCTACATACACTTTATCTTCTCTACCTAGCAGGGGACTCACATTCTGACTCTGACTCATCTTCTTCATCATCATCTTCATCATCATTGCTTTCATCCTCGCTTTCTTCTTCTTTGGCAATCTTCTGTCGTGCACTTTTGAACACAGACTGAAGAACAATGGAATCCTCATATATCTACAATATGAATACAAATCTATGTTAGAGCTGTAAAGTCAAGCAACATCAAAAATTCACAGGATAGACCTTCATTTCTGGTGCAAATCCACAGAGTACATGTCCTTTTCAAATTACAAGTAACACTGCTCGTTGCATGCATTTTAAAATAAATGTCAACATTAACTTTTTATTTTCTGAATGAAGAAATTTATCAGTGACTCACAAAAATAGAATTCTTAAAATGTATTACATTTTAAATGTCCAGTTAGAGCATTTTTCTTTATTGTTTTTATTACCACTGGAGATATTCTGTAGTTTCATTAGATTACAACTGTCTTGAAAACCTGCCAATGTGACAGTCTCCAGCAGTAAGTATCTCAATTAAAGAATTGAATTAAAGTATAACAATATACTTGATAATGTCAAACGACTAGCTCTCATGTTAATTATCCTTAGTTGTTGGTTTGTTTTTTTTGTTTGTTTTTGTTTTTTTCCTGAAATCCAAAGTGGCCGCAAGGACACTTGTTTAACCCAAGCAGATCATCCCTTCCTTCTTCTCAGATTGAAAAAGACTGAAAAATCAGTGTGTGTTCTAAACTTATCACCTGTTCTTGAACACAATGTAACCTTGTTAAGCATCTTTCACAAATCAGATTTTCTATTTAACCTCTACCTCTATGAATTTTTCTACATTTTCAATTTAACCTCATGTCTACAAATGAGATGACTACATTTGGTCTGCAATTCATTTCTTAGATTAGCATAACAGAAGGCTATGGCCTTCTATAGGAAGGCATACCATGGTCTTCATAATTTACTGAGGCTTCATAATCATCTTAACAAAGAAGATCATCTATTTTGCTTTGTAAGATGTCAGATGCCAAGCACTGGACAATTAAGAGTAGTTAACAGAAGGGTCATATAGAGTCATAGAATGTATTTGGTTTTCTCATCATCCTGCGCTGAACTGCTTTAGCTGCCACACTATTCCTTCAGCTAAATTAAACACTTTCTTGTATAAAGGGACATTCTGTAATTACAAGAAAGATAATGGAGGGAGTTTTGGTGGCCATTACAATCTGTACATTAAAACTGATAAAAACACTAATATTTTGCAAGTTCAGTAAAATGAATTAAAAAATCTCAATTCAGAATACTTTATGTGAAATATGTGATTTTTTTTTCCAGTTGATCACCAAGTCTGCTTTAGAAAAATTTCCTCTCAGTACAGATTGTTCCACATTCTTTAAGCACTCCCATGCACTCTGTTATGAGATGTTTGACTGCTCTTGAACGTGGTAAAAGTTGTTTGTTGACACCCATAATTACATAATGATTATGAATGTTTTGAAATGGCTTTTTTCCTTCAGTTGTGTGACATGAGTTTGCTGTTGGACCCCAGCTTTTTTTTTTTCCTAGAAGTCAAATCATTATTGATGTTGTCTTATACTTACTGTTTATAAAGTGTGCTATCCTTAGAAGCCCCCTGAGTTCCTCTCAAGTGTAGTTTATTTTTCCGTCCCATAGACCTAGCATTTCCGATTGTTCTTAAGAATTACTCTTTCAACTAACTTTGCTGTCCTTTCTCAGACCAAACACCTTTCTAAGACAAGAAGATTCTATTTTTAACTCCAGACACTACATATTTAACAACTTGCTATGACCCACACTTTTAAACGAAATTTCTTAGAGAAATGAAGTATTTTTAATTTTTTTAACCTTCTTAATTTGGGATTATCTGTAGATATTCAGTAGCTAGTCTGACCCAGAAAACACTGGGGGGCTACATCAGGAAAAGCTATGCAAATAAAAGATTTCTTATTCTGATGAAAATCCGATTCCAACAGGTATCATCAATGGAACAACCATGACAGTGGAACTTCCTTCAAAATGAGAAAAGCAGTGACAATGGAACTTCAAATTATGCAAACTTTTAAGACATTTTTTTTTCCATTTCAATAGACAAATACTATTTTTAACCCCTTCCATGTCTATTTTTTCCATTTGACCCTTACAACATGAAAAACTTTTCAAACTGCTGAGGTTACATGCAACTCGAAAGCCTCAAAAAAGTCTGTCTCTCCCTGAAAACCTTTCTTAAGGTTCCAGCTCAGATGGAACTGCTTTGCTTCCAGGAGAAGCAGCATGAATACTAATGAAATGAACATGTAGAATTTCACTTGAAGTCACTGTGTACTTAAACAGCTCTGTCTGAATTAGATTTTGTTTTTGGTTTTAGTACACACACAAATAATCTAGTTTACTGAAGTAAACTGGTATACTGGTATGCCGGAGCAAAGGTAGAACCAAACTATCACAAAGAATATAAAATAACCTTAAAATTGGAGAACTGCTGCAGAAATGCCCCACAATTCATTGGAAATAAAAATTAACATAGAGAACATACCAGGCAAACTTTAAAAACAAACAAACAACAACAACAAAAAACAGCCAAAAAAAAGGTAACAAAACAGAACAAAGCAAAACTTTAGTATTAGTTATTTGGGCTTTGTATTATAAAATTTAATACTATCTCTGGTAGTTATTGTTGCTATGTTACAATGGAAAATAATTCTGCAAAACTGTGACACAGGTTGGCTTATTTCCAAACAAAGCAACAGGATCTACTGAACATTTCTACCCATTCAGGATTGTTCCTGTCAATTCTAACACCTCCACCTTTCACTGTGTGAGACAACTTTCTCAACTGTCATCCAGATTTTGTAGTCAGCATCCTTTTGTGTCAGCATCTTCTGTTCCAAATTCACAGCACTATACACATTCATTTATGTAAAACATTTAAGTTGAGAGATTTTGCTTTCTAAACCTCTAAGACTCAGCTGGGATTCGTTATTACTGACTGGTCAAAATGGACATTGATCTTTCAAAAAAAAAACCAAAAACTTGCCAGAGGGTTCAGAAAATATAAAACTTTATACAGAAATCTTTACTGCTGGACAGACCTTGCCACTACTAGAGCTGAAGTGCTCACTACTAAGCATTTCATGTGTATCTGGTACTAAACCATACTGTTACATCTGCTCCTTCTGTCATCCACTCTGGTAAGCCCAAGCTGATGAACATGAAGAGTCGTTTATTATAGATTCAAATGGTTCTGCAACAGCTCTGAACTGCATACAGATCAGAACACACTGATCTCAGAATTAGACTCCAAACCTGCATGCTCCCACTCCAGCTGTGACCAGAGGACTCTGGATAACAGTAAGAATTTGGACATTTTTATCTATTTAAAATAAGAATTCAAACACAGGGTTTATAGACATAAATAGTAATCGTTTAAGAACCAATACTCTTATCCTTAACACAAAGAATTTCAGTCAGACCTGTGATCCCTCCAAATTGAATGTCTGAGCATTGTGACACAGCAACATGACATCCTTCTCCAGGTCTCCAAGACTCCGGTACTTGTGATTGCGAATTCTTTCCTGTTTCATTTGTTGAGGAAAATGGGAAGTATGGAGGGGCAATGGTACAGAGAAAAAACAGGAGACAGGACACTGAATTAATATTTGATTTCAATACATCAAAAACATCCTCTTTTAAAATGTTACCATCTAAGCAAGCATCATGACAAGTACCTGTTTAAAACAAAGGAATGCTAAAATGTATCATAAAGATATTACTCTCAAAATCACACCATGGTAATAAAAGCAAAAAATCATGCAATTTCTTTGTGGTGTGGAAGGGACAAAAGTCACAGAAACTGAGCTCTTCTGGTAAAAGACTTCCAGTTTCTTCTTCCCAGCACAGACACAAATAAACTATGAAATGAATGAAACTCAAAGAGTTTCAACATCGCCTAATGTGAAACAAGTTGCTTAAACCCCATCTGCCAAACTGTTTAGATCTAGTCTAGCTATTCCAAGTCACTAGGTTTAGGGATGTGTATATTCCCCTATAACCACTAAAATTTTGCAAAAAGATATTTTTTTTACTAAAGATTTCTTTACAGATTTGTGATTGGTTCTTTAAAGAAGACAGATGTCATCTCTGAAAGCAATATTTATGTCACTGCTACATTTTGAAATTACAGTGATATAGTGCAATATAAATGAAACAAATTCATTACAAAGGATTTAACACTGCTTGAAGTACAAGACAACCACAGGCATGTACAATATTCATGCTGTAATTTTAAGACTGAATGCATATTTGCCCTGCCTAACAAAAAGAAATGTTGGAATCTCTATATTCCAAAATGTTCCTACCTTAATTTTTTTGAAGTCCACTGGTTTTCTAATCAATTCATAATACTCTGGTAGTTCTTTCCTAGATGGGAGCTGAATGAAGACTTCACTTAGCTGCCGTCCAGAACTGTTGAGAAAATTAAACTTTTGCAATGTAAGGAATTACTACAATTCCCTACACATACACACACAGAGAAAAAAACAAACCAACCAACCAACACAAACGTTTATTTCCAAGAATTAGAAATGGATATCTGGATTATTTATCATTAACAATAAAATAGTAATTTTAATTATTTCACAAATATAATTATCAGGATCAGGACCTGAATCTGAATTCTGTAGTGGTTTGCCAAATACAGTCTTAACCTTTTCTTCATTTTTATTTATTTATTTTTATTTTTTAATTTTTAGTATGTCTCTTCTGTATCTTTACTGTCAATGTAAGTTTATGGTCATTTTATACTTTTTTTTTTTATTATTATTTTTTTTATTTTACATCCTAGTCATAGCACACTTATAGAATCATAGAATAATTAAGGTTGGAAAAGACCTCCAAGATCATCTGGTCCAACCATCCCCCTACCACTAAACTATATCTCCCACTAAACTATGTCCCTAAGCACCAGGTCCAACCTTTCCTTAAACACCCCCAGGGACAGTGACTCCACCACCTCCCTGGGCAACCTGTTCCAATGCCTGAATGGTCTTTCTGAGAAGAAATGTCTCCTCATTTCCAACCTAAACATCCCCTGGTGCAACCCAAGGCCATTCCCTCTAGTCCTAACACTAGTTAGCTGTGATAAGAGGCTGAACTCCATCTCCGCACACCTTCCTTTCAGGCAGTTGTAGAGAGCAATAAGGTCTTTCCTGAGCCTCCCCTTCTCCAGACTAAACAACCCCAGTGCCCTCAGCCGCTTCTCACAAGACTCATGTTTCAGGCCCTTCACCAGCTTTGTAGCCCTTCTCTGGACATGCTTCAGGGCCTCTATGTCCTTCTTGCAGTGAGGGGCCCAAAGCTGAACATGGCACTCCAGGTGCAGCCTCACACCGGAGCAGAGTACAGGGCAACGATCACCTCCCTGGCCCTGCTGGCTACACTATTCCTGATACAAGCCAGGATGCTGTTGGCCTTCTTGGCCACCTGGGCACACTGCCAGCTCACTTTCAGGCAAGCATCAATCATCTCCCCCACATTCTTTTTCTCTGCACAGAGAAAAAGCTACTCTGCCCGAAGTCTGTAGCGCTGCATGGGGTTGTTGTGACCAAAGCGCAGGTCACAACAACCATGTTGAACTTAGCCATGTTGAACCTCATCCCATTGGCCTCTGCCCATCGACCCAACCTGTCCAGGTCCCTCTGCAGGGTCTTCCAACCTTCTGGCAGATCAACACTTCCCCCCAGCTTGGCGTCATCTGCAAACTTACTGAGAGAGCACTCAATTCCCTCATCCAAGTCATCAATAAAGATATTAAAGAGGATGGGCCCCAACATCGACCGTGGGGAACACCACTGGTGACCGGTCACCAGCTGGATTTCACTCTGTTCACCACCACTCTCTGGGCCCAGCCATCCAGCCAGTTTTTAACCCAGCAAAGAGTGTGCCTGTCCAAGCCATGGGCTGCCAGCTTCTCCAGGAGAAGACTGTGGGAGACCATGTCAAAGGCCTTGCTGAAGTCTAGGTAGACTATGTCAGCAGTCTTTCCCTCATCCACCAGGTGGGTTGCCTGGTCATAGCAGGAGATGAAGTAATGGTCAGGCAGGACTTGCATTTCATAAACCCGTGCTGACTGGGCCTGATCCCCCCAGGTCCCGCATACATTGCATGATTACATTCAGGATGAGCCGTTCCATCACCTTTCCTGGCACCAAGGTCAGGCTGACTGGCCTGTTGTTCCCCAGGTCCTCCTTATGACCCTTCTTATAGACGGGTATCACATTAGCAAGTCTCCAGTCATCCGGGACCTCTCCAAATGACCATGACCGCTGATAGATGATGGAAAGCAGCCCAGCAATCACACCTTCCAACTCTCTTGAACATTATTAATTAATCCCAAGAACATTATTAATTTCCATTACTGAGTGTTAGGTTCCTGGGAAGATCATTCGAACTGTACTGAAAATCACTACTGTGATTTGTGCTTCTTCAATCATCTGAAATAAAGTAATGGGTTATCTAAAATCCTCTCATACTCTAGGAACATTTCCTATCATTTACAGGTGTTCAGAATTTCTAAGCTTTCCAGATTTCCTATTGTCAACCCTTTATTTATAGCTATTTTGACACTTACAAATTGAAGTTTTTTGTGTTTGTTTGCTTGCTTTAAATCTTCTCATTTTTGGCTTCACAAATGATAGATGACTGTAAGTCACCTGGAGAGGAAATGTGTTAATGGCACTTACAAGCTTCATTTTTTTTTTTTCTTTTCTTATTTTTCCCCTCTGTGCAACTTTGTTCTTGTTACAAAGTAGCAGAAAAAAGTTCTGATGAGATGAACTGTAATCCCTTGTGCTTAGCATTCACAAGCATTCCCTGCCCATGTTCACATGCTTGCTTCTCTCATGACACCGATTTCTCATTTCTACCTTTGGATGATAATTTAAACAAACCAAACCCTCACAGGAGTCGGACAAGACTTGGCTGCTGCCAAGTCTTCACCTCCACCTGAGCTTCTCTCTTGCAGTCACCCTCCTTAACAGCATGGGATATTATTAGACACGTTAAATCAACAGTGAAACACAGGTTAACTGAGGCAATTCTGTTATGAACAATATAAGGATGATAGAAAGCACTGAACAACTTTGTCCTTTATGTAAATCATGATTGCCTACCATATCGTAGGTGCTTCTTAATGCCTGAGAATCTGCGGAGACAAATTTGCTTGGGGAACGTTGAAAGATCAACGAACAAGCAGGAATGAGCAGATTTTTCTCATTTCCTAAAGAGCTATTGCTCACCTAATTCAAGATTTCTTAATGTTCTTATTTTAATTTTGGGACGCTTTCGCTCCTTATACACCTTGCATCAGAGAGAACAACAAATATGAACGTTTAAGTCATAGCCTGCTAATCAATGGTGTCGATCTGATATCCTTGGGACAACCTGGCATCTAGAGTATTTTTCTCTCCAGTGCTAACCTAGTAAATGCCTCTGTCTCATCCTGACAACATTTTTTGACTTGCAGCAGCAGACAATAACTGCCAGCTGTCTCCTGGCAGTTCACATAAGATCATGGCACATGCAAACACACTTTTTGGTGCTGATGCTGCACAAGGAGACAAGAAGCTGTACTTTGCATCTCTGTCAGGGAAGGATAGATAGTCATGCCTATGTATCCTATACAGATGTTGGTGTAGACAACCTTAAGACCACTTGTAACTCAACGCTCCAAGCAGTTTACTAGCAACTTCAGCCAAGAAGTTACTTGGGAAGCACCCTGTTACTGAAATAGAGGAAATCCTAAAATGACCAGATAATTGTCATCCCAGGTGACAAGCCACTGTATCCTGCCATCTCCTTAGAACTGATTCACATTGAAAAGTCAAATTCATTACTTTCCTACTTTCCTACTTTCTCAGTGAAAGTCGGAGGTGTTTATGTTATGGATTTAAAGGCACCAATCCTGTTAATGATTTCTGTCAGTGACAATGTCATGTCACACAATAGAACTTATCATCTCAGGCTGTCCTCTTGAAGAGAAACAGAAAGCAATACAAAAGCAATGCATTAAAAATACACTACACAATTTACTAAATTAATCTGTTCCCACTCTTCTGGAAATTGAAGAATATATGTATTTATATATACAGTAATACATTGTTAATAAAGGGAAGTACCGAACACTCTCAGCTGCAACTGAGATCATTGACATTTTTTCTGAATCTACTAAACACTAAGTACTCTAAGAAATTAAGATCTCTGGTGCCCAAATTATTTCATGAATTTAAGTCTCTGGTCTCTATTCTTCATATGTAAAATGAGAATGAAACATTGGGAAGAATGACAGCACAATATTGTGAAAAAGTTATGTGTCCAGAGAAGCCCGGGAGGAACCTGGCCATTCATTAAGTGATCATTGCCCATCTTCTATACACAAGGCACAGGCTCTGTGCAAAGCACAGGAAAGCAAAGCAAATCAGTAGGCTGTAACACCTTTACACAGCACACAATGTTATGTTCCTAAGACAACAGGAAAAATTAGGTTTACACCTTTTTTTTTTTTTTTTCTCTGTTATATCTTATCTTCTGTGTGCTTGACTTGGTAAATTTTAAATGCTTTCAGTAAATCTGTACAATATACTTGTGTATAATACAGATATGAGCTAATCATTTTAAAATACAAAAAGTTGCTTTCAAAACTTTGTGCAATGCGGATTTGGTATGCAGAGGGCCTGAGTTGTCACTGCTGTGTTTTAAACTTCACCAGCATTCTTCTAACAGAAATATCTATTTCAGAAAAAATACTAAAACATTGATGCTGGTGTTGCTTCAATTACACTTCAGATTTTAACAGCAAATATAACCATATTTAATCTTATTTTAGTATGAACAGCTGCTAATAATCTCCTAATTTTGATCAGACTTTAAAACACGTTGGTCATATTTGCCCTTGTAAAAACAAGCTCCTATATATATACATATATATATATATACACACATACACACACACATACATATATACATATATATATATATATATATGAGCTTAAACATATATATATGTATGTTTATCTCATGGCTACATAATTCTTGCCCTTCCCACTCATTTTACATATACGCACACACCCTTATATTGTATTTTATATGAAAAATATAATGGTAGTAAATTACTAAAATGTAATATCCTATTTTCAAGATATAAATCCAGGTAACTGTAGCTTGTTCACACATTCTATTAAAGGAAGAATGCCATAAAAAACCGTCAAGCTTTTGTCTGATATAATTAATTACTGAGAATCACTTAAGGTCATGGGAGGAAAAAAAAATTAAGTGCATGAAATATGCAACAGACAGAAGACTAGTGCCCAGTTTTGCCTACCCAGATCAATAACAGTTTATTCTACTGTACCATTTTTATAGAAATGCCTTTCACAAAGAAATGTTACCTTCTGCTCCCTTTGTATACAACCACATATACTGTAAATGAATGTGATCTTTTCTGACAATCTCAGGTAGCTGTGTTGTGGGTACAACAGGAGAAAATTAGTAATTATTAGTGCAACACTGATTTTAATCCTCATCCTCAGGTTTAGAAAATAGTAACCACAACTGCCACATAAAAAGCATGCGCAGTAGAAGATCACTTACAGTTGCCTAGCAACTAGCAGGATACTTGCTGAAGGGAAAAAGGACCAGAATAAATTATTAGAGCTCACTGCAAATGAACTAAGAGTGACAGCTCACTGCGACTGCAGTACCTCAACACATCAGTCCTCTATGTGCTCACATGCAAATACTTACATGGTATGCAAAGTCGTTAATAGGTAACTGATCATTTTAAAAAGATTTTCACTCAGAAAAGTATTTGTGCTCAGTGCTTCCAATTTTCTCTCAGTTCTGTCAAACTACTTACAAGGTACATTAAGTATATATTTCCGCTCATTTAGTCAGTATTATCTTCAGTAGAATTAAATGCAGAAACCATTAAGCCTAATTTATAAGTATCTGCTTTTGTACCATTTTTCTCTGGCAGTATGTGGCCAGAAACAAGCTGCCACTCACCTGTCAAAATTTCTACTACTATCAAACCTTTTTCTCTTTAGGAGTCAAAAAGGAGAGACAACTGCGAAGCTGACACTGCATAATGTTCTCACATTTCTGGCAAATTTCACACTTTTTAGCAAACACTGAAATTCAGTAGAGGGTGGTTAGAATGAATGCTCACAATCAGAACTACTGTGCACAAATTGCGCCTCCTATTCAACTGTAACTAAAAATGATGTTTGTTAAAACACAGACAAGTTGTGCGTATGGAAAAATGAAGAGAGCATAAATACAGAGGAATGACCTTACTATGTGAAAACTTCAAACCACAATCCAGATAAGTAGGAATACTATTCATTTCTGTTAAATGTATTTATCGATTCTTCTTTTTTTGAATCAACTATAGTAATACATGGTGGACCTGTCCCTATCAATGAAATGGAAATGGGTAGAAATACTAATTCTTAATTTTGACACATGGCTATATACTCCATAGCTTTGGATTGGGTATAAACTAGAATTATTTCCTTTGCATGTTTGAATACTCAAGAGTACCAGTTGGCATAATTAATTACTGGTTAGATCAGTAATGGCTAATTACATTACTCACCATTTTTCAACAGTTAAAAACTGGCAAATTCAGAAAACAGCTGGAAAAACTCTGAATAAAATCACTTTCAAATACACAGAAAAATACTCTCTCCCTATGCCCTGTAAAAATTAGAATACTGTGGCCATTAATTTAAACATTTTAGCTTTATTGAGGCAATGATTGAAATACTAGGCATCACAGACAGGCAAAATCTGTTGCCAAGGCACAAAACATGGGTTGGACTCAACAACCCCAGCCTCCAATTTTCTTATCAGCTTTCTTGAATGTGGTCAACTACTACCCGCAACAGGGAGGAGGTTTTGTGAAGCTAATGGGTACACCATGCAAGTCCTTACTTTATTTAAGGCTGATGAGCAGAGAAGAAAGGAGCTGAATAGTGATTGTAAATCACTGCATGCAACTGAACTGTTAGGGTCCTGGGGCTCTTAAGTAAACTCTTGCTATCTAAACAAAGCTCATGCAAAACAGCAGGTGCACCAAATTGGCACCTAAACAGTAAATATCAAACTGATGTGAGGCAGAAGAGGACAACAGATTTGTACATAGGTTGAAGGATTATGATTATCCATCTTTTTTTTTTTTCCCCACTAAGTTCTAACAATCAGGAAAGGGAAGCAAAACTTACAGCATGTCTTCCTCTGTAACAAAAAATAAAAGAACACCATAAAAAGAGGAAAACGATGGTTCTGGAAAGTAAGCATGCATGTGCATGATGCGAAATCAGCAGCTGGGGACTTGAGCATTTGGCATGCAAATTCCTTATCCGTGGAAAAAAACATCTCTCTCCAGTAAAATTGTTCCTGCTTTCAAAAGGCTGGACTATGCTTCCTGAAAACATAATGTACATACAACACGCTAATCTCTGCATTATCCACTCCTAATTTTAGAGGGGATAGAAGACAGGTTAATATAATCAGAACTAACAATGAGTGATGGTAACCTAAACTGATACATTTCAACTCACTCTCTTCTGAACAGCTGTATATAGCAAGATTTAAATGAGGTGCAAGATCTGTAAGGGCACCGAAGTACTAGTTTAAGTGAAGCAGTAATTTCAATAAAATAACAAATTAAATTAAACTGAGATTATTTCAAATGGAACCCGCAAAGGCAATGAATATATTTTACATTAGAGAATCAGGATCAATTGTGTAACTGGAAAGGTGTTTCCAGGTCCTTGAATCTAAGACCTTGGTAACAAACAATAATGCAAAGCTTTTTAATCAAGGAACAAGTCATAAATCTAGTTAGGTATTCCCATGCCACTACTTCATACAGAAGAGTGTTCCAGAATTGTTTAGTTACCAACTTGAATATATTCCTGACTGTTTACACTCATATAACCTTGTGACCACCGTTCTGTATGTTATATATTTCTATAGTACAGAATCACAGAATTGTCTAGGTTGGAAGAGACCTCAAGATCATTGAGTCCAACCTCTGACCTAACACTAACAAGTCCTCCACTAAACCATATCGCTAAGTTCAACATCTAAATGTCTTTTAAATTAAATTAAATTAAATTAAATTCTCCCTGTGTTTATGTTTTCTTTGTTTCCTAGATGAATTTACTCAGAGCAACTGTTTTCCCTTCTCATGTTGTGCTGTGTGAGGATAAACAAACCAACATATTTCTTCTTGCAAGACTATCCCAAACTTGAAGTAATTATTTACACTTTCAGTATAAACTTATCTTTCTTGAATGGAAGGTATTCAAGAACAGCAATCCAGACACACATTGATTTTATCACATATAATGATATCTGTATTTCCTCATCCGTACTGGTAATAGTGTAGGGGCCAAGTTTTTTTTTTTTTTTTTTTTAAATAGATGGACAATACTGATTGCTCATATTTAATTTTGATCAATAATTTCTGTCTAGATCTTTCTTTTTCTATGATTTCCACATAATGAGCTTCCAACTCAAGGAAAATTTTCCAATCTTTAGTCTGTAACTACCTTTTAATGCAGTCTGAGCTACATTGTTTCATGCCAGTTCTTTGACTCCAGATTTAACTGTGTTCAATCCTCCATAAATAACATGCTGTATTCCTTTAATATTGATACTTTTGAACTTCACGTTTGGTGAGGACACTCCTCATTTTAAAAACACATATAATTAATATATTTTGACCTATGCCAACACCAACCTTCCAAGAACTTTTGTGGCATCTTCTTTCCAGTTTAATACTTTTTGTTGTTGTTAACACTGTCTTTAGTTACATCTCAATCTTTGCTTTTTTTTTTTTTTCACTGAGATTAGAAAACTTACTCATTAGATCTCTTTCATCTGAGCTAATAGGTTTCCTATTGGACCGTAACACATGCTTTACCAAAAACCAACTTTGTAAAACATCTCTCTCTTCCTTTGATGAAATAGCATACCTTGGCTACAGAATCAGCTAGAAAGCTAGTCTTGCATGATAAATTTGGTATCAACTTCTATACATCAGTCCTTTCAAAATCCTGAGATTTTTTTCACTCAGAGGCCTGTTCCCACAGAGGAATGCTTGAGTTGTACAAATATTCCATTCCTCTTGGTAATTTTACTATCCATGTTCTCACTATTACCATAGCACTATCCATTCTCCCTTTATCTTCACGGCCAATATCATTATCTTTATTGAGTACCAAATAACAATCATTTAACTTTGGAGTTTTAAATATACAATTTTCATTTATTCTCTATGTCATCCCCACCGCACACTAGCTCTCCTTCTTTCCTTGTTCTCATTTTATTAATATAAATGAGTAACTATTCCCTCAATGTTCAACATTTCCTGTAAATTTTAATTAACGTTTGGGAATTCTTACTTTCTCTCAACACTTCTTTTTCTCTTAAATGACAATTTTGAAATTGCTTCAGACTTTCTCACCATTATTTCTAGAGATATCCTTTGTTCTTCCTCTTTCATCCAGTCAACCTTTTCCCAGAAGATTATCCTTCTCTTTGACATTAACATTTCATAATTGTTTTACCTTAGCAAACTCCAGACCTCACTCACATTCAAACTTCTGTGGTCTTCCATCATCAAGCTGTTTTCCTTAATTTATCAAATCTTACTCTTTCCTCAATCCGTCCATTTAACTTACAATGAAGAAAGCAGATGATTTAATCCAATGTTATTCTGCACAGGTGTATTCCCCCTTAGCAGATGATATGCCAGCAAAAAGGTAGAACTGCAAAAGTTGCAGTTAGAAAAGCTAACATAACGCAAAACCATCTAAAACTGTTTCTCTGTCATAACCTTACTTAGGACATTTTTCCTTGAAGTCAGAAGAATATGACCACCTTTTCTATCTTGCTTTTCTTCCAGTCCACATTTCTTCTTCCTTCTAATCCATTATAGATGAAACTTAATTAGTCTTCACTTATAATGGCGAAGCAGCGTAGAACAGAAAAAAGGCTCTGCATCTGTAGTACTGCTCTGTATCTACAGCTAGTAATATGCTTTATCATTTGATACTCAAAGCTAAGTAATAGAGCATGGGTACAATTTAGCAATGTGAGCACTGAATTCAACATGCATTTTTATTTCTTAGTAAGTTGGAGCACTTTATTTCTTAGTGAGTTGGAGCACTTGCCACACAGTTCTGCAAACTGACACGTGACTATTTGTCTCAACAGTAAGATAAATACAAAGATATGATAAAGAAATGCGTATCAACACAAAGAAGAGCTTAAGGTACATCACTCAACAGTAGAATCCAAAGCACAGCAGCCTGCAGGAAACCAGTGTGAACTTGACAAGGACCTCAATAGCTCTCACACCGAGAGTCCAAACAGAGCTGAAGATTTTAACAATGCATTACATCTTTGGCCTTTTCTCCTTCTTTACTATTTCCTTTATTAAACGGGATACACCTCCACAAGGAGATGACCTCAATGCTAAACTCCACTGTCTTGCATAGAGTTCTTTAGCCAGGCTTTACAACTAGCCGTGTATTTATCTGAGTTTTGTTTTCAAAATTATCATATGCTGCATTCTTTTACACTGAACACTTACTTCAAATGCTGCCAGTTTGTTTGTTTAATTTTATTTTGATGTTTATTTAATAACTGTGTAGCTCAAACTGCAGTTTAGTAATGATTATTGTTTGTATTTTTGTAGCCTTTAGCTCTCCTATACATAAGCAACTGAACCTATTTTGTTGGATGCTTTTTAAATAAAGAAAGAAAAGATTCTACTCTTCCCAAAATGCTTACAAAAGAACAAAAGACAGGACAACAATCATAGAATAACTTGGGCTGGAAGGGACCTTAAAGATCATCTAACTCCACACACACACACACACACACACACACCCTGCCATAGGCAGGGGAAAGTATTAGGAAAGTATTTGGAGACTATATCAACATTACCTAGAACCTTCACCAAAAAACATACAAAAAACCCCACTTAACTACAACTCCATAATATCTGTGAGAACCATGGAAAAATATTTTTTTAAAAGAAAGATTTTAATAAGAAAGGAGAAGTGGTTCTTTGTTTACACGGAACTCTTCTCAAATGCAAAGAGAAACATGAGAGAAAAAATACAGAGATATTTAGTAGTTTACCACATTTTCTTGTTTTTGTTTTTTGTTTGTTTTGTTTTTTTATTTCTCCCCCCTCCCACCTCCCATCTGCTACTAATTAACTGTAACAAAACTTTAGACTAAAGATCATCAATTTGCTTTTGACAATGTAACTAAGGCCAGAGATAGTAAGATTTTGGATGGTTCCACCTTTTGGGATAAGATCAGCTGTCTGTGGACTATATTAACCCTCTGAACTTGCACAATGAAGAGATGCAACTTTTGTTAGTAATGAAAATATAAGCCAAAGACAAAGATGGTTTCCAGCATTCAGATAGTAATACAGGAAAGAAAAAAAAGAAACAAAACAAAACACTTTTCTCCCCAAATGAAGCTCATTGCCTTTCCTTCCAATTAACCTGTCCCTCTATACTTGCCACAATTTCTCTCACAAAAGCCCAGAGCTCAAAAAATGGGAACAAAAGCTGAAGGCTTCAAATGCCTAAATCCATTTAATTCTAAAGCTGCAAATCCTGGAAGTGTTTAAACTCTATAGTAACCTTAAAAAAAAAAGTTTTTAAAAAATTGGGGTTAAGTAGTGAAGTTCCTTAGTGCCTAATTTTTCAAATCTTTTCTGTCCCAACCTTCACAGGACTGAAAGGTTTGATGTTGGTTCAAAAACAAATCAGAATACAGGAACTTGGAATTCCTCTGCAAAGTTCATCACATTTAGGAGCTCAATTTAACAGGTATTTTTAATTTCTAACTGTCCAGGGCACTGTACAATTTTATCAGTGGCAACCAATTTGGTCTTGCAGAATCGTGAAACATGCTCCTGGGAGGGTGACTGGTAGGCCTTTTTACTACATAATAGTACAGTAGTTACTTGTGTGGCAGAAATCAGATATGAACTTCCTGGGGCACAAGCAACAGGCAGTCTTCTACTTCCCCAGTAACTATCGGTTACTATCAGTTACTATCTTCAGTAACAATTTTATGATATACTGGAGGTCAGAGGAAGTAACTTGTTCGCTATTTTTGAAATGAGAAGTAGAAGCCCTATTCAGAAGTACCTGGCTTGAGGAAAAGGTTCAAGGCCAGGGATCCAAAATGAAAAGAGATGCTTCCTTATTATTCTCTGATTGGTATATCTGAACTTTCATCACTTTTCAGCTTCTTTGTTATAAAGTAATAGAAGCTGAATATACTGAGCTTGTAGTGAGCTTCCTGGTCATCACATCAATTGCTCTGAATCCTGTTATGATGCAATAAACTTTTTAAAGTACTCTGCAGAGAGCCCACAGATCACAGAATGCTTCACTTCAACAGTAATGTGACAGAAAGGTCAGGCTTGGTATCCTTCACCACATACTAACCCAATTAACTTTACAGCCACACCCAGAACAGTAGCTACAAAAAGGAAGAAGTGCAACTTGCTATTTGAAGTCACAGACTCTGGAAGTTCGTTTATACACAATCTTGTATTGTTGAAATGGTGCGGGTCACTTAATACAAACACTATTTGATTATCTCTGAATGCATTTTATATTAATGTAGCTTAAAATGGTTCTTTATGTGATTTCTGTAATTCAGTATATGGCAAAGAAAGGATACATGTATATACACAATAAGGCTATACTGATTTTTGGGAAATAAAAGCTGAGTTCAAAAACACGACTTCCTTAAACAAGTCTGATTCAAAAGCGCTATTAATTAACAGCTTCTCTATTTCTTCCTCACTAAGCAAAGATAATGTTCAGGTTAAAAACCTGCAAAATAGGAATCTTCAAGTCACATTTTGGATTAGAAGCTACATTTCTTCCTAAGGTTAAGATACTTAACATTTTTTTATGCTGAATTGACAGGACAACCAGGCTTAAGAAATCTGTAGTCATGTAGTTAAAGAGATTGATATTAATACGGGCTGTACCACTAAAGTAAGAGCTCAATGCCTTATTTATTTATTAAATATTTTTATTTCAACAGCTTCCTATCAGGTGGGTCTTTAAAAACACTCTGCATAAAGGAAGACTTAAAGGGTCAGGTCCTAAGTAGAATTACTTTTTAGAAATACTGTGTCATCAATTCCACCTGAAGACTGATAATAAAACTGATGCTGTTAAAAGCAGAGAGGGACAGAGGGGGAGAGAGAGCCCACTCACCTATCTTTGTAGTTTATCACAGTATCAATGATAGCATTCATTTGTTTTGTCAGTTTGGGTGGGTTAGGTGACAACTTCTCTGCAGGAGGCCTGCCTCTTCTTTTCTTTGCTTTCTCTCCATCCTCTTTCCCAGAATCCTTATCCACATTTCTTCGTCTCTTCCGTTTTTTAAGCCGCACTTCCTCTTCCATCTCTTCCAAATTGCCGTCTTCAATTGCCTGACAACCATGGATTCAAAAAGTATGTTAAAAAAAAAAAAAAGACATACGGCAAAGGGAACTAACAAGCTACATTTAAAAACAAAAATGCAACCCCACAAAATACAGGTAACTCTAAATATTCAGTTTATTTAAAAAAAAGTTCAGTGAAGAATTGAGTTGCTAGAAAAGAGAAACTGAACATTAATTTGTTCTAAGAAACCTGTTACCATCCAAATAAATGAATATTTATCTGAACCTTTAATTCCACTCCAAGTCATAGTTTCACACAAATCGAGGGCCTGTGGTACGGTGCCAGTAAGCTTACAGGAAACAGTCATTTGTTCACATCAGTGGCAGTTCTCAATTATTTAGTTCCATGCAAAACAGACTTTGATGTCACATGTTTTCAAAGAGGACAGTCTACACTGCACTCTGTTCCCCAAACCAGATCACACACAGTTCTTTGGTCACGCAAACGACACACAGATACTTTATGCAGTAACAAGTAACACTCAGCTTCTCTTCCAAATAGTTTGAGTTACAGATCACCTAACCATTAAAACCAACTCTAAAATGTATAATTCTATTCTAGAATAGTAACAAAAGGCAAAAGGACTGACAATGCAGAGTTTTGCTGTAAAAAGCACTCATAAGATTGGATGCAAAAAAAAGAAAAAAAAAATACAGCACACAGTCACAAACAATGAACACCAGTTTCAATTACCTGTATGTATGCTTTTACCCAGACTCAGCAGCAGCAAACAGCGGGATTAAAAAAATCACTACAAAAAAACAAACTAGGAATAAAGAAAACCTGTTCACGCAGTGACTATCAGATCCATGTAATACACCAAGAAGCTGAACTTTTCTTGCTTTGGGAAAACCAACAAACAAACAAAAAAAGGAAAAAAAGAAAAAAAAGAGAACTGAAATTAAAACGAAAAAAATACTAAAGAATCTTAAAACTAGGATTTCTGATTAATGCTTTCTCAGAACATAACTGATGTTGATATTTGTCCCTTTTGCCTCTCAATATTGCCTGGAGTACATGCAAATGCTAATCACTCCTTTCTCGTAACTGAAAGAGCTCTAATCATAAGGCAATTACCTTCATTTTTCCACAGCACCAAACATGGCTAATATTTATGATCATGTGAGCATAACAATCTATATAAAAAGAGTGATTACAGCCCAGACATAATTTCTTTCAATTGTGTACAATGTCTCTTGAAAAACGTTTCGTGAACAAAACCTGGTACACAACACAAAACAACCTGGCATGTTAAAAACACCAGTGGGATTTCAAAATCTGTTTCCTATGCATTCTCCGATGTACAAATCCACAGAACAAACACGAACACAGAATCCTGAGGGACAGCCTGAAACTAGGCCTTAATAATCAAAAGACAATTTACATCATGCTTCCACAGCACTCAGATAACCACTATGAAGGAGGTTTGAGATCTGATGAGTTAGGAAGAAAAAAAGAATGAAAAAAAATCTGCACACAAATTCATTAATATTCATTTGGCTAAAGCAGGACACCCACTATAAACCACTGCAGCTAACGAAGATAAAGAAAAGGAAATTTCTCTGCATATCTTGGAAGCTAGAAATGCTAATAATAAATACAGCATGCAAGGCTGTCAACAGTTAATGTCATTGCTCTCCTTAAGCACTCAGTTGTACATAGAAATACGGAGAACACCGACTTTTGATGTGTTACACACCTACACATGCCTGTGATGTAGTTCTACTGAATCTTCAAGACGGCAATGAAAAAGGATATTTACCTTACCACTATCAGCAGGCCGGCTATCGGAAATCACAGTTAGTGGGGATAAAATTAACAAGCCAGCAAAGCAGCGAGCTGCTAGTCTCTTCATCAGCTGATCAGGAAAAAAAAGAGAGCTGGGGAAAGGCTATGTTTTCATATACAAGTAATTTTATTTTACTGAAAATTTAATACTGAAAGGATTGTGGATACTCAAATCTGCTGTTTCATTCTACCTACTACAAGGCCCAAAGCCTTCCTCCTTCAGACTGCTTTAATATTGACAACTACTTATCATATTTTTCCCTTATTATTCTAAGCATCTAAATTAGATTTTTAGTTGGGCAGCTACTTACTGTTTCTAGCATTTTAATTATAATAACAAAATTAAACAATTTCATGTATGATTTTAAAACTAAAATAGGTTGCATGCATTTTAAAGAGGTATTTATTACAGAAAACATATTCCTATTGCTCCACAGTAAGCAGATTAGGTTTTGGTTATTGAAACAGATAAAGAGCTATTCTGATTGAAAAGAAATAAAAAACAAACAAGTAACCATTTTGTTAGTTTTGGTATCACTTTGTTGTCCTGCAGAAAATGCATATTTACTCGATTATAATATATTTATATTTATGTTTGCTTGTTACATTTACTGTCCTGCAAAAGTAACAGTTATGCTATCATCACAGAGTGTACTGACATCTTATTTTAGAATTCTGCATATAGTTTTTGCTTGGAGTACATAATATTTTTAAATAAATTATGATAGAGAAGGTAAAAATATGTATTTTTAAACACTTCATTTAGCAATGTACTAAAAACACAAAAACAAACAAACAAGGAAGCTAACATACCCTTGCACTCTTAAAATTATGGGCTAACGGGTAGTGAATTAATTCCTAGCATACTAAAGAACTGCTGATGAACACTAAAATCTCTATACTTACTTTACAAGGTAAAAATGCATCAGTTGATTACTATTCTCGGATTTCAAACTTTATGTGCACACATGTCAACTCAGGCAGTTTTCCTTAATTTAAGTCTTAACCTAAGATCTCTTTTGACAGCACTTCAAAACCAATGTGAGAATACCAGCAGTCCAAAAATGTTGTTAATGTGATACCCAATTAACATTAGTTCCTAAATAGCAAGTTTACATTTTGGATATAAATTGTAGTATATACAGCCAAATTTACAAGTTTTGCTACCCCAGAAGATGACTTAAAACTACATCACAGAAATCAAGTATCAGCAGAGGTGTTAATGGTCAGCATATGTCTACATATCTGTATGAACAACAAAATATCTACTTAGCCAATCCAACTAACAGACCTCTTTGATCTAAAAAAGTACTGTTCTAGGGCTGAAGTGCTACACCAAAGAGAATGCCCTTCCAAACTTCTACTTTCATTATAATGCATATGCATCCCAGGTCTGTCAATTCCTGACAGATGATGCAAAAATGCAAGATAGCACAGACATCTCCCATGCTCACATGCCTCTGGGTTACAGAGGTGAACAGCTAGGGAGTCAAAGAAAATGGTAAACAAACAAAAACTTAGAACTTTCCTTCCCCAAGGAAGCAGGACACGAGAGTACAATAATCTGAAACCTTTATTTTTGAAAGAAAACTGTGATAACTTAATTAAAACCAATTTTGCAAAGGATTGGGTGCCTCATGAAAGGCAGAGAAGCTGGAAGTGTTAGGATTCAAAGTTAAGTCCAGTACTGACAGTCTTCATGCTTTTCTGAATCTTGTTGCTGTATCCTAGTCTATGTAGACAAAACAATTCATTTGCCTAGGAGCTAAGACCATGAAAGCTTCTCAAGGCACCAGAATTATAATAAAGAATATATAGGCCATTAATTACAGAAGCCAAATCCCCTTCATCCAAAACAGGAGACCAGCTAAACGCACACATGCATAAAGTGGATTTTTCAGAATGCAAGTTGTTTCTTAGACAGTTAGTTTTCCTATTGTGGCTTGCAATTACATTTTCCCCTTTGAAAACAGAAATAACTTAGCTGTTTTGAGGTGGAAGTCTCAAAAAAATGGAAACTGAAACAAAGTAAAGAAAAATCAAAACTGAAACTATTCTGTTCCCCCATTAGAAGAGCAGGTCATTATGGATGCATTCTTAACTATATACAGATTTTTGAAAACATAACACCATGACTGAACACATTTTCAACTGATAATTATGAACCCAAATAAACACTAAGAGCTACTACTGCTCTGTGTTTTGCTTTGTGACTGTCTTCAGCAAGTCAAGCATCATATAGGCCTTAATATTAGTTTTGAACTCATTTTACAGGAATCAAACAACTCGACTCTGGTCATACAGTGAAGCAGTGGTGGTGCTGAGAATAAAATGAGTTTTATATGATGCCTGTTATAACAGCAATGTACATAACAGCATATAGCAGGCATCTAAAGCCTGTCTCCAGTTTTCAGTGGCACACTGCACGACTGTTATTTTTCATTTGATCTGAGGTAACTATAGCTATACGAAAGCAAAAGCATAATGAAGGGCACTGCTATTACTTAAGTTAAAGAAATTGTACACACAAAATAAAAGAAAAAAGGTGATGTACATCTGGTTGACATCTACTTGACAATACTGAAAATATGATGAAAATGCTGAAAACATAGGTGAACAGAAAAAGCTGTTAGCTTCACAATTCCTGAAGAATAAATACTAACCTAACTATGCAAATTTTTCAAAAGTGTGGAATTTTCTAGAGGCAACAAGTAACTTACTTAGCCACTGTACTGACCATGAGGAACTAAACTTAAAGGCTGTTAAGCACTTAAGCAGCAACAGAAAACTTGTCAGTAACACAGCAAAGAAGTGAAAGAACCCATCAAAGGGCTAACAACAAACATCAAAAGCACTAAAACGACACCACTCTACCTGTACCTACTAATTTATCTCTTCTAATAATCCTCTAAATCCCGCAGTGATATTCCAACAGAAACTCCACTGTTTTCTTCTTCTTCTATGCATATTTGAAAAGCTATTCCCCTATATTGTATGTGTTTACTCAGATCATACCTGACAGTCCATTTACTCAGATCATACCTGACAGTCCATGAAGATATCAATATTCCAACTTGAAATTAATCTTCTCCAAAAGATATCTTCAAAATACAGTTCTCCTGCTTCGTTTCTCAACACTGACAGTCCAGATACCTGTTGCTGTTTAAGGCTTCTACACAGTGAAAATACTTACTGGCTTTCTGTGGGAAGTTCCCCTACTCTGTAACTGAACAGCTCTTATTATGCTACTGCATAGAGGTCAGTCTGTTACTGACAAAGATTACGAAGAAGAAAAATAATAATACTTGGCAACTAGATGAAAGGGCATAAAATTTAAGATCTAATGTGCAAGACTAAATACCTGAAGCAAATACAAGAATTGATAAAGAGTTAATTTATCTGAACATTCTTTCCTTCATGGATAGCACTGTACAACAAATTCACCAAGCTGACTTTGTTGGGTCTAAACTGTAACACTATAGATAAAAATATGCTCAAGGCAAAGAATTAGTGAACACTTCTAGTACCTCCTTATTTATTGCTGACTCATTTTGCTCCACATAAGGAAAGTTCCAAAAACTCTATGCAACACAACTCAAAAACGTATTTATTTTTTTTTGTAAAAATGCAAACTGAATTCAATTATTATGAAAAACACATAAGCTTGTAATGTGTTCTTCTCAAATTTGCTGAATTTCCACAAAATAAGGAACTCTAACCTTTCAGTCAGTGTTCATAATTCAGAGTCTGCATCTTTACATTGTTGAAGATTGCTTTTTTTTGAGAAGTGAGAGAATGTAGTTTGTTTTCTGTTTTGCATTTGAAAACTGTTAACAGTTGCTTAATAATTAGCACAGAAATTGGAAGTGTCTATCTTTAATCGGACATTAAGGATAGCAAAAATGCAAATTATAAACAATTTTCCCTTGCATTTTAATGTAAAGATTGATGCAAAAAAATCCTGACAGTATAATGCAAGAACATTTTTTTTTTCTTTTTAAATAGTTTCATCCAAAGAAACAGACATTAAATTAAAAATTAGAAAATTAAAAATTAGAAAATTAAAAAAAAGTACCAATCTAAAATTTCACAAGAATAACTTATATCCTCTGATTTTTGTTTCTGGTTTGAGAAAAATACTTCTGATAAACTATTGTAACATTTAATCATCATCTTTAATACGACAGTTACTAAGTAAAGCATCACACACAGACAGCACTGATGAACTTGCTCCAGGTCAGAGCAGGCCACATTGGTACGAACATAAGATCCACTGGGGGAAGGAACTGGGTGATAAAAAGGAACAATTGTATTAGTTTTATCAGGCTGACTGTGAAGATGCTTTCCTTAGCCAAAAAGAACTTTGAGAAAACATGCATTCACTATATTAAGACAATAAATGCCAAATCATCATTATCTTTATTCTGTGGTCTACATCTATGCAGCCACACTCTTAAAATATCTACAGAACTATCTCTAACGGTCTCCTTCAGGTTTTCAAAAAATGCCTCCCATACATGTGTACTTTATGCCTTACTAAGATTTCATTTGAAGAAACAGCCTCTTGACCTAGGCAAACAGAGGCAGAGCATAAAAAATAAAATAAAATAAAATAAACCACCACATGTTCCAAATAAATTCTAAGCCAGAAACAACTGGTATCAACTTCTTACTTTTTATCATGGAATGATATTTTTTTTTGTGTGTGTGTGTTTCTGTTGTTTTTTTAAATCTTCTCTCCTTCTCTTCGAAAATCTAAATAACCTGATGGACATCTCTTGTCAATTGGAGTAATAGCCAGGTTTATTACTGTGTTTGGAAACACTCTCATTCAAAACTTGAGGACAATACAGAACAGCATGTGAAAGTTCCTGATGACGATAAACATAATTCTGAAAGGGATGTTATTATAGCTGTTCTAAACTACATGTCATCCTCCACAGTTCAGATTGTTTAGAACCTTATGGGATATTGATATGCAATTAGAAGAAAAAATTACAGACTGAATGTAAAGAACTTAAAGACACTGCAAGACTATAATCTATGAAAATATTGCAAGAAAATTTATGAGGGAAAAAATATTAGTTGTTTACAGACTGACAGTTGTACAGGAATAAATTTAATGTGACTGAAGCTATCTTTCAAGGACTGATTTAACTGATATGTTAAATATATTTTTAGTTTACAATTGTGACTTTCAATAACTAAAAACAAAACAGAAAATAACTGATCAAGACAGTGAATGTTTTTTGAAAGGTAGCATGATATAATTTTTCTCTCTATATATTCCTTAAATTATATGGAGAAAACAATCAATTACAAAAAGTACATACACAACGATAACATTCAGTTGATACGTTGCTTTTTTATGCATCTCAGTTTCCCTTTGTTCATTTATTGTCCTCCAATATTTATAAATAACACTATGGAGTGCTACACTTTTTCTTCCTTACTTGAACAGGAAATGATTCTTTGAAGTTTCCCATGTCAAAAATGAATTGGGAATAAAACGCAAGGTGAAGAAAGGTGAAAAAGGGCTCTCTGAGTGCAAATAAGTCTGCCTTGCTATTTGCTTCAGCCTTTCTACTTGTGAATGATCTATTACATACAATTTTCACCAGCTCAGGAAAACAGTTCGAGGAAGATACATGTTTCCTGGCTTCAGATTCAATGGTAATCCATCTTCAAGAAAAACCTAAGAAGACTGATATGCCTCATTTTTACCATTTATCTTGTTCAGTATGACATAGATGCATCTGTTTGTTGAACAGATGGGATTCTGGAGCATTTAAGGACTGTTATTTCATTGAGAAAGACTAGAAGAGGAAAGTTTTTTTTTGTTTGTATGTTTTTTTAATTTTAAATTTTATCAGCATTTTCTCTCTGTCTTACCCAGAATTCTGAACTAGGACAACCTATTTTAGCAGTGTACACAACACTACACTAACAAAAGTATTGTGAGAACATCACTACTCCAGTTACATTTTTCTTCTTTGACCAAGTCTATGTTTCCTAGAAGAGCCAAAGAAAAGCTGTTACATTAGAAACTTACTGGTTTTGGCAGGTGACAGAGGAAGGTGGGGGTGATTACTTTTCTCACTTTACCTTTAATTCATTGTAAACAATAAACATTTAATTTGGTCAACTGTATAACACTTTTGTGTCCTACAACAAGAGATGTTTTATTTTCTTCATCATCTCACACTTCATAAGAAATAAAAAGTTTTTAAAAAAGAGGTTGCTACAGCTTATGTTGAAATGGGGGTTTTGCTTCCAGATTTATTTCTGTGGTCTAAAATAAATCTACTGGTGGGCCATATCATTTTATTGTCCTTCTGAAAGTATTTTATCTCCCATTTTTAATTACTTGCTACAACACTTAATTAGCTTAGACATTATAAACAGAGTATTTTTGGTAATGACTGTATTACTTTCACTGCTGACAGACATTTTTTTTTTTTCTAAGCAGGAGGAAACAAGCTGCACTTATGTCAAAAAGACATTCAGTAATCAAGAATGGAAGATTCCCAAATACAGGAATTATACTATATGCCAAGGATTTACTCTCTCACATTCAGACAAGACAGTTTCTTTTACGGGGACACCACGAATATAAAACTCAATCAGAAACGCATTTCTATGACCTCTAATAAAGTAGGATGGTTTCTCTTTCCAGCCCTCAGACAAGTATTTCCTGGTGCTACTTACTTTGTCTTTCTATACCAATGGGAACTTTTTGTACTATAAAATGTTAATTTACCTCACCCCGTCCCCCTACACACACCTTGAATAATAGGGTGCAGTTGGATATTTAAAAAAATATGAATTGGATATGGATATTTAAAAATATAAATTCTTCTGTTCTGGAAAAAGGTAGGATATTAGTACTCTGTATGGTTATTTGTCCTGGCAGACAGGCAACGTGGCTGTTTTGCTGCTCATAATATTAAAGAGAGACCCTTCATGTTTTTGTTCTTAAAAAAAAAAAAAAAAAAAAAAAAAATCACTCCTTTGGAATGGGAACTACATGGTTGTTATTATATTTTCAGGGATTAACCTTTCTTCATTCAAAGAGCATTGCCTCCCTTTTCTTCTGAGACCCTACCAATTATATCAGAAAAACATCTGGTATAACGGCAGGGTTTGCACCCTCAACAGATCAGTCCTTTGGAAGGACAGTGCAATCCTAGATCTTTTGTATCTTTTGTGGACCATATTTGCTTGTAATGTACCTTGCTAGTATTAGGCTATGGAAGACATAACTTTAGTCACCAGAAAGAAGAGATCAGCACCTGCCTCTGTGACACCTCATGACAAAGTTACAGACTACAGTGAGCCCCCCCCCCCAGTCTCCTGGTCTCTATGCTGTACCCTTAGCTGCTCCTCATACATCTTGCCTTCATGTCACTTCATCATCTTTGTTGCTCTCCTTTGGACACATTTTAGTATTTTTATATCATTCTTATATTGTGGAGCCCCAAACTGCACATAATACTTAAGGTAAGGCTGCACCAATGCTGAGTATAGCTGAGTATAGTGGGACAATACATTTTTTGACCACCTAGCTATGTTGTGCTAAATGGATCCCAGAATACAGTTTATCCTTTTTGCTGACAGGGTACGTTGTTGACTCACACTGAACTTACCACCAAACAAACCCCCCAGCTCCATTCCTACAGGGCTGCACTCCAGCCGGTCGACCCCCAGTCTATAAGTACACCACAGAATGGCTGATGTTGGAAATGACCTCTGGAGGTCATCTGGTCCAACCCTCTGGCTCAATCACATATCTAGAGAAGGCTGCCCAGGACCATATCCAGCTAGCTTTTGAAGATCTCCAAGGAGGAAGACCCCACAACCTCTCTGGACAACCTGTGGCAGTTCTCCTTCACCCAGACACAATAAAGAAGTGCTTCCTGACATTCTGATGGAACTTCTTGTGCTCCAGTTTGTGCCCATTGTTTCTTGCTCTGGCACTGGCAACCACAGAAAAGGACCTGGCTCCACCTTCTCTGCACCCTTATTTAAGGTTATAAAGGGTTAGTTATCCCTTTATCCCTTATTATTCCCTATATATCCTTTCAGTTATTTATACACATTGATAAGATCCCCCCCGATGCTCCTCTTTTCCAGTGTTAGGTCCCAACTCTTTCAGCCTCAGCTCACAGGATTACATCCAGGATTACACTGTTCCAGGTACAGAATCTGGCATTTGTACTTAGTACTGATTCCAAATGTGCATACATAAAAGCAAAACTGTCTTAGAAAACAATAAAACCTATTTTATTTTATTTTATTTTTTTTTTTTTAGTAATCAAGCTGTTGTAATAAGCTGGGCCAACTTTACTAGCTGTGATGCCGGACCTATCTTTTAAAAAACTGTTAGAGAGAGCATGTAAAGTCAAAAAGTCACTTAAAGTTCCAGCTGATGAAAAAATAATTGAAAATACGTTTTACCCTAGCTAGTAAACATAAAGAAGAAAGCAAATGAAATTATGTCATAATTACATTAAACAGTATTCACTAGATATTCTTCCATTACTGGTTTTCTTTAAGTAAGACTGACTAATTACAGACTAAATGCTTGAATTTCACTTTGATTTTTTAGATCAGCAAAACAAGTAGTTTGCAGTAGTTGGAGATTTGCATTTGTGCAGGAGAAAAACCAGATAGTACTCATTTTGGACTCAAACATGTTTCCCCGGACAATACACAAAGCTATTTAAAATCAACTGCACAAGAAGACAGAACTTTGTTCATGTCACTTAGCCAGCAATTAAACTGAATGAGAAGCAGAATCCAGAGATTTAGCTTCAGAGTCAGGGTTTGTAGGATGACAGACAAAGAACATGAGAACTAGATAAACTGTCTTGATCAGGAAAGACTTGTCTTGATATCTCTGCCTAAGTTGATGGTACTGGAGTGAAGACGAGGACACAGTAAGTATCCCAGATGGGAAAAAAAAAATGTTTAACAGGAAACTGGTCATTTTAACCGCTCCTTGATCAGCAGGTCAAATGCACACTTTCACAGTGTCTCAAAGAAATGTCCTCTGTTCTTGAAGATCATCCTAAGCAATGCAGACTTTACAGCAACTCTTATAACCTTCTAGGAAATAATCTGCCTAGAGATCCAGCAAAATATTTTGCAGTCCTGATAAAGGTGATGCAGTGATAGAATCTATGACAGCATGATATACTTCCAGAATATAAATGCTTCCTAAGAGCAGAAGAGGCGAACTCCTCCCTCCTGTTTTTAAGGAATCTGGTTGTCATGCCAACAGCTACAGAGCGGCAGGCTGCAGCGACAGCTAATGATGATGTTTCTTACAGCTTGCCTGAGAGGTTGTTCAGGGCAGCAGCACAGTCTCACCAGATACTGTGTATGCTCATATTTATGGCTTATGTAATCATTTTGTCTCCTGCTTCCCAAATCAGGTACTTGACTTCCCAGCAAGGATAGAGCTGACATTTTTGATAGTATGCTTGTGTGCATATTGGCCTTGACGTGTTATCTTTCCTTTACGGATCTGCTATGAAGCCTACACTTACATAGGTGGGACCCTAACTAGACTCTTCAGTGCTTGCTGTATCAGTAGAGGGATCAGGGTCTAGCTGAGAAGCAGCAGGTACCTGGTCTCTACAGTATAGTGTGGCTGCTGATTGAGGCAAAACCTCTTAGAAAAGAAGAGATGAAGTCAACCTGCCAATAAAGATAAAAACAGAGAGATAGCTCAAGTGCTGGATATTGATATTAGCAAACTGACTTATTAGTCAGAAATGCAAAGTTTTGTTCTGCAAAGGCCCATTAGAGGAGAGCTATAAAGCTATTAAGAGCAGCTACAGCATAAGAAAAAATAAAGGACAACCCTTGCTGCTAATAAACAAGTCCTGTTTTTCTGTAACATTGCAATAAAGGCAGAATTATCCAGTACCTGCAGAATGGCATGATACATAGGTAAAAGAGTGTGTTACGAATTAAAGTACTATTCTTTAATTTGAATTTATTAGCTCTTTTATTTTTTCTTCTTCGAGTTTTACTCATATGAGTAGTTCACTGCATTTCTCGGGAAATGACTAATTCAAATTGTCCATACAATATGCATAATTGTCTTTTTACTTAAAAATTACAGGGGCAAAGGCACAATGTACAAATTAACAGATTTTTTAAATTAGCTTATTAACCATCTATGGTAGTTTTACTTATTTAAAGACTTGCTTGAAAATGTTTTACAAGATTACTCTTATCTTTTTCCTCAGCTCTCCTGAGCTGTTACTTCAGAAAAAGTAAAAAAACAAATCATTTCTTAAAGAAGTGTTGGTGGTGGGAAGACAATGTTTGTTAACAAAGAACTGTTTTACACACACACACACACACACGAAAGCCAGATGCAAAAACTCAGGAAAATTGATTTAAGATTTTCAGTATCCACACAATGGGGGATTTTTTATTCTTAACCTTCATAAGATTGTTAACACTAAAAATCTGGTTCATTTGAATAAAAAGTTTGAAAAATATTAGTAGTTCCTACAATTGCATTTGTTTCAATACTCTCAAATGTAGAGATGTTACCTGAAAAGGAGTTAAGTTAAAACACATACACAACAGTCACAGTAGTGTCCACAATGCAAAATGTATCTGACTTAGCGTTTACTTAGCTAATTTGAAAACAGATTTAACAACTCAGTGGAGAAGGAAGGATTTTTTTTTTAAACAGAGTTACACGCCATGTTGAAAAATTGATAGTCTGCATGCCACCTTGACTTTAGCATGACCTCAGTTATCAGAGCAAGTACTAATCAGTTTAAAATCCAACAAGAAAATTTTTAAAAATATTAAGGAAATCTAACAGTTAAATATATTTCTCTGTAGAGTTTTAAATTGACTGTTAGAGAAGGCTTTGGAGAACAGACCAATGAACTTTTATTATAAACGACATAGAATAGGCTGAATCTGCCCGAGTACAAGGATGGATTAGATGACTTGTAGAGGGCTGATATTTTTCAACAGTAAAGAAATGAAGGTGAACTTTAGAAGCAAACCAAGGTGTAAAGCAGAGAAGTCCAAGCTAAATTCTATGAGTATTCTATAAATACTATAGAATACAGAGTATTCTATAAACACTCTGTGCCACAGCCAGAGTATTCTGTCACTGAAAATAACCAGTTAAAATGACAGAGTGCATATATATATATATTTATATACATACACACACAGACACGTATGTACTATACTGTGAACACTTCCACTGTAGGAAAGGGTAAATATTGAAGAATCCAGAGGGGAGTTCACGTTTCTAGGTCTTGCTTCACCGATGACTACTTGAAAACTCATCTAGTTTCATCGTTTTCTGCTGACGTGTAATTCAAAACTTTGCTCACGTAAACTTCACACCCAGCAGCTGAATCTGGATCAGCTCTTAGCACAGCATCTCACAATGCACTCTCACAATAACTTTTATAACTAAAGTATGCTAGATTTCTACCCATCTTCATACACAAAAACTATATTCAAGTCGGTACCAAGGGTAATTATTTTACAACAAAATATACTATGCCAAACCATGTAGATGAGCTTTGCACATACAGTAACTTTACTAATACATTTTAGAAATAAAAGCATTACCAAATTTGCTGTTTTTGAAAATATTTCCTTCAACTCCTTACTACCACTCTGAAAAGGCATGTGTATAGGAATTCAATAAACATGTATTTTGCAGAAAAATGCAAAAATTCTCAAGTGCAAAAAAAATCATGGAATCTTTACTTTTAGGTCTTAAATTCAAGTAACATATCATTTATCACGATTTTTGACCTTAGTGGAGCCAAAAAAAGCTCAGGATTTGGAAATGAACGACCAAGAGAGGAAGAACACTTCTGTGAGAGCTTCCAAATTCTTAGCAAGATTAAGATTCAGATACTAAAAAAAGTTTTTTTTTTTTTAAATATAGCTTCTACAGCACAGGAAACTTCAATATACACTGATTACCACTCTTCTCCACTGCAAAAGAACGTATATTAAAGACAACATTTACTGAAGTACCGAAAGACAGAAAAAATGTAAGATTCATGGCAACAGAATAGTTGCAGTAGAAAGTTATCACTGTTCTGATTCAATGTTTAGTAACATTGACTTAATTTTCATCAAAACAGCTTAGAAGTTATTAATGCCTTGAACATAGTTGCAAATGCTGAATAACAGTCATATGTGGGTCTTAACTATTACATTGTGCTGTCGCTTGTGCAACTGTGCAATCTTCAATAAAAACATAAGAAAACAAATAAACTTCAACTGCAAAAGACAACAATAAATAAATAAATAAAATAAAACAAAGGGGTTACCCTACCCGCAGCCACTGTTTCTCTGTGAGAGCATCACTGTAGTCCACATCCCTGCGTTGACGGGATCCTCTTCCAAATATTTTTTCTTCCTCTTCTTCACACGTGAGCCTTTCAACTTCAGCATCATCCTTAATAATCCAGGATGGCAATTCATCCTCCTCCATCAAGCGAGGCTTGCGCTTGGGGTTTCTGGCATCCTCTCTACGACGATCCATGTCCATACGCTATAATGGCAGTTGGGAAAGGATACAACATTTATAAGGGCAACTATTAAATGAACCAATGGAATTCCCAGCTACCTAAAAATAGCTGGAACTTTAAACCAAATCCCTCACAGGTATTTCCCTTCCATCAGCCCAATACTTCTAAAATGCAACTATACAAAGAAGTAGCTACACTTGATAGTTGATTTTCAGTCAAGTTCACTACTCCATAGCTAGCTTAATCTGAGGTAAGTGCAGAGCAAAACAAAGTAGATTACAAGAACACAAAGAAGCTGTTAGTTAAAAAAACCTCGTTTTCCACACAAGTTTTGTGGTTTCTTTGTATTCATAAACGTGATCTGAGAATACTATTATTTCTTTTTAACATCCCCACAACGTGTTTTTATTACTTAACTAAGAAAAGTAACTGACAACACACTAGTTTGGTGAATCTGAATATCAGAGGACATAAATTTAACAGGTGTTATTAGAAAAAAAAGAATTGAGAAAGAATTAAGAAACTCAGAGAAAAGACTGCCTACTTAGTGCCAGAAAGCCAACTAACTCAAACAGAGAATTTTTACTTCTGCTGTATTAGGCAAAAAATCAAATCACATACAAAAATATTACATAAGATTGAAGTGTTAAGAATATTAGAAGTATAATGTTGTGCTTAGACTTTAAGCTGAAAATGAAATAATCGCAAATTCATTTCAAGTATGGTGAGCAATTACCTCATAAAATAGATATGGATACTCAGAATCCATTCCAATGAACTACTGTGGACTCAGTGAGGTGGTTTATAGTACTCCCAGGAAAGCATTTATCTCTATCTACAGACTATATGCTCCTGTGAATCTCATTTAGATTACTTACACAGTCCAAATCAGATAATAGGTATATCCTTTTCAAATACACCTTTTGAAGAGTTATACAGGATTCATTAAAATAAAACCCCAAGGTACTCAATTTAAAAACACCAATTCATACAGACAACTACTGCTGTATTGCTGTTTTGAATTCTAGGAGTTAAATTCTATCAGCACAACTATTGTATTAGCACCCATTTTTCTGAGAGGCCTATAATTTCACTTTATTGAAAGTTTTTACATAAAGAATCTTTAGACAAAAGATAACTTAAAGTTTTTGTTCCCATTTATGAATTTTGCCAGGAATAGTAACCCTTCCTGAAGCATACTATTAAGAAAAGACAAGAGTTGTACAGGTCACATTGAAACACTGACTTCTGCCTCTGAATTTTGCCTACACTTTTTACTACGTGATGAAAAAGCAGAAATGTTGTAATTTGCATTGAATGCAAAAAGTAGGACAACAGTGAGGTCTGAGGCTATCTAGAGTTTTTACCTACGCATGTGGAGCCACCAAAAGGTATGGGAAAAAAAAAAATCAATTTGTACACATCCTTTTTCTGTGTACATAGCTAAAAATACATGGTGAACTCTACAAGTACTTCTAAGGATCTATGTCAAAGAATACTTTTAACCTAAGAAGTGACAACATAAAAGAGGTTTCTCGGCTTCTTGAGAAATCAACCTGCTCTCTCACCTATTGTTTTGGAACTGGTTACTTCAGATAAACATATTTAATTTATATAAGGAAAACACATGCTTTTGCACCTCTAAGCCTAGTTCAATAAACAAACCAAAACTTTTTTCCTGGATACCACAGCTGGCTGAATTCTGATTACATCTGCACAACATCAACAGAGGGAATGAGGCTGCCTGGGTAACACTAAGATAAGGAAAATACAAACCTATCTTTATGCTCTATGTATGACCTAAAATATTGATAAAAAGAACACGAACAACCTTGGCTGCCAAACTTGTTTTTCAGACTTTCCTTTTATAATTGAACAGACTTTTTCTAATAAATTGAAAACAAATTTTTTATTAACAATTAATATATTTCTTAGCCATTAACATTTAACTTTTGTTTCTATGTTCAATATTTTCAAATCCCTGACTTTCAAAGCACATTAACTTTGCATCTTCAAATTTTTATTACCTACTACCAGTTCTTTACTCTCCTTTAAAACCTTTCCTATAGATTAATATGATAAACATAATTTAAGCACATGCAGTGATAAAACTGTCTTCAGTCTAGGTCCCTCAACTGTTTGCTTGAATGGCTGTAAATAACTTTTGAATGAAATCCAAAAGGATAGAGTCACAGAAATTTCTGGAAAACAGCCATAAATTAATCAGCTACTTCTCTTCAAGGATTAGTTCTTTCCTTCTGGATCTGAAGAGAAAGCACTAAGAAAGCATTTCCAGCAGTAGATCTGTTTTCACACAACTCAGGCTACCTCTTTATTGCCTGGATTTCTGATACACTGATACAACAAGCTTACATTGATCGTTATGCACCATGTACATTCAGCTAGTGAGGACAGCTACAGTAGGAGCAAGAGTCCTATGGTACATGCACAAACAAGCTGTGATGGAGAACATAAAGGACGTCAACCAGATTAGTCTTTTTGAGTTTTGTCATGTAAAAAGACGAGTGTCTTTAAGCACTCCTTTTCCATGCAGCTTATCTTCAGGGATTTCAGTTCTTCTAAGATAACATTAAATACTGCGATGATAAAATGCACGCACAGCCATGTGGGAGAATATGGCCTTTATCAATTGTGCCCTTGAAGAACAGTTACTTATATAAGCATGTCCCCTGAACACTTATGTTACAGCCATGTTTTACAGATGAATACTTGAGCAGTCACCAAGAAATTAAAAAGTTGTGGTCCTATTAATGGTGTTTCAGTAGATACCACCTCCTGATACACTTTCATTCACACACGTCTGTGTTGTTCAATCTTGCAGAAAAAGAATCATAGAATCATAGAATATCCTGAGTTGGAAGGGACCCTTAAGGATCATCAAGTCCAACTCTTGACACCGCACAGGTCTACCCAAAAGTTCAGACCATGTGACTAAGTGCACAGTCCAATCTCTTCTTAAATTCAGACAGGCTCGGTGCAGTGACCACTTCCCTGGGGAGCCTGTTCCAGTGTGCAACCACCCTCTCTGTGAAGAACCCCCTCCTGATGTCAAGCCTAAATTTCCCCTGCCTCAGCTACGTAGAATGAAAGAAGCTTACGTAGAATGAGAGGGGATGGTACTTTCTCCTCTACTTAAATATTTTAAGTATTTTTTCTGCTGCTGTGCAGGTGACTCTTGAAGTCACCAATCCACCAGCAACCAACACATTAAACAGATGCTAAAATGTGAAGGCCATTTCTACTCTGACATTTTAACAATTACTCCATTAATGTTCTAATAGCACTAACAAGAAGGGAAGTGCTAACATAAAGTGAGTTCCCCACATCTGAATCGCTGTCACTAGCTCTACTTCGGTAATTTTTCAACGGTTCTATTGCAGAAGGGATGAAGCTAACAGCCCTTGACAAAACCACAGCAAACCCCAGCTAACTCACAGAGACCAGCACTATCAGTCTACTAATTTACTATCTTGCTCAGTTTCTGTAGTTGTCTTTGCCAATATCATAGCAAAAAAGAGAGAAGAAATGTCTAAAAAATAAAAGCATGTTGTAGAACTACTAAGCCAAACAGTGACTTTCAATTTTAAACTGTCTTATGTCATGCCAAAATCTTCCTCCAGCAGACTGGCATTGTTCCACTACTGTCTGCAAGGATCTCTGAAGTCTGTCTTGTGAGGAAATCTGCATTTAAGTAGATTGTTCTTCTTTCCTCAGATAAACATTTCAAGTAAATAAAACTATTCCTCTAACGAGGTTTTCCAACACTGAAATGATAAAAAGTTAAAACCTTTGCTAAAAACGCTAGAAAAGATATTCTACTTATGATTGTATCATTCTTACCATGAAGAGATCGAATTCCTCCTCACGTCGAGCAATCATCTGATTCAGAGTCTCATCGTCAGGAACCTCATCTTCCTCCTGGTCACACAGATGGATAAAGGCATTAGGAAAGAAGCTTTCATGTTCAACATGAAGCAGCAGTCTGCATCATGTCAGCATCATACTGAGCCTCCCTCCTTCTGTCAGGAGGCATATGAAACACTAAGAACAAAACTAAAACTTTTAACACGTTCAGCAATTCAAAAGTAATGCAAAATAGACATCATAAGAGACAATTGGGACTTATTACTACTTTCATAAATTGAGAATGAGGAAATGAGCAAACATGTAACCAGGAAATTTTGGTTTGTGGTTTTCCTGGGTCAGAAGCACAGCTAGTGCTTCAGTTAAAATATATGCACTTCTGTTCTGCTGTTCTACAGTACTGCCTCAGAAGTACTGTTCTGTACAATGAGGTCTTTGCTGTCAAAGCAAGGAGACTGAAAACGGTCCTAAATTAAAAAAAAAAAAAAAAAAAAAAAAAAAACCAACAACACCCTGTCACTGGATTGGGGGAAAAAAAAAGATTGCTGAATCCCTCTGTCTCTTGATCATCAGCTGCTTACGAAGTGAGATGCTAACCTCTGTCTTCAGACAAAAATAATTATTTCATAAAAGTAGAAACATTCCTTGGAAAAACAAATCAGAAGTCTAGAATTCAACTAAGTTAAATAGCTATTACAACTAGGCTCCAGAACGTTAATTTTCCCTCTTGAAATTATTTTGCAAACACATTTCAAACTTGACAACAGGTTAATACAAGCTACAGACTAGTTCCATCATAGGGCTTATTGACCCTATGTTACAGTATGCTGCAGACACACCATTTTTGATGAAAATTTATGTTCATTATTTAGTGAAATGGGAGTATAGAATGCTGCAAATAAAGCCTAAAATTGTGTAGCATTCTTTCTTTCCCCAAAATAAACAACAGAAAGCCTGTGTATATACCCACACCTCCAATTTTCCCACCAGTGGTAAGACATCTTCACCTCAGAAAAGAGTACAATTTTTATTAAAGCAATTCCTACCACTTTTGTAACTTAAGGTGCATATAATTTAATCATGAAATAAGAAACTAGAAAAGCAAGACAGTTCTCACTCCTAGTCAAATGCTCCTTCACAGAAAAAAAATCTACATATCTCTTCTGCATCTTTTATGATCAGTGAAGAAAGTTACCCCATGAAAGTTTCACATGCTTCCTTTCACCTTAAATGGAGTAACTCGTGACTTTAAAAAAAAAAAAAAGGCACACAAAAGGGATCCCATTGCAAAAACTGTAATAGCACCAACTGTATCATGTGTTGTTAGTCCAAATAATCATGTTGCCAACTAGGTAGGTATCACAGAATGGTCTGGGTTGGAAGGAACCTTAAAGATCACTCAGTTCCAAACCCCTGCCGTGGGCAGGGACACCTCCCACCAGACCAGGTTGCTCAAACCCCATCCAGCCTGGCCTTGCCCTAAGGGATGGGGCATCCACAACTTCTCTGGGCAAACTGTTCCAGTGCCTGACCACCCTCAAGGTGAAGAATTTCTTCGTAATATACAATCTAAATCTACCCTCTCTTAGTTTAAAGCCACTACTCCTCATCTTGTCACTACGCTTCTCGACAAAGAGTCCCTCCCCAGCTTTCCTGTAGGTCTCCTTTGATAATGGAAGGCTGCTATAAGGTCTCTCTGGAGCCTTCTTTCCTCTGTGCTAAATAACCCCAACTTGCTAAGCCTGGCTTCATAGGAGAATTGTTCTGGTCCTGTGATTGTGATCCACTCTAGCAGGTCTATGTCTTTCTTGTGCTGCAGGTCCCACAGCACAACATGGTACTCCAAGGAAGGGTCTCATGACAGCAGAGATGATGGGGAGAATCACCTCCCTCAACCCGCCAGTTATGCTTATTTTGGTTATGGTTGGCTTTCTGGGCTATGAAATGGTGGATTGGTGGACGAAAAGCCTAACATGAGCTGCTCTCCATCTTCTCATTCTCCAGCCTGTTTCATGTTTGAGATTGCCCCAACCCAGGTGCAGGACCTTGCATCAGCCTTACTGACTGCACATTTTTCACACAGGCCCATCTCTCATGCCTGTCCAGATCCCTCTGGTTGGCATCCCTTCCCTCCAGCAAGTTGACCACACCACAGAGCTTGGTGTGCAAAACTGCTAAGGGTGCACTTGTCCATGTCACTAATGATGTTTGACAGGGCCAGTCTCAATATTCCTGAGGAAAACCACGCATCACTGTTTTCCACCTAGATATCAAGCCCTTGACTGAAACTCTTTGAGTGCGACCATCCAGATAATTCCTTATCCACCAAGTGGTCCATCCATCAAATCCATGTCTCTCCAACTTGAAGACAAGGATACCACAACAGCATGAAATATTTTGCACAAGACAGGTAGTTAATGCTAGTTAACTTATGCACTGATGCTGTAACCCCATTGTAGAAGGCCACCAAACTTGTTAAGCATGATCTGCTTTTGTGAAGCCATACTGGCGGTCACCAGTTTCCAGGAAGATCTACTCCATGATCTTGCTGGGTCCAGAGGTGAGACTGAGTGGCCTATAGTTCTCCAGTTTTTTTTCCCTTTTTAATAACTGGACTTACATTTCACCTTTTCCAGTCACTGAGATCTTTGCCAGACTGCCAAGACTTCTCAAATATTTTAATGGATAGTGGATTAGTAAATATTTTGACGGATAACGTCTTAGCAAATTCATCTGTCAGTTCCCTCAGGACCCTTTGATACATCTCATCAGGCCTCATGGACTTGTGCACCTCTAGGTTGCTTAAATGATCTCACACCTGATCCTCTCCTACAGTGGGCGGTTCTTCATTCTCCCAGGCACTGCCTTTATCTTCTGTGATACAAGACGCATGCCTAGAACACTTGCCAGTGAAGACCGAAGCAAAGAAATTCAAAGAATACCTCAGCCTTCTCTGTATCCCAGGTAATCAGGTCTCCCGTTTCATTCAGGAGAGGGCCCACAATTTCCTGAGTCTTACTTTCATCACCGATACACTTACAGAAGCCCTTCTTGTTCCCCTTGACTTCCCCAGCCAGATTCAATTCTCTAGGCTACAGCTTTCTTAACTTGATCCCTGGCTGATCAGACAATTTATCTGAATGCCTCCTCGGTTACCTGTCCTTGTTTCCACCCTCTTCAGGTTTCCTTTTTATGTTTGGTCAGGAAGTTCTTTGTTCATCCACGAAGGCCTCCTGGAATTTTTGCCTGACTTCCCATTTGCTGCTATGCATTGATCTTGAGCTTGGAGCAGGTCATCCATAGCCAGCTTTCTTAGGTCCCTCTTCCCTCCAGAGTTTTATTCCATGGTACTTTACCAAGCACATCCTTGAAGAAGCCGAAGTCAGCTCTCCTGAAGTTCAGGGTTGTGAGCTTGCAATGTGTCCCCCCTTGGTGTCCTAAGGATCTTGAACTCTACTATTTCATGGTCACTTCAGCCAAGGCTGCCCTTGAGCTTCACAATCCCTGTAAGCCCCTCCTTATCGGTGAGAATGAAGTCCAGCTTAACTCCTCTTCTTTTTGTTTCCTCTGTCACTTGGAGAAGGAAGTTATCATCAATGCACTCCAGGAACATCCTGGATTGCTTATGCTCTGCTGTGTTGTCCCTCCAGCAGATATTGCAGTGGTTCAAGGTCCCCATGAGGACCAGGACCAGGGCTTGTGAATGTGAGACTTCTCCAGTCTTTAAAGAGCCATTATCAGCTCAGTCTTCACGATCAGGTAGCCTGTAGCAGACCCCCATATTATAATGTCACCCGTCCCTGCCCTCAGTTTAATCTTAACCCATAAACTCTCATCCAGCTCCTCATCCATCCCCAGGCAAAGCTCCAGGCACTCCTGTTGGTCAATACCATATAGAGACATCACTTCCTCAAATCCCCTGCCTGTCCTTTCCTGAAGAGCCTGTATCCTTCCATTACTAAATGAATTACATTACCAAATGGATTTTATGAACACCATTGCCAACAAAAAAAATTCTCCATGAATTTTTCCTTCTAATCATGTCACGCATTCATATTATTCAAATGTATCTTTCTGAATACACAGAAATGATCTCTTTTTTTATATTTAGTTATGCTATAAGTGGAAAAAAGAGTAAACAGGAGAGCAAAGAAAAAAGAAAAGTTAGGGGAATTTGATGCTGCATTTAGAAGAACTAAAAAGCAAGAACAAGCAGAACATGGTGCTCTTCATACCTGAGTGAAAAGCTTTGGAATGCAAGTTTAAAGCTCGCTTAGCATTGAAATATGTAACTGGCCAGTCACTAAGCAATCTCTTTATTAGATGTACTGGTCCATATTTGCAGGTCAAAGTTCTTTCGAAATTCATAATTTTTGACTGGTAAGATTTACTTTTTCTTGTCAATCTCACTGATTTGACACTCAAAATTTATCTCATATGCTGTTGCAGTGAAGAAGCAATGATTGATCAATGCAGGGTGGTGCACATTCAATCCCTCTTACTCCCTCAAATGTTTCAGTGTTTGGGCAAAGTTTTGCATAGTCTCTGCTCATAGAGAAATTTTACTTTGCCAAAGCTTTAAAGACCTATTCTACTATTCTGAGGATATTGTTTTGTTTCTGTTTTTGTTTTTCTTTTCATTGTGCTTTTTTTTTTTTTTTAAATTAATAACATGTAAGACAGAGTTGCTACTACAACTTAACCTTTGGGGATTTTTTTCATGTTTCAAACATAAAACATCTGGAAGAAAGCTGTTCCTTTTTTAAAACTCACACATGTATTTTGTAAGTGTATATATACCTCAGAATATATACAGAATGTGTGTCTGTGTACGACAGGAAACAGGAAGAAGAGGTGTATGGGAATACAGGAAATTTCAAAAGTTAAATAAAAGCATCCTGTGCCTAAGAAAATGGCATAATCTATAACAAATCACCAAAAGTCCTTCAAAAGAGTGTAAGAAACAGCTTGAAGTCTTTGTCATCTGAACTAGTGCAGCTCTATGCATGTGTGTATATGCACATTTACTGAATTTTAATTACTTGATGATGTCTGAAGTCTTTTCTACAGTTTAATTTTATTGTATTTTTCTCTACAGTCAGAACTATACAGAAATAGAAAACGGAACAGTTATGAAGGCAGATCAGGATTTTGAAAGGATGATGAAAATAATTACAAACTAAAAAAGCCTTTCAATAGGCTTTTCAGTAAGTTCATGAAGCCACAAAACTAGTATCAAGTGACTGATACTGCATTACTCGTCTAATCTACAGTGTGTCCCATGCATATGAAAATACAATCGTAATAATGGTAAGGAAATGAATTGTTTTAACCATCCCATTACTTATTACTTTCACCTATGAAAGTATCAGAACTGTTCCAATAGAACATTTTCATAGACAACATCTTCATTATGGCTACAGTCCATATGGAATATTTTCAAAGGCTTGTATGAAGAGAAAAAAGCAAAACCCTGAGCTGTAACATTTTCTAATGACAATGTAATTGTTTCAAAACTATTGCCAAATACTTCTAAGCAGCCTGGACAGTGAAATTCTATACATTTTCAGCAACAGAAAACATACTTAAAAGAAAATAGATTAATGAAAAATAGTATATAAAAACATGTTTAGAACCTGTGTTCTTAGAGTATATGGATGACAGACCAGCTCAAATTATTCTCCACGGTATTTTAAGCAATTGTATGTTAGAACAGTTAATCTCTAATTGCCTAGGCAGTAATTCTTTTCAAACAAAATTGATGTTTTTCAAACCTATCTTGCTACACAATTTGTTTAACAGCCCAACATGAAGGATAACAATGTTAAGCTAGAGTCAGAAGTATTTGGTTATATTACTAATCTATATGCCTGATTTTATGTATATGGGTAATGGATCTTTTAAACTGTTATTACAAAATAATTGCAATAATGTCATATATATAAAGAAGAAAAAAGAGAACTTATTAAAGTTTGAAAGAAACAGTTTAGGCAAGTAATTAGAATCAGCTAATTAATATGATCAAGACCATGGAATTGTTTTCTAGATTTTTAGACAACTAAAAAGAGCACTCCATGTACAGTTTATTTCTTGTAAGTCAGTATATTTTAATAAAATTATCAGATGAACTGTTAGAAGATCAGTCCTCTAGAATTTTATGTGAACCTATTTTTGTAAATGAGCATACCTTGCTAATTTCAAATACTGAAGTGTAAATCAGTAAAGCATACAAAGCAGTCTCAAAAATGGTTGTCTGTCACTCTGCATTTAGAATTCAGTTTGGTGGGTTCCAACATCCTCGTCTATGCTAATTCTGGTTTTCTGAAGAAACACGTTATCAACTAGAATTTTATTATTTAATTTATTGGAATTGAGCAACTCCAAAGCAATTTATATATAGCCTGGTAATGTCTCTGCCTTCATTATACTGGAGATGTGGTCATCACAAGAAACTGCAGTATGTGGGACACACAACACAAACAAAAAGTGTGTTTCTAGGTAAGTTACGCCTCAGTCCTTTTCAGAATTGATTAAATTTTGCAAATATATTCCCTTTCAGATGTTTCCTAAGCACCAGACAGGGAAAAATAGATTTTTTAAAATTTCCCGTTACCAAGTATGACTATGCTTAACAAGCACAAGGAGAGATAGAAACTGTCCAAATATACTCTGAGCAATTAAACGTTACTGAAGTTATTTTAAAAATGAAAATAAATATAATTTTAGGAGTCAAACTATAACACCACTTTGTGCTTTAAAGACTGATACCAGGTTATAGAAAGCAAACATTGTTTAAATCTGTGCATGTCCTCCCAAATATATTTGAAAAATGCACAAAAAGTAAACAGCTTTAAAGTCATCCATCAAATAAGGTGTGCCCAGTAGGCCTGAACTGCAGTCCTGAGCTTCTGAAACATTTTAAAAATAAGTATTTTCTATGGAATTTTCTACATGAAAATACAACAGAAAGATCTCAATTTTGAAAACAAATCTACAGGATTGCCAAAAGATTTCTACCGGTTTCAAAATTTATACATTCATACAGATGGTGATGGCTATATGTATGAGAAGTAAGGTTTCATTTAGTCAGAAATAGTACACATACATCATACCATTTATGCATTCACACATAAATAGTCATTACTTATGAAACAGACAAGCCTTATGAAAAATACCAGAACAGGTACAAAATAGCAAACACTTTCCTTATTGATGTACTAGGTTTTTATCTGTGCACAACATAAAAAGGAGTTTATACAAAAGGTTTAATTATTGAAGAAGTAAACCCTTTGGTCTTTGAAAACTGACATCACAAAATGAAAGATGACTGTGAAAGACTATAGAATCTTGTTTTCTTTCCCTGTGTACCATGTTCAGATGGTATGAGCCATACTGAGAGGCAAAATTAAGGCAAGGAATCTCTGCAGTCTTTAACCAACAGAGGTTGGTGGGTTTTTTTTGTTTTGTTTTGTTTTTTGAGGCAGGAAAAATCATTGCAGCATGGGACATTTTGTGTGTGTCTTCAGGATAACTTAATACATTTATACTATCTATCCCAAATGCAGTGCTGATCCAAATTATGAACACTGTTCACAGCAAGAGAACAATCTGCAGTGACAGGCAAAAGAAGGGGCTTACCATTCCACAATCCCAATTCCAAAGAAGAACACAATGGGATAAATGATTAGTGTTTCTACAATCTCAGTTCCCACTATTATAAAGAAGAACTTAATAGCTGTTTTGAGACAACTAATTGTTTCTTGAAGAGAAAGTCATAACTAGAATTCCAGTTTGGATATAGCACCAGAAAGAAACAGCTATGTTGCTCTATGTTGCTGGCTTGCTCTAAGCTCAAAGAACATCTTAAATCTTACCCAGGACCCAAAATAGAAAAGCAGAGGCAAGCAGGCTCTTACATGATTGAAACTAGGTAGTCCTTGTTATTCAGTATGTCTGAAAATTCCACTACACAGTCTAGCATTATTTCTTTGCCTGGATGATAAGAGTATGTTGACAGTTCTAATTTTGAAGGCGATAAAAATCTTTGAAATTGATGAAAAGAGTAATCTTCCCCTGAAACATCCTCTTACCGATTATTTCTAACTACGTTTTACCTCATTTTCTTCTTCATGCTCCAGTATAGCCTGTAGAAAAGCCCTCCTTTCGTGGCTTGAAGATTTCTGATCAAACATTCCAGCCTGAATAACTTTTTGATCCACGTTCAACTTATACTTTGCAGCAGCAAGTATCTTCTCTTCCACACTGTTCACAGTGCACAGTCGCAGGACTCTAACTTCATTCTGCTGACCAATTCGATGAGCTCTATCTTGGGCCTGCAAATCCTATGAGGCAAAGAACACAGAGAATGATTAATATAATTGTGCTACTCAAATCACTCTCTGCTTAAAAGGACATTATAATGCTGAGTTATCCTTTGACATAAAAAAGGAAGTACTCAAACCACAATCCACCATAATTCACATAGTTCACTCCTGATTGTTCTGTTTCCCAACACTACTTCAGACCCAGACAGGGAGAAAAAAAAAAGCGGGAAAAAAAAATGCACTTTCTCCACACAATGCACATCCAGTAAGCCAAACACTTCCTGAAAGCATGTGCAGTGACTGAGAAGGGCTTAAGTATCTATTTTTTCTCTTCTACTCAAAGTTTGTGACCTTCCAAGCCAGAATGAACTCTGAAGTAAAACATTTTTTGATTCCAGGAAAAGAAAACAAGTATGTTTGTATAAAATTCATATATAAATTTATCTAACAAAAGTAATTCATAAAGATGTTAACTAAAAACCATCTGTAAAATAGGCTTTTATATTGACCTTAGAATATTCGTGTTAGAACAGCCTAAAAACGATGTTAAATTATTTTTAGAACACCATGAATCCACTAGTTTTTGTTCAGGTGATTGCACTCAGAGATGGCAGAAGTAAAAAGCGCACTGTAAATGTTTGGTAAAGAACTACTTTTACTATTTCAAATTTTTTTTTCTTTTCTTCTTTATTTTCTTTGGAGAAAAAAAGAAATCCAAGAGCACCTACTCTCGTGTTTGTTTCAGCAACCAGATAATGAAGGTACGGTACCTACGTTCAAAATGGTACCTACAGTTTTGTGCTACCTCATAAAACAAAAATTCTTTGAAGTAGAAAAAAAGAGGAAACCAGACAATGAGTTTGCCATTTCACTCCAGCACCTTGCTCTTACTACTCTTGTTAGCTCTGTTCTCTTGCAATACCCTTAACAACCCACAAAATGTGGCTGCTGGAATTTAAAGGTACATTTGAAGCTTTTATAATAGTCAAGATGAACCTATAAAATTAATTTATGTAAATTAATTTTCAGGAGCATAGGTAAAGTGAGTAAATAGAAAGTTTTACTTCTGGAAATATGTTGTTTAAGTGCTTAAAAAATAAGCAAACAAGTACTCTCTTTTAGCATACTACTTATCAAAATCAACAATTTACTCCCAACCACAAGAGAAGTGAAACTGCATATATTTTGTAGTTAAGCAGTCTGTTCACTAGATTCTACAAAGAACATTCTGTAATTTTTGCTGCAAGGACATATTGCTATGTAACTGTTGAAATATACAGGACACTGCATTAAAAAAGTTTTCAGAAGTGACCTAGAGATAACCAAAAATGCAAAGAATGAAGTGCCTTCTGAGGTACTTTTGAAGCCTTTAAATGTAATTGCTCCAAATTTCTCAAACCCTGTTTAAAAAAAAAAAAAACGGCACTAAGCAACAAAGACCATCTTCTTTTCTTTCTTCCTTTTCTTTTTTTTTTTTTTAAACTAAGCTGAAGTACTCACACTCACTCTCTGTACTCACATCTCCCTCCCTACTGGTGTATTCATGTAGCCATTAACTAACTTCTTGAGACAGGCAGCACTCTGTACAACCTTTACTAAAATAGCGCAACCTACTGAAGAATCAAAACTGGGAGATACTTGTTAATGCCCTAAGGGTTAAAGAACAAGTACAGCTACACTACTGGTACAGAACCCTAACTGAGGATTCCCCCAGACTCAGATAAAATATATACATTGATACAGAATTACTTCAAACAAAAGTATTTCTTGTAGGAGTTTGTCTTACTAATTCATCACAATGTAGCACTTTGTGATGTACCTTGATCTATTCTGTTTGCCTCAGAGTATATATACGCAGGCTAAAGAAGCAACCCAAGAAGCATCATGAATTCTTTGAAAATTGCTTGAAGATAAGTAAATAAAAATAACCTGATGAGGATTCCAGTCACTATCGAAGATTATAACAGTATCAGCAGCCTGGAGATTCAAGCCTAGCCCTCCAGCCCTTGTACTCAGCAAGAAGATGAAATATTGTGACCCAGGCTCATTAAATTTCTTCAACAGAGCAGCTCGATCCTCTGATTTTGTTGTGCCTGAAAAGAAGTAAAAACACTCTATAAAAACAACATGAACTAAAATAATCTAAACACAATGTCAGATCCTGAGGGTACATGTTGAAGTGAAAATTTAGCTCACTTGCTCTTTGACATCTCTGCTTGTTTCCTATAGTACAGAATAAAACACTGTCCATGGATGTTTTGGTCAGTTGACTACCTATTACACCTGAGAGAGGGACTGCTAAATATTTAAGCATTTTTTGTTTGGTTGGTTGTTTTTTTTGACATTTCAAAAGTGGATTTTAAAATGTTAGTGAACATTGTTACACCTTTTTATGATTCATATAAATTACAATTGAAGATATTATACACAACCACAACAGAGCTGCAGTTTTAATTAATATGTTCTGGCCACAACAGCATCTAAGCATTTTTAAAAGTTGTTTATACAGAGACTTATGAAAATATCACTGTTTGCCTTAAGAGTCATCACTAATAAGAAACGATTGAAAATTCTTAATATGTCGTATCTTGAGCATAATGGTTTACCATGGGTGAGGGAGAGACAGAAACAAATTCAATCATGGTAAAAACCTAGACGAAATTCTAAGCAAAAACCAAGAGTTGTGCAAATCTGGAAACTGAATGAATTTTCACGTGTTTTGACAAAACTATACATGAATCATCTCAGCCTGGTCCAACAGTTGCTTTATATTTTCTTAAACTTCTGTCTACAGCTGAAAACCAAAGAGAGTCTGCTTTCTTGAATCAGGTATAAATACATGTGTAACACAGAAGATGAAGGTCTTCTGTTACTGAGGGGGGATTGACCTTGGCTGACTTTCAGACCTCCACCCAGTTGCTCTCTTAATCCCCTTCCTCAACATGACACAGAAAGAAAATAAGATGGTAAAGGTCATGGGTTGAGATAAAGGCAGTTTACTGAAAGCAAGAGCCGCGCACAGAAGCAAAGCAAAAAGAGGAATTTAATCACTACTTCCCATCAGCAAGCAGATGTCCAGCCACTTCCTGGAAAGCAGGACTCAGTACACACAGCAGTTGCTTGGGAAGACTAACACCATAACCACAAATGTCCCTGCAACCGTCTCCTTTCCCTCAGCTTTTATTGCTGAGCATTATGTCACATGGCACAATATCCCTTTGGTCAGTTTGGGTCAGCTGTCCTGGCTCTGTCCCCTCCCCATATCCTGCTCACTCCCCAGCCTGCTGGGTGGGAGGGGCAGTTTGGAGAGAAAGCCTTGACACTGTGCAAGCACCCCTCAGCAGCAGCCAAAATGCTGGTGTGTTATCAACACTGCCTAGCCACAAATGAAAAACACAGCACTACATGGGCTGTTATGAGGAAAGTTAACTCCATCATGGCAGAATCCACTACAGTCACACAGCGGAAATGCTGGCCCACAGAAACCCATTTCTTTAAGAAGTACATGACGGGTAGAAAACGCATTATGTGACAAAACACCAAGAAAATAGAATCTACGTATATATGTTAGTTTCCAGTATGGAAGGTATAAAACTGGAAAAGATGACAGAAGTGTTCATCTCATTCAATTTAATTAATTACCTGCAAAACCTTAGAAAAAGAAACTGCGCATTGCTATTGACGTTCTAGCATTTGAAAGACTCCATGTTAAAACACATCATGTATGGTAACATATAACATTTTAAATGTATTATAATTCAGTTGTCTTAAATGGAAGCATCAGACCATCTTCAGGTCAGAGATGCAATGAAGGTTTTGTTAGCATGTTACCATATACTTCAGCCAGTTTTGACAAAGACATTCTGTGATGTTCCAAGAGAGTTCATTTGTGTCTTAGTTTCATTACCCTGATTTTTAGTTTTTTGTTTTTTGTTTTTTAAGTTTAGTTTTATAACCCTGATTTACATTTGAAGATAAGTTTTTTAAGTTTATGCTTAGTCATGTTTGAAAAGGACTAGAATACTTCCAGCAATAATTTTTCTGCCAAGTAAAGCCTAAAGCAAAGAGCCAACTTAAAATGCTGTAACAAGAACAGTCAAAAGACCTTAAACTCTCATTTTACTCATGCTGTTTTTCATATTTTTCTTATATCATTCCTTTTCTATTAAAAAAGGAATTCTGATAAATGCTGTTGGTTCTGTATAAAACTATAGTTCGTGAGATAAATACATTAAGTAAAAAGTAATTAATGTTTAAGAAGGTCAGTGTGAAACAGAGACCAAAAACATGGAAGACGGCCAAAATTGAAACTTCTTTCAAATAGGTTAAAGTTTCAGACAGGACTTGCAATTCTTAGTTATTTTCTTTTTGATATTCCTCCATTATGTTTCTAAATCCTTTTTGCATTTACAGGTAATAAAGCTTATCCACATGTTGAGATATAATTGAGGCTGCTGACCTTCCTCTGAAATTCAGAGAGAAATCTATAGGTACCACTTTACCTGAAATTCAAATTCTGCTACCCTGTGGAGAACGACAATGGTACTCTAAATAGGCACCAATCAATTAATTTCACCGGAATCTAGCCAGAACATTGGCATTAACACCTCTCATCATGAGAATATTTTCAGGCAATTTAGGCAGTGAAAACTGATTGGGACCTTGGACTGCAGATCTCCACAAATCTGCATGCCAGGAACAGACCCAAGCATTCTTCAAAACAATCCCTCAGTCTAATGGCTTGCAGGCTAAACAGATGAAAACCAAGCAAACAAACAAACAAAGAAAAAAACAGTCAAAAAGACAAGGAGACAGAAATATTTAAGATCAGTTCTACTGAGAGAAGCAAAGTAACACCCTGCTCAGTATCTTCTCTGTAAGAGGGAGAATTCTAGTATAGTGTAGCTTAGTGGTCTGTAGCCATATCTTCATGACAAATACCCTTGCAGACTCCCTTCATGGATTTGTTGAATCATTTTTGAACCTGCTTGCAGTTTTGTACAGTTACATTACACCACTGGCATACTAGGAAGAGAACCCAGGTGTCTCATGACCCAAACTAATCAAGCATGCCAGCTCCTAACTTCTTTATTCTCTGTTTTCATTCAGCTTACCATCGAGACGCAGGTAAAGAAAATTTCGAAAGGCGAAGTAGTCTTCCATAATGGTCATGAGTGATGTCATTTGACAGAAAAGAAGCACTCGATGGTTAGTAGCTCGTAACTTTGGTAGAATACGATCAAGTAGCTCAAACTTCCCTGAGGCCCGATAAAGTTCAGCTCTGTTAAAGAGAAAAAGCACAGTAAATGCCAGAATGAGCCTGCAATCAGACAAATTTTAGTCATTAACGTGTCGGAGTTTAACAGAGACATTCACTTAAGATAAACGAGACTAGTAGCACTTTTCTCTCTTTCAAATTGTTTACATTGATTAAAATAAAAATAAGCACCTACATGAATTGTTGTTCGGAAAGGAAACAAGAATTTTTTCTTTAGTTATATAAACTTTGTGGACCTTCAACCATGTGGAACATCTACTTTTATGATAAATAGTGAAAACAGAATTCAGTTCCAAAAAACAAAAATTATTTCTCAGCAAGGTAAGTCTTGTATCGGTTAAGATATTCACCTACTATTTTTGCTTTCAGTTGGCATTTTTGGCACCTACAAGTTGCACTCATCAGGTGTATGTTGGAAACAACTCCCTTCCCACTTAACTACTATGTGCATGGAATCAATGCATTCCAAACTGGACTAATATACACAGATAATGGGAGAAGTTTGACGCTTCAAACATGCACCCTTAACAGACTTGCATGATGTTTAGTAGCTTTAACTGCTTTTTCTCTTCTATACTACGAATTGCAAAACATGCTCTTATTGCCTAAATACAAGCCATAACTAAGAAAATGAGTAAGTCAAGAGGACAACTAAATCATCATGACAGTGATATACTTCATGAAAATAAATTTCACAAAAGTTTTTTTCTAATCTTGACTCTGTACTCTAGAAATACGACTTATCATTAGTAACTATATACTCAAGTCCACAAGATATGCAGCATTCTGATTTGCATACACAGGTATGCACTCAGCAAAAGACAAAACTATTTAGGAACCAAGTGGTCTGCTGAACTAGTGAAGAAATCAATACAAGAAGTGTCATTACCGTATGAATAAGAACGAGGTCAGGTGGAAGATACACACCCTTCCTTTAAAGGCAACCATCTACAGACAGTTGGATGAAGAAGTGCCAAGAAAATCAGTCTCTTTCCTTTTGAATAACTAATGAAAGAAGTGCTACTTTAATTTGGAATAAAGATGGTAAAGAGATAAAAGAACGAGGCAAAAAGAACATGGAAGAGGAGAAAATCCTACATGATATCTCTGAAGAGTCATTCCAATAAATTTCAGATGGTATCCATGTAGTTTCAAAATAAGGAGAAGGGAAGATGTCAGTTTACAATCTTCTCTGACTGTTCTCCTGAAAGGGATAGAGGGTCATAAAATCCTTGCATAACACTTCTAGTACTGGTATACTTTGCCTTAGATATGCGTCCTGTGCCTCCTCTGCCTTCCTATATACAGACATAAAATATAATGTGATAAGAATTCTCCTTAAGTTTCTTCATAAACTGAAGTCCATACTACCGAGAAAATGCTAAGTCATTTGCATACATCATAAGGCTGTCATTTGCCTCTGATCAGCAAGTCACCTACCTATGAGCATTCTTCATAATATTAAACGCTTGACCATTACACTGAGAACTTGCAATTATCAGGGAGAATTCTCCTGTAGCACATCCTGATACCAACTAATTTCTACTGGGAATCTTTAACTAAGTAAAGGGAATTTCCTTTTCATGCAGGTCAAGAGCTAAGAACACTCTTGAGCTTTGAGAGATGAAATGCTGAAGGGAAATGTTTTTATGAAGAATTTAGAATGATATGTATTTGAATTCAGTTTAGGAATAATATAATTTTGCTTTTGTTCAGAATGAGAAAATACCACATTATCCTGCTAACTCTGAATTATTTTCTGAAATTTCAAAAGCTCTGCATTACCATGTGCATAGACAAGTGAGACTCAGCCCTCAAATGGACACAGTAGACATGGAATAAAACAGTAAAATGTGGATGTGGTTAGAAGAATGATGGAAGCAATCCTCAGAACAATCATCTGCTTAGCCAATGCTACCCTAATCCAGCAATCTTCTGTCTCCACAAGAAGGACAATGGGTGACACTTATCTTCCCAGTAGTCTTAATGCTCTATTTTTTTCTTTGTACAACTGCTTCTGAGCTAGAATTTTTACACTTGTGTCTGACAAAGTGTGTATACAGACTAACACAGTGAGTATGCTCAACATACACAAAACAAAACATCTACTCCTTTTCATCCTTCAGAGGCTGATACCCCAAATTTGAAATCCTATTTTCCATTTAGTATAATAAATAATATTTACTAATAATAGTATAAGGGGTAGTAATAATAGTATATATAGTAAATAATATTTACTAATATAGTAATAGTATATATAGTAAATAATACTACTTAAAAATAGTATAATGAGAATTGTACAAATTATATTTAATATAAATTATTTTTGACCACTAAACTTTAGTTATGCTTCAGTATGAACAAATGATACAAGTTGGCACATGTGAAATCCATCATAAAAGAATTTTGCACAGGAGAGGTCTCAGTTGTGCAGATAGGTGTAATCAGATGACACATGAGAAACACAGTAGTTCAGAAGCAGCACAAAGACTTTGGAAAGATTTCAGTTTTACTCTGTGGCATACAGTAAATGTTTGGACATTCATCTTTCAAATTCTACTTTTTAGCCTGGATTAGCAGAATGACGGGAGAGTTGTAGCTGGCCTTATATAAGAAAAGGGACAAAGTAGCTGTACAGCTATTTAGACATCCAGTCAAGCATGTAAGAACTTCTAGACAGATCCTCTTGGACATATAGATTAGTATTAAAAAGGCCCTTGACACAATACAAAATACACTTTCTATAGAACCAGAAATATTTCTGACATGTATAATCCAACTCCAAGAAATGGAATTTAATGGAAGAGAAGGATCCTGTCTGATGTTAAAGACAGTCTTTAGGTTCCTATTCATCTTCAGGTTCCTATTACCATTATCTGTTTAAGGTGAATGCTTCTCTTTATGATACAAGACTCCTTGACATTAGTCAGAGAAACAACTTTCTTGTTCAGAAATTAGTGACAGAGCACAGATCCAGCATTATTCAAAGGAAAAATCCTCATTACCACTGAAAACCAATAAAAATGTTTAATTGCTAATTCAGAGAGGAAATAACTCTTCAAGCGAGAACATCCTCTTGGGGAGGGAGGGAATACTATGGAGATAGCTTTATGTTGATTAGGAGTCTTCTTAATAACAGTATTTCTATGACTGATTTAATTTAGAAACCACTTAAATTTGTTAGCATGTATCTTCTAGAACAAGGATGTGATGTAGTGGTTCCAGTACATCATATATGAAAAAGAAGGAAAAAGAAGAGAGTTACCCATTGATGACACCATTTGAGTAGCCTAAATGTTCAGCAAAGGACTCCTGCAGAGTTAAAAACATTGAACAGATTATTACAGACTCCATCAGAAACCAAAATTAAGCATCCTTATTTCAATTAAATTAAATACATGTATGTTGGTGTTTCATTTCCATTATGGTCATACTCTTAGAATACACCCTGTAGCACTAGTCCTCTCCTTAATGTTTTCCTGTACTGCTATTATTTGAAATTCATGGTCTGCAGGAGTAATTTCTGTCAGCATATATCTTACCAGATTACAGATACTATAAATTATAAACATTCTACTGTAATTACCTGAAGAGCGATTTTCAAATTACTCAATTTCATAAATTAGTATCCAGAAGAACAAACAGTAAGAACTACAACATCATAGGTACTTGTTCATTTAGATACAAACGTAGCTCCACATCAGATATTTATGACACTTTCTATATATACATAAACAAATTTATGTAGTTTGGGTCCTACTGAGAGATGCTATATACTAGTACAGCTCTACTAGTATAGTAGACGCTATACCAAAAAAACAAGGTGGAAATAGGACAATTTTGGCAAACATGGTAAGAGATCAGCAGTCTGCTAGTTTTAAAGATCCTACCACTTGGCATTTTGAACTAGTATCTCTATGTTGTAAATTAAGTCTAAGTAGAGGTTAAGTTGCTCTGGAATGTCTTTAATTCATATAAAAAGTCACATTTTAAAACAGCACCACCAAAAGACTAAATACTTTAAGACTGGACTTTAGATTGCCAATAAAAAGCTGGTGGTTCATCCATTTCTTCCTAAATACAATGAACTCCAGCACAAACAACAAGGATAGAGTTGCTCCCTCCCACGCACAGAAGCTCCAACAGAAGTTTTCTGTTATACTACCTATCTGAATAAAAACAACTCTCAAAATCAAACCTGGCAATCTTACCTCAATGTGTTGAAACATATATGGGTGATTGCATATCTTTCTCAGTTGCATGATAGTGTTCATTAGAGTTTTTGCACCACCTTTTCCCTATGGGGATAAACAAGGCAAATCAAGTGATGAATCTAATTTCCTCGTTTTTAAAAGATATTTTTAGATTCAAGTATAAAAATACCTCTACCTATAACCCAAACACCAAATCATTTTCAGAAAAAAAATATCAACAAAAACTATAAGCTAGTTACCTTGCTGTAAAATTTCACCTATCATAAAGATACTTCAAAGTGTAAAAGGAAGACCTGGAAATAATATGCAAAATGCATTCTGTCTCATATTCACAGTAAGAAGCAGCACATCTTCTGTCCTGCTTACTGCTTATTTATACTACTTGAAACCACATGAATTACTTTGGGTCTGAATCCTCCTAGCAGAAAACAGTACTAGCTGGATGCTTTTCAGTTCTACAGTGTCTCCTTTTCTATCTTTAACCTTATCAGGTTAAAGAGAGTCACGATGTGATTCTCTTTCCAAGACAAGTCAAAATTCAAGGCAAGACATAGTGAAAAGGCTAGGTAAGCACACTACATGAGACATCCCGATATTTTACCAACTGTATTTTCAAAACCTACTCCATAGCAAATCCTTTTCAGAAGCAGGACTGAATTCAGACAATACTCAATTCAGCCATAAGACACAATGCCCTCTGAACAACACTAAAGTATTACTAGGTACTAGACTAAGCTGTACAGCTGCAGCTTAGTTGCACCTGCTGGACACGTTTGGTATCATCATATTACATCAACACTGCCAAACATTAGTCACTTTCAGATGCTATTTTGATTTGCTGTGATGTTATGAAACTGCAATCAAATTTACCACAATATTCCAAGCTTACTGAACAATTCATTCAGATTTATTTGAAAAAAAAAAAATCTCAATGAAAGCAATTTAGCAATTTTCGAGAGTAAAATTATGTACTAATATAAATAAAATAAAACTAGCTAATACAGAAAAAGTACACTGTTCTATTATATTATACACTCCTAATACTCTTCCCTGGAAAGTACAATAAAATCATAACTTCTAAATCTAAAACTAAAATCATAACAAAAAGAGCAGGGATTTTTTATCCGAAGAGACACTCCAATATATTAAACTCGCTTTTATTCTTCTGAAATTCCTCTCAAATTTGCTCCAAAATGTAGTTTGTATTTTAAGAATTATTCCCTCTAGAGCTTTGCAACTCTATGAATCCTCTCTAATCTGAACTGTGTGCAGACTGGATTTGCAGAAAGATGGGACTTTTTTACTAATGCTAGTTCTTTAGTAACTGAAGCCAAGAGCACTCCATAAGCACCACCTTCCTCTGCTGGTAACAAGTAGTATGGATAGCACAGCCTAATGAAACAGTTACAGAAAAGAAAACAAAATGAAGGTGAAAGGGAGGAGAGGGAGCTGTTGAGAAAACTGCAGAGGCAATCTGAAATGAATGAACAAAAAGCTCAGTATAGAAGCATGTACAGAAAAATTATTGGAAGACTCTGAAATGGAGAATGAAAGGAAAGAGACCAGAACATGAAAGAAATAGAACACCGTGATGCAAAATTAAAATATGTAGAACAAAAGGACAGACATCAAACTACAAAATTTCATTTAAAATACAACAAAATAACATAAATTAATGTTTCCAAAGCACTCAAACTACGGATTTCAATGCCAATATCCAACAGTAAGTACCAGCTTTGTCTGGAATTTGAATAATCAACTGCAGAGTAAACAATTTGCATCAAACAAGCAAGGTAAAATAAAATACCAAATGCCACCCACTGTACAAATGCATCTGCAAAAGGATGCTGGAAAGATAGTATGCGATCACAACGTATCAGTAAAATGCACATAATGGGGCCTATTAGGGTCCTGGCATGAATACAAATCTACATTCAAGCTGTTCTGTACTGTCTCTTAATCTATGAACTCTCATGGTGAATTCAATGTATTTCACATTTATTATACCGTATTTTATATACACACATAAACCAATGGATGGCAACCTGTTTCCTCTATATTAACTGGGTCAAGACTAATGATGGCATAATGAATGTATTAATATGTATTCTAATATCCAATTATATGACTTTGAATCCTACTGTTCTCTTAAAAACTTTTTTATTAACAGATTAATTAAGTACAAATGCAGGCATAAAGCCTTGGCTAGCCAAAACAAGGTTTATACTTAACTAATAGTTCTGGAAGATAAGATGAATAACCTCCTGTAGCCAGTGCTGCCACAGTTGCAATTATTCAGATAACTTATTTGATTAAACTCAGCCAAGGGAAGTGCTGTTTGTTTGGTTTGTTTGTTTTTTCAAATATCATCTATTTGCAGAAATGTCTAGTAGTATACTATGTACAGTGAATACAAGTAGTATTTTTCCACGTGAATAGAGAATAAAAGCTGAAGTCTTTTCAAACAGGCACGTCTGATACAGATTTTATTTCCCATGAGAGGTATATGTAGTAAGAGCTTACATACTAATTTTATGAAACAGAAATCATACAGTTAGCATGTAACTTTAATACATTGTTTCCGATTTGTTCTATTTAGTCTTTCTTTTGTACCTTCTTGTCTTTCTCAGAACCATCTGTAAGAAGGATTCCCTTGGCTTGCATGTGACGGTACAGGATCTTCTGAAGAGCTGACATATCACATTTGATCACATATTCCACCTAGTGTAAAAAACAGTACAGAAATACACTGACATAATAACATTAGCAGGATCTAACTGCAGGTTCTTGTCATCCTAAAACACAAAACAAAAAACTATTACTCTTATCGATAACCTAACAGCACCTTTGATTTCAGTGAGCAGCAATTCAAGTGCAAGCATAGCAATAAGTATCTCAAAAGTTTCTCTATGAGAGTCACAATTATTAGACAGGTGGATTCTAAAAATATAACTGTATAATTGCCAAACATTTGTTTCTCATTCTGTAATTTTAACGATTAAAAATATTTTTAATGAATTTCATTTTAATGTTTAACATGTAGTTAAAAAAAATGTAGGTTTAATAGCCTGTGTACAGTATTATGTCTGCACAGCATAATAAAAACATCATCACTGTTCACCTAGCCAGTAAGACTAAGTATACCTTACACTGCTTATCTAGCATTATGCTTGCCGAAACGAGCAGAAATATTTTCTCCATATCAACTAAAAATACATGGAATTAATGAAACAGTGTATGATCCCCATAATCAGTTTAGTTTCCTATCCATACTAAAGCAAGTTTTGACTGCATACTATCCTTAAATACAATAACACAGGATTTCATACCCTAATTTAACCCATTTTTTATATTAGCCAATTTCCAGATTTTAGTTACATTTTTAATAAGTGACACAAAAAAAAAAAATCACAAAATAAAGCTAGATTAATGGCTAGATATCTTATAAGGGATTATTAAAAGAGTAAAGTGCCTAATAATTAATAAACAGAATAAAAATTATCATATTATTTTCATCTCAAAAGGACAAGAGGATCAACTCATAGAAGAGCACTGAGTACCAATCTGTATGCAACTCCTAACTCCTAAATCCCCAATGCCTAATAATGGATTTATTAAATACAGTGGCTTTAACTGGCAGAAATCAGAATAGAACTAACATTTTCAGTAGTATTTCTAAACTAACTTAAAATTTTTCAATTTATATTTCATTCTCAAAAACATATTCCATAAGAGGATACTGAGCATCTGACAGTTGACGGAACAGAAACTCACAACAGAAGTGTTCACAATACTCCGAAGATAAGAAAGAATTTGAATATAAGCTTTTCCTTTAATTACTGTCACTGATAATCTGTACAGAGTTATTTGTTCATTCAGCCAGTGGTAGTCAACTCAAAACACACCACACAAAAATTTTATTTTTAGTATGGTGTTAACACAGCAGACTTTAGAAACAAATTTTTCCTATCTCACCTTAAAATTTACTTTTTTTTTTTTTTTTAATTTAGTTGCTGTTGTCATTTTGGGAAGGGTGAAAGGAAAAGTTGATATAAGATTACAGAGGAAGACATGGTAAGGCATTGCCCACATATAATGATCTTTTAAATCAGAGAGTTTTACCTTCCGAGTCACAACGTTAAATACTGAGAATTGAAAAAATAAACAAAAACTTGTGCAATATTAACAAGCCACTTCACAGAACAAAAAACTCCTGGAATATTAATTTAGGATTAAATTATGCCTGCTTAATAATGTCCAGAAATCCTTTAGGGATTTCTGTGAAATAGTTGAGAGGAAAAGGTTCTACACAGCTGGGGGGAAAGGTGTAGGAAAGGAAGAGGGGAATAGACAGGACAGGATCTAATTCTCATTGTATGGTCAACTCATTTACAATTTGAAACCAATTCCTACGGAAATAAGTAGCAGGCCTTATATAAACCATGGATAACTACAACTAGAATTAAAGCTGTAAGAATAAGGATGAAGCCTGAGAATGCAGAAACTTCAGGTATTCAGGATTTCTCAGGTGCGAGCTTTCTTTGCAAGAAGTTATAAACAAACCACAGTAATAATACATGCTAGTAAAGTCTTCTGTAAAGTAAATCTGAAAAAGAAACATTACTTAACGCTTAGAAAAAGTACTAAAGCCCTTCCACAACTCCTCTCATTGCAAACCTTTTCTGGTAGTTGAGACTCAACCTCTTTCTTCAGTCTTCTCAGCAAGAAGGGTCGGAGTACTTTGTGGAGACGACGGATGATCAGAATAGTTTCTTCCTCATTTAAATCCACCTACAGAAGTTTATAAAAGTCACTACAAGACAACTCAGTATATTAAGTAATGTCTTGTCTCACATGAAAGGTGAGTATGTGCAGTAATTACTTGTATGTTACAATCAAACTCACTCAGAGCCAAAAAGAGATACTCAATATTATTTTTTTCTGGCATTATAAAAGGTGGCTTTTAGTTAATGTTAATTCCCTAAGTATCAGAGAGAGTTCAAGCACTACTGCTTCTGTATAAGCTCCATTTTGTTTTCAAAGTGTTTTGTTTCTGATGTTAAAAAATAAAACCAAAAAACTGCCACAGTACCCTTTCTCCAGTCATGGCAAATGGAGCGTTGAACCACTGTTCAAAGGTGCTACAACTCTTGAAAATAGTTGGGAGTAGGAAATTGAGAAGAGCCCACAGTTCAGGCAATTTGTTCTGTAATGGAGTCCCAGTCAGCAGTATTCGCCTAGGGGCCACATAATGAGTGTTCAAGACCTGAGTCAGCTTGCAGTGATGGTTCTTCATTCGATGGCCTTCATCTACTATCATATATTTCCATCGAATCTGAAAAAATAAATGAGGAGAAGAGGAAAAGCTAGGTCAGAGAGTCAATTTCCTTCCAACATGTGTAGACCAAAAATATTTCAAACCTGCAACATTTATCATTCTCACTTATGAGGTAAAAAGAAAAACACAATCATTATTGAAGCATCAGTGGCCTCAAAAGAAGCAAAAACAGGAACATACACTAGGTATGCTAAACCCAACACTGATGTATGAATTCTTACTTGAATTGCAACAGTAAATAGCTAATTTCCCCCATTTCTGGGAAAGAGTTTAAGGTTGACTGGCTCTTTAAGGTCAGAATATGGTTTAGGCAGGAGGAAAAAGACTACAAAATCTCCAAATAAATCTGACCATAACAAGAACCTTGAACAACAGACACGAGCATTTTCAGTCAAAAAAACTGTACTTGAAAACAACAGCAATGAACCATATGAATGTATGAACATATGAACCATATGACTAGGAAGGCCTCAGTTTGTGGTCCTCTGGTACTTTCATAAATGCTAACCGATGCCATTTTCCATGACAGGTAGAATGCCACAGTGCTGTTCCTCCTATCTTTTAGCAAAGGAGGGCAAGTTAAAGGTAGAGGTAAAGGAAAATTCTATAGTCTCAAACTGGGTTCAGAATCATGGTAAGAAAATGCACTGCCTTTGTATCAGAGAGAAAAATGGCTTATCTATCTAGTTAAGTAATAGATTGAAACAAAGTGAAAATGAAAAGCAAAGGGACAGTAAGTCCACGTTTTCTGTACATGGCAGAATACCAACTTAGTCTGCTCTGTGTGTACATGAAACAGCCTGACACTCAACTACAGCTTTCAAATACATAGATTGGAGAAACCCTTATTGACAGTTTTGAGCCTTTAATAACTCGACAACGTGCAGTGAAGAGTCTGGAAACCAAAATCATGATACATATAATCAGCTACCTGAGGAAAAGCACCACATGGCTGGAAAGGATCTAGTAAGAGTGAGCTTCAAATCAAAAACAGAATGAAAAAAGCAAGCATAGCACTGCAGATTAGAATAAGTGATATTAAGCAGAGAGGAGAAAAAAAATGCATTTTTCCAAGGACAGGCAGGTCTACAGTACTGATAAAGTCACACAGCAAAAAAATTACTAACCTAACCATATTCAGAAAAATCCTGGTGAATACAGGGAGAAAATGTAACTGACAAATCGAGTATAAACAAAGGAATGGAGAAGTGTGTTTTAACTTTACTGAAAGATGAAATAACTCAGGATTCCCTATAAAACAAAAACCTTCAAGTGGTGCATAGCAGAAAAAACATGTATCTCAGAAGTCCTGCTGTTAAAAGACAGTGATTATTACCTTAGCAAGGATATGTTTGTCCTTTATTATGTACTCATAAGTAGTTAAAAGAACATTAAATTTTCCACTTCGAAGCTGAGGAACAAGTGAACGGCGCATCGCAGGTGTACCCTAAAAGAGAAAAGAGAGTAGTTATTTGTCCTTCTGTTGAAGTAAATAGATCCATCTTTTTATGAATTAGCAGACAGAGAAAGCACATGAACTAGTAATCCTACAGCATTGCAAACAATACATTTATACATTCCAGACTTCTTCAGAGTCCTTTCCCTAACTGGCTGCTAGATTATAAGACTTTGTTTATGAGAGACTGAAAATATGCTAGCAGTCTCATCTTATTACTAATTGTTTGTCTTAACCATTACTACAGCAGCCAAAAAGCAAAGTAGTCAGCTAAGTGTAAGATGTAAAGTATTTCTCATTTGTATTACTCTCGTTAGAAGCTTTGCAATGTGATAATTAACAATTTTCTTCTGCATTTCACTATCTGAAAGTAATTATAGTTTATTACAGTCATCATCTTAGGATGGTTAACTCTTACTGCTCAGTACATGATATATATGACAAAATTTTACTGGCAAGCAATTTAGAAATGCATGCACAGGCAGGGGAAAATAGGCTGTATTTTCATTCCTTCAACTTTATAATCATATAAAAAGCAAATCAAACCTTGTAAGATATCTTAACCACAGAAGGGGCCCATTTGTCAAATTCATATGTCCAGTTGGATAACGTCCTACCATAAAAAAAAATATTTATAAAATTTATTTGTAAAATAAATTATTTCTTCTGAGTGGTTGCTTAACTTTCAACACATTCCATGTAATCAAACTACACAATTAAGAGGAAATAAAACAAAAAAGCTTTGTACACTCTAATAAAATACATGCATCAAAGAGAAGAGGAAACGAGAGAAAGTGGGAAGGCTGTGTTTCTGATCTCATTCAGGAGTCTCTTCAAAATCTATTCAGAATAGTATTCTACAGGAATATTCATATTCTTGAGCATACTAAGGCCAAAAAGATATCCCTGAACAGAAAACAGATTTGCATATTACTTTATGCCACTTATGACCCACAAACTGAGTTTGCAAATTTGCATATATAGCTTGATGATGTTGGCAATAGCATTCATCTGTTTTCCACTCTAATGATGTTATCGCCACCCAGTGAAACTATGCAGATCTGTTTTTGCACTTCATTTCTGCCTTAGGGTCACAACAAACAGCTTCTTAAACAGCTAGTCTAGCTGCCAGCATGATATTGCAAAAATAGATCTATTTATTTATTTTTAAATTTACTGGACCTATGACAGTAACAACTATTAATCTGGAGGAGGGAAAAGGCAGAGAAAGAAGGCTTTTAAGATGTCTACAGAAAATAAATTTCAGCTCCTTTCTTTTAGAAACACAGAATAAAAGCATTTCAGAATACTTAAAAGAAATTTGAATTTTTCTGTGCCTGCATGAAAGCAGATGTTAATGATATTCTCCCTTTATTTTTAACTTTGTTATAGAGTTTCTCCTTATACTAAAACTCATCTTTTGTACTCACAAAATACTTTTGTACTCAGGCAAACCTGTAGTATTTATGCTAGTTAGCTACTACTGCAGCAGAGTGAGAAGACAGGATACCTCAAAAAGAAATCATAAGAGATGACCATGAATATATGCCAATCCTTCCACACATTACATGCTCTGAGAAATCGGTAGATGAATTATTTAACAAAAAGGCCAAGGAACTTCTATACAAATCAAGACATTTACCATGTGCACAAAGAAAAACAAACAAACCGTGAGATACTACATCTGTTTTATGATGCCTGACAGTTCTTATTTGAAACACGGTATTTCAGATCACTGAAAGCCACACCTTGGTTTTTTGGGAAAGGAAAATGCATTAGAAGAAATCTATAAAACAAGCAGTGTCTGGGAAAGCTACAGAAAAAGAAGAGGAGGTGGCATGACAGTCATAATATGGTCAGCTGACCAAGGTGTGAGGATCAGACATCAAGACTACACAATGGGCTATCTATCCAGTACTTAAAAGATTACCCTGTATCAGTAAAGCATGATTGCATAGTATTTGGTGGGGTGGCAGCTGTTTAAAGAACTAAGTAAGCAACAGATTTGTAATATCACAATTCAAGTAGAACAGGGATCTGCAAAGATGTACTATTAAAGGAGAAACATTCCCCCCCTGTGGCTTAAGAGTAACTAACAGTAAATTCACTACACATTTCACCAAAAGAATAGACATTAAAGCTAATGGAATAAGGTGCTTTTATTAGCCATCTGGTCACCCTTCCAATGCTAGACAATTACCTGGGAAGACATGATCAATGGAAGTACAGAACACATGCTCAGTGTAATCCTACTGTGCCACCGCAACTTGTGGTAATGTTAAAAACAACTGTATATTCCTAATAAAGCAATCTGCAATGCTTACAGTGATAACAACAGAATGAGATCCTCTACTTACGAAAGGGGAACAATGATGAGATAGGGGCCATTGAGTCTTTTGTGCTCCATCAAGTAAGTGATGAGTGCAATAGTCTGTATAGTCTTTCCTAGTCCCATTTCATCAGCTAAAATTCCATTCAGATTGTTATTATAGAGTGAAACCATCCATTCCAGTCCCTGGAGCTGAAATGAATAATCATTTGTGTTATATAAAACCCATACAAGTAATTAACACTGACAGTACAGAAGTAAAGGTTCTAATGACCTGCCTACTTAGATGCTGGATTTCCTTCAGTAGTACTTAGAAGCATGGGAATCCCTGGCTAGCTTAACTCCTTTCCTGTGTCTCCTCTTCCCCTACTTACCCACCCCCTCAATCCCCACAACAACAGACGCAACAACAAAAGATTTCAAGGTAATTTCTGGTAACAGAAAAAGTAGTCATCCACTCCTGTTCAGAACCAGTAAAGCTCAAAATATAAAGTCAGACTTTATATATGGAGAAAGGTTTTTTTGTACTATACACAAAGCAACATAGGTGCTCACATGTAAGACTGATGAAGAAACACAGCATTATGCAAGTTTGTCCTTCAGCTTCAGCACTGCAAAATTTTTAACTTTTTATGCATATTTAATACCATTTGTCTGCCTCAATAAAAATCTTCCAAAACCAAATCTGCTGAGTCTGTGCAATAAAATTAAGTTAATTTTAAGTCTCTTCTTGTATTTTGTTCCACCTCAGACTTCCCAACTGCATCACTGTTATTCTGAACCTCTTGTGGTACATGTCCATTTAGTGTTTGCTCTCTGTAACTTCACATGTCAAAGAATGCCCCCTTTTCTTCAATTATGCCTTATATACACAATCCCAGAGCTGGAAAGAAGCCAGAGAAATATAGCTCAGAAATGTCTACATAACAGAGTTTTACATTCTAAGGAGTACTGCTAGAAAGCACAATCCCAGTACTGCATTTCCGGACACAGATTATTCCCTTCTCATATGGCCTTCCATGTATGTAACTAATACATCATTCATAGAAGTGCAATCTAAGCTTCTGCTTCAAAGATCCAGACTTTCAGTGGGTCTCACACATAATGACAGAACTAAATTATGGTCTCTGAAAAAGTTCAGGGAGAAAGCAATATATGTTTGAAGTAACCTTCTGTTGCCCCTGCAAGAAAGTATTCAAAATAATGTTGATGATTTACTGGCTTTATGTACATGCTGTTTGATATATATTTGGATACTAAATTCTCTGGAAGCTACTTTTACTGACCTCAAGACACCAAGAGTTGACAGATTTTTTTCTGCCACTGTATGCTTCCCTTACAAAGTAGCTTCAGAAACGAGAATAAGGACACTGTCCTTTCAGTATCATTCAGCTTTCTCCACTGACATACACTGATACATCTGGAAAAGTCAATCAGACCCAACTTAACAGTAAGAAACTCGGAAAAGCAGAAAAAATAGTTAAGAAGGAAAATGCATATGAAATATAGAGTACAGAGAAGTACAGGGAGACAAGGGGACAGCTGCAAAACAGTCTCCTTCAGAACATTCTTGCTAGAATCAAGGCCAAGTCTCAATGCTCCTTCCATAAAGCTCCTTAGGAGGAGTGTGCCTCTTATTTCTAGTGGTAGCAATCACTGTAAAGAAAACACACTAGGAAGAACAAAACTCCTGATTCAATTGCTAGATATCACATTAAGCAGCTGAAGGACCTGCTCTAATTGGTAATCCCTGTGAGTATGTCTGACTCTACACTTTTTGCTCTGTAACACACACGAAAACTGTACACAGATCTGCATAAATTAATAACATTTCTGTAAATAATTAGAATTTAGGAAGTATAAGAAGTGTCACAATCCTGTCCATGGGCATTTTAAGCCAATACAGACATCGCATTAGTATTGTTATACACTGACTTCATTTATTGCACCAAATAAACCTTGCCACACAATCAATCAGGATTATGCAGTAAACAAGGCTGCTGAATGCAACTGTTGAATTACTACTTCATTTGGTGCAAAGGCTAGACAACATATTGACAATGAAGCAGCAAAAATAAAGAAAGTCTCAGAGCTGAGAAAGTGCCATATTTCTCTGAATGGTTAGATCTTGTCTTAGTAACAGATCTCCTCAATGGTGCCAGAAAGGTTATTTAACCCAGCATTTTCAAAATCAGTCACTGAATGACAACTTCCTCTTTAGGTGAGAGCTCAAAGCAAGAGAGCTAGAAGTGCTAAGAATTCAAAGAATTTAAATTCAGGGGGAGTTTTGCTATGAACAAATAGGACCATGCGATAATTCAGTCTCACTACGTCAATCCCCTGCCCAAAGTAGTTTCAACCATGTTGCTCTGGGCTTCATCTGGTCTAAGACTGAAAACCTTCTAGGATGGAGATAAACCTCTCTGAAACCCCACTCCACTACTCTGCTGTCCTTGCAGGGAAGATGTTTCACTGTATAACCAATCTGAACCCTCTTGTTTCAGCTTATGTTCACTGTAGCTTGTTCTCCCACCATGTGCCACTGTGAGGAGCTCAATATAGGAATACTGAACTGATTCAATAATAGAGAACCAGCTTAACACTTGAATTTTAATTAGCTTAAACAAGCTACTGCATTGATGGCAGTGCTGAGAACCACAGGAAGCAGGGACTGTAATCATAATACTCTGCACACTTAGGAAACAGTCTTCCTTCTAGTTCTTTGCAAGTACAAATAGATACATATCTTTATGACACTTTGGTGAATAAGTACTACTTTTTGTTTTATGTGGATATACAAATATAGTGGCCTGACTGCATAAAAGATGCGAGTGTTGCTGGAACTTCCTAGAAAACTACGCAATATCAGAACTGCTGAAAACACCTGTCAAGGACATTTTCAATTGTACATGAATTTAGCTTATGTCAGAACAGAAATTCTTAGTTATTAAATCCACTGAATGACTGTAAAGAGTATGTGAGACCATCCTCCATAGTAAATGTTTTCCTTGTTTCCAAATTGTAATGCATCAGTGCATTACAATTACAATTGAAATATTGGGATTTTAATTAAAAGATTAAATCCTGAAGTTTTAAATATTAAAAGAAGAAAATTATTATTAAACTACCAGAGACAAAAACAGTAAGAAGAACTGAAACTCTAGGTCAATAAGAATAACAAAGCCAAAACTGTTGGTCTACAATGAAAAAAAGTTACAATGTTACATGCATAATGTTGTATTATTATTCGAGCGCTATGCATAAAACATTATCTATGATAGGTAACTACCATTTCTCTGCCCACATGATTCCCAATTTCTAACCTAATTGAATTCTTGTGCTCCTTAACAATTTTTTATTTTTTCACCTGAAATATTATATTGAAATATATCTAGCACACCACAAATTTTAAACACTAATGTTTCAATTTCTCACCTGATAATGTTTTAATGTGCCATTAATGAGAAAAGAAGACTGCTTTTCCACCCTTTCTGTGATCGCATGTGCAACAGTGTAGTAGGATTGAGACCCTCTAGCACTATATTGCATACTATATTCATCATCCACATCTTGTTTGGCTGTCCTGGAAAGCAGACAAAGAGCTAAAGTAAATTCCCACAAACAAACAAACCAAAACCAAACTGCCAGACAGTTTTTTTGACCATAGCTCACAGATGTATGGGTAAAGAAACAGTGCAAATCCCAAACTTTGTCAAGTACACTGTATGGTATGTGGCAGGTGTTTTTTTAGGAGCATACAATTAATACCAAATGATTACATTCCATCTTCTGCAGATGTTCTTGTCAGACAAGCAACTACAACTCACTGTAATCTACAGCAAGCTATTCTTGGGGAAACCCCTTCTAAGAAATCAGAATTCATAACAAAAAAGCACGTAAAAAAAGCAGCAGCTAAAGAACACTCACTCAATGATTTGCTTAGCATCTTTCTCAGAAACTTCCTCACTGTTAGGATCCAGAAGTATCTTCTCATCTGCTTCTAACCTACTGGATTCTTCCTCATCATCCTACAGCAGACAGAAAAATAAAAAGGTGTGAGTGAGTGCAATTATCTTCGTAATTCATACCTTCAGTGGGCATTCACAAAGTGGTAGCTTTCATTGGTCAATGCCCTATCACAGGAACTTTAATCATGAAGTTCACCTTACACCTATGCTACAACAGAATTGCACTGTGGCATAAAAGATATTAATTTTTGACACATTAATCAACACGAAGTCACAATACTCTGAAATGAAAATTAATTTCCACTTTAATCATTTTATTTTAAAAAGCCTTCTGTCTACCCTACTAACGGAGTAGATTCCAAACCATTTATATTTTTATATTGTATTCCAGATTTATGCTAATTTATTACAGCTTAAAAAAAGTGGAAAGTACTGCTGTGGTAGGCTTTTCAATTTTAATTAAAAACAAATTGTACTTTTATCGTCATTTAATTTGCCCTCTGCCTATAGTTGCAATGGATAACCAGCAACTTGAATTCTCAGAAATTAAACTGAACAAAACAGTGTTCTGAGGTTAAGTGTATTCTTTTGAAAACAATTTCCCTAACTATAAACAACATCGTTGCTAAAGAGTCTGTGCTAAAAATGAGGGCACGTTTCTTTTTGACATTCCTCCTAGGACATCACATGGTGTCACCCAAATCTGACAGGTATCAGGCTCTCACCTCCTGCTCTCACCTCCTATCTTACTAGACAGAGTCTTATAAAATTACATTAACAGTAATTAGTCCTACAAAGACATATATATGTTCTTAACATCAGATAGCCCAATCAGTTTCAGTGTCTATTTGGTCTACTACTGTAAATACTCTTAGACTTACAAGATCCAAATTATAGCTCTACCATTACCCTGTTAACTGAACATGGTCCTTCTCTACTTCCCAGTTTTCTCTACTTTAGAAAGTTGTCTGAAAAATGCTGTGCAAGCATTGGCATTGAATATGCACAGTATCTAGTGTTACGATCCTGATGGAAGCAGTCACGGAGGTAACTTGACTGCAGCGAGAAGGATTTTGACATAGAATAACTGCTCAACACAAACAAGATAAAATGAATGCCAGCCTAAAAACTCAGCCTGGAAACCAGGCCTGAGAACTTGGCCTTCAGTCTGGGAACTTAGCCTGGGAACCAAGGGCATCACTTAAGTGTGGCTGAATACATAATACCAGAGGCATCCTGAAGATACCACTGATAAAATGGAACAATAAATAAAGCGCAACTTATCACCTAAGAAAGTAGGATCAATATGAAAAACAAATTTTTTGTTTAAAGGAAAATAATAAACATTATCATTGCCAGTCTCACAAAGAAAACTAAAATTAACAGCACCTATTTAGTCACCAAAGTGGTGGTGTCCTACGCCCTCTTGTGTTTCAATGAGAAAATGAAAAACCAGAGCCTGATTTTTACTCAAGACAGAGCTTCTCCATCTGAGAATCTTCCCATGCTGCATGTACTCCTTTCTCTCTATTGTTTGCTTTAGTTTCTCTTCCCTCTTCAAAGAGGCTGAAGCTTCACTAGAAGTCTGATTAACTCTGTGACTCCCCGATATCAACACCTGAACTCTGTGGCACTCCACACCTCACAAAACAGACCAACTTCAAAGTGAGACTCAAAGTGAGACTGTTGCTTTGGTTGCCCTTCTGGGACCATTCCTGGGAGTGCTCAGTCTCCTCTCAGATCAGTTAGATTCCCCTGCACACTTCTGGATTCTGTTTGATTTGCTTGATACCAGCAATTTTATGAACTTGAATGCAGTACAGTAGTGATAAATATAACCTACCATAAGTCTATTTGCTGTTATAATATTACTAAGTTTGTAACCCATTAATACTTTCACTTCCACAGTATTATTAATATGTTTGTTGAAACTGTAATTATCACCAAGCCATATCTGTTGCTATCGTATTGATTTTCCTACCTCAAAGTGCCTACTGCCTCTAATTGCTGCTACTATTAACTGGCACAATATCCTTAATATTTGTTATATCTAACAGTTTTTTTATCCACACACACACATATTTATATTTGCCTTATTAATCACGGTATTCTTGCTAGAGTTGGTTGGAGTAATGAGCTAGAGTAATGAGGAATCATTAGTAAACAAAGCCTCCTGTCCTCATGTAGCATGGTCACTGTTGCGATTCATATACACCTGTAGGTCAGCTACAAATCCCTCCCCACACCTTTTGGATCACAACAGACCCTTCAGGGTCAGGATCTTCGTATGTCTTAATGTTAAGCCTAAGGGTTTGTTGTTTTTTTTGTGTTTTTTTTTGTTTTGTTTTGTTTTGTTTTTTTTTCCAAAATTTTGTAACAGTAGTATTTAATTCACCACTAAAGTACTGAATCAAATATACTTAGTTTGAACTATCTGAACCTAAATCTCTGACTTCTTAAAGAATATAATATATAAATAACTATGTTAGTTGGAATTGCCAATAAAACCTCCAAAATATGAACATTAAAGATGTTAACTTTATTCAGCACAAAACCCCCACACAGCTTTTTCTACTATACATTTTAAAACAGGAACTTGCTTATACTCTGAGTCAAGATTATTAATAATCAGAGTAAACTATTTCCCTTTCCTCTCCCCAGTTTCCAGTTAGGCATTTGCAGCATATATGAAGGACAACTTTTATGAACTGAATGCAGTTACAAATCCAGTTATCTTTCCTGTTTGTATTATTCTTAAAACAAATGGACACATGTTATTAACTTCCCTTCCTTCCTTACGAAACAGGAAGAAAATATCATATGGGATATGAGCCTGTTTTTTACTGCATTACTTGTCACTATCTATCTATATATGTGTATTTAAAGACACGTACCTCCTCTTCATATTCAGAACCACTTTCATCTTCACTGTCTGACCTGGGAGCAACTTCATAGCTGTAAAGAGCACACAGAATATGGATTACAGATAATAAAAGGATGAGGGATTAGATTCAGTAAATGTCCTACTCAGCTTACATATAGTAAATTAAAATGAGAATGGAAAGGCAAAAAGAGAAAAAAGAGTAACTAGGACAAGCCCATGAAAAAATACAAAAGCAAATTGGAAGAAATAGTCCATTTGTACACTAACTACTTACCCAGGGTTCATTTCCAGCCACGCATCCAGTTGACTTGCTTTTGGTGCTTCTGGTCCAAGAAGAACTTTGCCTGTTTCAGTGTGAGTCACTTTGACTGGAAGGTCACTCATCTGACTGCTCTCATCTATGGGCTAAGAATTCAAACAAAATTTCACACCATAAGGCAACTAAATTTCATCCTTGTCACGCATAATGACAAGACAAAATAGCATCTTCAAAATTACAAATCCGTACAAGCATCAGAGTTTCATGAGAAGACACAGCTTCCCATATGGCTACCAATCCACACTGACTCACAGTATTTTTGTGTGCAAATTATCTTTATGTGACATACACAAATATAACAAAATATTCCAAATAAATGTAGAAGAGCAAAGTTGAACAAAAACTGCTGATTTTTATAAAAAAACACAAGGTATGTATCTGTACAGTTGTTTAATTCCAGTTGTTTATACCAACAGACATCTGCAACAAAAAACATACATCAACTTTATAGACTATTCTCCTATATGAAGAGATAAGGATGTAACAATTTCAGAAACTTTTTAGGTAAAGAAGATCTAATTAAAAGATTTGGTGTTCTGACTTCTTCAATTATGCCCATAAAGCATCTGCAATCAGAAGTCATTTAACTAATTACAGTGATCTAACATATCCAAATACAGATGAGCCTATTTTTTTTTTTTAATTTCCTTATTTAATCACAGAATTTCTACTTTAAAAATTCTTTGCTTTCTACTATTGCTTCTACTGAAGCATCCTTTCCTAATTTATATGAACATGAAAAAAAAATCTGGTTATACAAAAGTGACTGAGTGTAAAACCTGCCTCCTTTCCACAAATTCCAGAAGTTATAACAATGTTACATGTATTTTCCTTCTACAATTTCAAACTATATTAAAGGATTTTGCCATAGCTATTTAACATCAGAAAAAATGTCAATTGAAAGAACAAAAAAAGATGAAAAGTAAAATAACACAACATTCTGAAATATTTATATAAAAATAGTGCTGTTTTTCTTTTCCATTTTAACAGAATAGCTCTGAGACAGAATATGTTGGGTTACCACAAAAAAATCTTATGCAAAGAATTATACAGAAAAGGTATTCATTTTATTTGCCTGAGTAAGAAAGAACATTCAAATCTTAAGCCATCATAATACTGGGGCAGTGATGCACTGGAATAGGTTGCCGAGAGAAGCTGTGGATGCCCTATTCCTGGAAGTGTTCAAACCCAGGTTGGATGGGGCTTTGAGCAACCTGGCCAGGTGGAAAGTGTGCCTGCCAACAGCAGGGGGGTTGGAATGAGATGATCTTTAAGGTCCCTTTCAACCCAAACCATTCTACGATTCTATACTATAATCTATCCTATGCCTGAGAGATAATTAACCGTGCCAATAATGCATTTTTTTAAATGAAAAGCTAGAATGTATTGAGTTTACAACTATATTTAAAAAACTAAATTACATCTACACATGGGTTGCAAGAAAATTATTTATTTTTAAGCATATAACAAAGCCAAGAGGCATTCCTCATTGATACATTAAATAAATTTTTATTTCAGTTTTCCATTTTTTGAAGAGAAACAACCTTAGCATAAATGCTTGTGTGGATAGTTTTTTTTCCTTGTTAGAAACAACAGGTGTTAGAGCATTTATCTCCATGATTTATTGCAAAGCTATCTCAATGGCACTCACCACATTAACAATCACTGTAACAGTTGTAAAATCATAAAATTCATACCTCTCCATCAGGACCAAGACCAGATGCCATTCCTTCTGCATTTTCTTCAGCCTTCTAAAATAAAGAAGCAAAGAGTAACATGGTCAGATCATCAGTATATAGCAAATACTTTCCAGAATTACAGAATCATCTAGGTTGATAGAGACCTCCAAGATCACTGAGTCCAACCTCTGACATAACACTAGAAAGTCCTCCACTAAACCATATCACTAAGCTCTACATCTAGACGTCTTTTAAAGACCTACAGGGATGGTGACTAAATCACTTCCGTGGACAGCCCATTCCAATACCTAATGACCCTTTCAGTAAAGAAGTTCTTCCTAATATCCAACCTAAACCTCCCCTGGCACAACTTTAGCCCGTTCTGCCTCAACTGGATGTGATCTAAGCACTTTGGACCAAAAATAGGTTTCGTTCCACTTCTGCATAGCCAAGGATGCATATAGTTTAGTGAGGGTAGATATACATGTAGATAGAGATTTGTACAGTCACTATCACACAAGCAAAGCAGTTTGAGTATGGTTATCTACAAAACTGTACTCATTCTAATAAATCTACATCTAGGAAATTGCTAGCCTCCAGACCTAGAGCTTAGCACAGACTGTGCTAATATAAATAAAATAGCTATTTGTTTTCATGTGGTTTACTACAAATTTCCTCTAATCTGATTTAAATTTAGTTTCAGAGATGTCACCAAGCATCACAGAGTGTGTATTTGTGTGCACACTTTTATTTGGGGTATGTATGTGATTTATTTTTAAATAAATTAATTAGTCTGACAACTAACAACTAGTGGTATTTGGGCAATTCTTTGCACTGTCTCGATTAAGTCCAGACCACAATTGCTCAATTTACAGAGAAAAAGAAGTCTAAGAATGTTAGTTGGAGTAAGCTGGATGTTTTTCTTCCCAAGTACCACTCTAAGAAACATTGAGTTTCTTCAAAGTATCAAAAATATTTCAATCAAAAAATATTTAAAAATATCAAGATGGTATGAGAAAGCAGAAGACTGTTTCCTTCCTAAGTGGCACTTTCCTAAATAATTTTGACAATGGACAAGAAAGGACAGAATCCAGCTTCTGTTCCCATCACAGTGCAGGCTTTGAAGTACAGCATGGTTTTACTTGGGTTAAAAATATCAACAGATCAGACAGAAAACAAGAACAGATCTTTTAAATTGTATTTTATAGATAAACAATTTTTAAGTATTTGTAATGTGTACTATAAATTTAAATAATCCATTCGACTGCTTTTTTGTTTTTGTTTTTTAATTGAATAAATACACTGAAGTAATAGCTGAACTTCTGAATACCGAGATGATCCTCAATATCTGCTTCTCATCAAGAGAAAATTCTTTGCCCTTAAAATCCATTTGCCAAGGCACAAACCTCAGACAAACATGCAGTGTTTGACATGGGTCAATTCTACACTTTGAAAAGGTATATTCTTATTTATTTTGTGTAACCTTCATACTTCAGCACACACGCCTAATTATCTTTGTTAACTACTCTTTCACTTGAAATACCAAAAAGGAAGATTCCAGCTAAGCTCAGTTCTGGCCTTAAGCCTTTAAAATATTTATTAGCTATAATATTTTTAGATTAAACAAACAAAGAAAGAGAGACTTAAAACATTTCTCTGAGATATAGAAGTATCATTGCATTGAGCAGGACCAACAATAGTTGATGCTCAGTCTAGAACATCAATAGGCTGCTTGCTTCAGCATTCCTGGTCAACATGCACATCTATTGACAGAGAAAGGACCTGTGCCAGAACTGAAGAGTTCATAGTAGGGTAAGTTACGTTAACGTGTCTGGCCCAAATGAAGAGGCTATACTGGATGACAGTATTTTTTCCTTGGATGAGTAAGAAATAGACAGGTGTCTATTATCCTGCATATGAGACTGTTTTCTAATACGCAAAGATTACATAGTCAATGCTTACAACTCAAACACACCACCACAAAAAAGCAGTAAGCAATGTTTTTCATTGTGCAAAGCCCACATCCTGCTGTGAGGGCAAGCATTTACAACCTAGGTCAACAAGAATTTTGGAAAGCAGAAGCATACATTTCAAAGGAGATGAATGTAAAAAATAACAGATTTCTTGCAGCTGTGTTTTGGGCAATACAAAGATTTCTTTAATGTACAAAGCAAAACTAATTTTATAGAAGTAGGAAATTCCACGGTAAAAGGAGAGGAAAAGCTCCTACAGACAAAGGTGAAAGTTTGCATAGCAAGTTCAACTGGCCCATCGTACCAAAATTTCATCTGCTCTATTTTTTTTCCCATCTATGACTATATAAATAAGTGGGACACGAGCTGAACAGAAGTCTGGAGACAGAAGGTGCAACTACAAGAACGTAAAAAATAGAAAAAATCTACCACAAAGATTTCCCAAAACTGTGTCCCTGAGAAAACATGGACTCATCTGAAATTTTAATCTCTGAAGAATATATGGTTCACTTGGACAGTACGTAATGTGAGCCTTTTTCACCATCTACTTCCTCATTGTGATTTCTAGGAGAAAATCCTAAGACCTCTCTTCTCTTATTTCTCTTTTAGGATGAAACACTTCACTACTGGTGTTAGTAGATTAATCTAAACTTTATATGGATTATGAAACATACATGGAAATGTACTAATAATAGAAATACTACATAAAGACCAGGGAAATGACAAGGCAGCTACTAACTTCAATGAGTGCTGCAGCCATGCAACAAAAAAAACATAGAATTATAAATAACTCTTTAAAAAAGGATAATATTTGCGTGCACTCCTATATTCTTGACAGGTGAGCAAAAGCTTAATGGAGAGCATCATCACAAGCAATAAGTTGCAGTTGATCAGGACAGAGATCAGATTTTTTTCTACTAATTTTCAGTTAGTTTTCAGGCCAGGAAGAGGCCTGGATTTTTATGAGCACTGTGTGTTTATGGCACGCACTACCATTTTACTTCAGAGATGGAAAATGGTGTCTCTAATGGCATTGCTGGAAGATGTTTTATTCCTCATACATACTTCGGCTAAACTGAGCATCACAGAGGCAAACAGCCAAATAGACAGTCGAATTCAAACATTTTGTTATAGCAGTGCATGTATACATCACACTTTCTCAGTAAGCACCATCTCTACTGTGAATTCTGTACACTAAATCAGGTCTGTTCTCATGGGCACTGTGGGTCAAAAACTCCATTTAAATTACATCTTAGTTGTGGAGGCAGGGGACTGTGTCTATATATTAACAACATACTCAACAAAATTACAGACATTTTGGAGAATGACAGGAGAAACTACAGAGTATTTCTGAGGTCATTCATCTTCAAAATTACAAGTTGTTATATCGTGGTATTTATTAGCACATTTGGAGTGCTGCCTATAAACAATGTAAATATGTTTATATTTGTATCAGAACTTAGTAGCAAACTAGTCACAGAAAAGGATTATAAAAATCCTCTAATCCATCCTGCAAGAAATTTAAGATAGTTCTAGGTCACAAAATGGCAAATCATTGTTTAGTAATCATTTCACACACAACGTAAATTTTTCAAAACACTGTTTCCACAACCAGTCTCTCTGACATGGTAAAATATTTAGTATGAACAAAGATAATTTTGAGAAGTTTCAATTAAATGGTAAGAATTCACAATGAACATGTTACTGGCAGAATACCTTTTTATAATAAACCTACCCAAGTTCTTCCAAGTTATTTGCAATGGTCCTACAAGATGGACTGAGCCAAGTTCAGAATAAGGAGGTCTAAGCAAGTTTTCCTGCATGTAACAACTATGTAAACAAGACTCTTTTAACCTTCTCACAACTCATTTTGGATCTATTGGATCTGTTTGAGTACTTTAATTTTAATTTACACACCTGGCCCAATTTTGCCTTTGCCAACCACCCACAATTTTCTAGTCTTGCCTCCTCGTCTTCTTGGAAATTAGTGTCAGCAAATTTCTTATAGATTTCAGTGGAGAAAGAAGAGTACACTCAGTGTTAAGGATTAGGCAGTGTTGATGACTTTACATACACTGGTATGTATATGACCACTGGAGATCACTATATTAATCAACATTAAAACTGTATTTAAAGAAGACATGGCTTAAAGATGTCAGATGTAACTACTTGCCTTCTTTCTTCTCCTCCTCTTCTTCTTTTCTTTGGCTGCTTGTGCCTGTTTATGTTCCCATACCAGATTAGTCAAGTTAGCCACATACTCATCTGTCTGCTGCAATAGGTAGGCCAGGCGTCTATCCTTCTTTTGGTCAATCAGCTTACGGTAGCCTTCTTCATCTTCAGCCTAATAATATAAAATAAACATGAGCCATAACAGAAATGTTTTTGAATACCAACAACTCCTCTCTCTATAATCATGTGTTATCCTGGGTTATGTCATTACAATCTGTGTAGCTAGACAAGTATATGGATAAAGAAAAGACCGGATGACCACGCCAAGAGAGTCATATGCTTTGGATTAAGGGTCATATCCTACCTGGAAGCCAGTAACAAGAGGGATGCCACAGAAGTCTACCTGGGACATGTGTTTAACATCTGTCAGTGATACAGAGTAACAGATAAAAGACTTCACGAGATAGTCAAGTTTTCAGATGACATAAAACAGGGGATACCAGTTGATGTGCTGGGGCTGGCTGTCCTTCAGAAGGACCTGAACAAGCAAAATAAATGGGCCACAAATGGACCAACACAAACCTGATTAAGTTCAAAGACAGAGTCCTAGAGGTCCTGACAATGACACAGGCAGGTAAAGAGCTCCACTGCATCCATCCATGGAAGTCAATTTATTCTGAACTGGATTTGTCAATGTGGCCTGACAGTAGAGAAGGTCAACAGCATCCTGGACTGTATCAACAGGAATGTTACCAGTAGGGTCGTGGGAAGTGATTATATCCTCCTCTGCTCGTTCCTCATCAGACCACTTGTAAATACTGCTTCAAATTTCCCTAGCATGGAAGAGACCTTGATTGAAGCTGAAACTGTGGAGGCTCAGACTGGATTTTAGGAGATACTTTTTTCCCCCAGTCATGCAGTGCAACATAGTCCCAGAGAAGTTATGCCATTTCTAGATCTTAGAGATTTTTCAAGACATGATTGAAAGAAGCCTTGAGAAACCTGGTTTGACCTTTATGCTAACACTGCTTTGGGAAGGAGGTTGGACTAGAAACCTCCCGAGTTCATGGTCAGCCTGAGTGACTCTGAAATTGAGGGATTCTGTAATTCTGAACATGTCCTACCCTCATGGAATGATTGGAAAATCTACAACAGTTTTAACAGGAAAAAAAAATCACAAAAAAACCACCTCCACATCAAGGAAATTACGATGCCCCAGAATCATTAAATATCGTAGCAGGAACCCACAGAGATCATACAATCCAACACCTGGACCCACACAGGATGACCTAAAAATTAAACCATATGTCTGAGAGCATTGTCTAAATGATTTTTGAACTCTGGCAGCCTTGGTGCCATAACCATTTCCCTGGGGAGCCTGTTCCACTGCCCGAACACCCTCTCTCAGTGAAGAACCTTTTCCTAACAACCCATACCTCCCCAGCTTCACTCCATTCCCTCATGTCCTGTTGCTGGCACCAGAGAGCAGAGATCAGAGTCTGCCTCTTCACTTTCCCCCATGAGGAAATTGTAGGCTGCCATGACGCCCCTTGTCAGTCTCTAATCTGAAAAACCAAGTAACCTCAGCCACTCCTCATACATCTTGACCTCTAGACCACTCACTGTCTTTGTTGCTCTCCTTTGGACACTCTAGAATTTGTCTTTTGTATATTGTGGCACCCTAAACTGCATTCAGTACTTGAGGTGAGGCTGCACCAGAGCAGAGCAGGACAATCACTGCCCTCAACCAGCTATCAATGCTGTGCTTGATGTACCGCAGAATACGGTTGCCCTTTTGGCTGCCAGGGCATGCTGCAGGCTTATATTCAACTTGCCATCAAACAGAACCCATTTCTGCAGGGCTCCTCTCCAGCCTATCTTCCCCGAGTCTGTGCATATAGCCAGGGCTGCACCATCCCAGGAGCAGAATTCAGCACTTCCTCTAAATTTCATACAACTGGTGATGGTCCAGCTCTCTAATTTGTCAACATCTCTTTGCAAGGCCTCTCTCTACCCTCAAAGGAGTCAGCTCCTCCTAGTTTTACATCATCTGTACACTTATTTAGCGTACATTTGAGTCCTGCATCCTTCTTATTTGTAGAATTACTGAAAACAACTAGCCCCAAAATGGAGCCCTAGGGGACCTGACTAGTGACTGTACTGTACTGAAACACTGACACTTGGTAAATCTTCTGTGATGTCTTTTCAAAGACATGAAGTGCAGGTAATCCAGAAAAAGAACATGGAAGCTGGATGGTGACCTTGTATTTGGTCATTTTTCCAGTAAGAGTAAGAACCTTTTCTTTAAGGTGTCAAAAGGAAATTTTCTTTTCGGTAGATTTCCTATCACCTTTGTACTCTGTGTTTTTTCATCTTTGATACAGACCACTGTTAGAGAAAGAATTCACCGTATCAGCTGCATCTCTGAATCATTCTGGAAACTTTGCATACGTACATGGTGCCATAAGGATACAAGTTAGGATTAAGACATACTATGAAATATTATTTTTATGTGCTGTGAAGACACAATGCGCTGTCTGAGCACGTCAGAAAAACACAAGGAAAAGCAGCACAGACACTACTGTCAATTTTAGCCAAAATGAGATCAAAGAGGTATATAATTCTGTATTAAAGTAAACATGAATATGAAGTATTTTAAAGATGATTACTTTAAAGGAGCGCACTCTTGGAAACACAAACAATCTCTTGCCTTTCTGGAAAGATACCAAGACTGCAAAAAGCTGCAAAGGACAGCTGTAGTGTTCAAATTCAGCTTGTAAAATCGCTCATAAACTTCTGTTGTAAAGTTTAAGCCATCAGAACTACAATGCTCAGAAGCTAAGCTTGTACAACTATTATTATTATTATTGAACAAATAGTCAATGTAATCTGGCCAAGGTACTTCCTTCACGCATTTAAGCTTGTCTTGACAGTTTCCTTTTAAATCATACCAATGACCATTCTTGCATGTAATATATACTAATATTTATGAGCCGTGACACAATCACCATCTCTAATCACAGCCAACGAAGGACAATCTGTGTAATGAATTCAAAACTGATGGGAGAGTATATGTGAAGAGTTTTAGACACAGCACATTTTCACTATATCATGCTACACCAAGGGCTTGAGCAGGCATAATATTTGTAAAAATCTCTAATACACCTCTGAAAATTAAAAACATACCACAGGTGGACTGAAACTAAATAGGCAAAGCATCTCAACATACATAACATACAGTTCTCTTTTGCAGAATTCAAATGAGCACTAGGGGCAGGTACTTCTGAGCGGAAACTCCCAGACTGAAAATGCCTATCAAGACCTTTATATATGTTAAGAGATTAAGCAAAAGCCTTGGCTAAGGAATTTTAGGAGAAAGCATTGGTATTCTGTGTCATTTCTGGACATTCAAATCAACTTAATTTTTCAGTAGTGAGCATCGTCATTATTTACTTTATCATATGTTACACTTAAGCTCAACCTCAAAAACAACGTACTAAAATATTTCTAAAACATCAGTTATCTTTTTTTTTTTTTTTTTAAGTCAGTTATTTTTATGTTCTCTGTTAACATTTTAACAACTGAAGTACACAGACTGCTGGTAACCATCTCAAATTACAAAATTGCTTGACAATGCAGATTAGTATGCAAATTTCAGAAACACTCTAGGGTCTAAACATTTGTTCTTCTCTTGTGCAAGTCCCTTATTTACATTTTGCATGTGCTTTTATTTCTAAGTTTTTATCATTTTTATATTTAATCATTTCTATATTTTGTTTTGTTATTTTTTAAAAGCAAACTGCTCAGTCTTTAATTCATGACGGGAATAGACTTTGAACAGAGCATAGAGCTTTACTTTCTTTAGATGCTTACTTTTTTTTTTCCTACCATCTCTGTTTCAAAGAAGATGTCGATTCCTATTCAGTTCTATGCTAGTGAAGTGTTAGTTAGCGGTAACAAAGAGCTAGCCAATGTTTTGAAGACATTTTTCCAGTCCCAGTTGCTCATACACTTGCCCATGCACATTAATCTGTCTACACTTTACATTCCACAATTATTTTAACTCCAGAAATGTAGGCAGCCCACTGATCAATCCCACAGTGTTCTGACAAGACACAGTTACACACAAAAATCATTTTACTGTGTCTTAAAAAGGATAAAACTGATGTTGTTCAGGTGCAAAAAAGAGAAAACTATGAAAGAGCATGAAGCAGTATGGTCCTGAAGCATTAATGGTTAGTACTGATTGCCCTTTACACTCATTGTTATGAGTTATGTATTTTTGTATGTGAAATCAGTTTTATGTAAAAGTTGCTAAGAAATGTCATGAACAAGATAATCAAACGGAAGCCTCAAAAACTGTAAGCCTAGGAAAAAAACACAGTATTTATATCGTGGGCAAATATTCCCTGCAGTTTTGTAAAAATGTTAGTGTATGAAATTAATTAGATTAAGTGATGCTATACACTAGTGGCTGTGCTAAGTTTTCAAGCTGATAGAAAACGAGATTATTCTTGACAGAGAACTTCAAAAAAAAAAAGTAGTTACAGGTTAAAATGAACAGTGTCATCATCAGAAATCAAAGTGCAGCAGTTTTAGATTGATACTTTTTGAGTTACAGAGCATTTACTCTGCAAAGGAAATAGGTGGTTGTTTGAGACAGGATAAGAAGCATTAAAAAGGATAGAGTTTGTGATTTTAGCTAACACAATCGTATCTCTCCCTCCACTCCTTACCATTAGTCTTCTCATTCTTTCTTTCTCAATTCTCTCTGTTTCTTTCTTCTGCTCACGTTCGGTGTTAGCATGCCAAGTTGCCACAGCTTTAGAAAGTTTCTGAATTTTCCCAGCCACTGACCGGTGGTATTCTTTGAAATCTTTAGCATGCTGCAATATACTATTGAGGTATTCCTAGAAAAAGGAAACAAGTTAGTACAGACACTTGGACAAAGCATATGCTTTGAAATCAGGAATATAGAAGTTATAATCTTACTGTTTTCCTATTTATTTCACGATTTGGAGGTTTTTTTTGTGTCTTAAAAACTCTAAATGTGAATAAAATACATAACAGGAAAGATCATCACAACAAAGCAAATTGAATTTCTGTGACCAGACAAAGAGCTAATAAGTTAAAATACCTGATGCTTCTGTCTACGCTTCCTCTCCTGTTCTATCTTCTGCTGTTTCTCAAGCTTTTCTGTCATACGGGCCTCCCTCAAAGTCTGGCGCTTGCTTCGCTTGTAGGCTTTGGAGTTCAGTGCTGTCTCCAATGTTGTGTCACGACGCATGCACGCTACCACCTCTTGTCTCAACTACCAATGAGCAAAAAAGAAACAAAAAGACAGTTTTGATACATGGAAAAACAACCATAAGCATTGTTATGGCATAGTAAAATAATAAGCAGAAAACACCCCAGCTTCCATTTTCCTTATTATAGTTCTACTAACAGCCAGCATCTACACAGTTGCAGCAGATATATCTGTTTCCCTAAACAAATCTTAAGCCTCCACAGGGTGGCCCAAAGAGTTCATCCTTCATGATTTTTTCCTTCTTAATAAGATAGCACAAATCACAAATGTTCTGTTGCAATGCAAGGACCTAGCCAAGATGTTACATCATCCAAATAAAACACGAATGAACAACATATATAAGATGCTTTCTAGAGCTGGAGCAGAACAGAGTTGACAACTCCTTTCATTGTCAGCTGCACAGGAGACAGCAGGGAGAGTGAAACAGTAAAGGCTTGGTACAGTACAGCCACAGTCCCAGCACCACAGCAGGGAGAGCCTGATGCTTTTCATTTAACCTCCAACAAAACTTCATTACAAAGAACTGCCAGGGCAGTGGGAAGGAAGACTCAGGCATCATAGTACAACTACTGGCAGAGACTTCTGTCAGGAAGTATTTTTGCTTGACCTGCCAAATCACATGTTTAGTCCTCCAAACTAGCTGAAAAAACCTACAGCAAGAGGCCCAGAAGAGTCTGGCACTGTGTTTCTTTTTCTGAAATTAATTTGCTGATACATACATTCAAGAGCAAACTTCTGTTTTATGTGTGATCTTGTTAAGCTTAATTTTCAAAGTCTGTGCTACCGTGAAAATTCTGAAAACAGTTCGTAAGAAATACCACATACCACCACCATAAAATTCTTCCCAGAGCAAGAGGACCCATGACAAGTATAAAGAATGTCCAGAAGATGTCTACTTGGATTTGTATTGAAAATGGATTTGCAACCTGTTCTGCTTGTTTTCGCTTTGTGCTACTACCATTTTCCTTATAAAAGGTACGGTTCTGGTTCTACGGTTACTTTAGACTGGCAAATGAAGCAGGATGGAGAAAGAATTCTTGTGCATTTTTAGTAATCAAACAATTTCTGTGACATGCTTATCAGTAAAGTTTGCTCTAACACAAAATCTCCTGCTTAGATTCAGAACTGTTGTAAAGATCTCTTGCCAATTCATCCTGCGTAACACATACACATTTGACTATAATCTCTAACAATATTCTTGAAGCAAAAGGCATTACCTGACGCTGGAAATTCAGTAGCCTAAGTGCTTTCAACTCCACTGTCGCCTTGGTTCGCAGATCAGGGGGCAGAGAACCAGGCAAGTTCTCCAGTTCTTGGATTCTGTGAGCAATTCGAGCTTGAAGCCTAAGTGAATACAAAAATGGATAAGACATCAGGAAAAATATTTAAATAGTTATCAAAATTACACAATTAAAATAGGCATTTTATCTCAGGTATTGATTTGGTTTTTACCACTTGTTTCTAAATTAAAAGAGTTCTGCTGAGATAGAGATTAGGTATCCTTTTCCATGAATTGTCAATTAATGAAAATACTCGTCAGCCTTTCTTCTAATTTTGACCAAAAAGACATGCAATAAAAGCAACTTAGAAACTACATTTTACTTATATATCCAGGATTCTGTTTTCAGACTTCTTTGATGGGTATTGTTTTGTGCACTCTACATTTGCAACCTCCTTTTGCATTCATTTGCAAATTCAGCAGAAAGAGAATAATGGACAAGCCATAAGAACTTTGTTTTATTATATTTTTCACACAGAAAATCGAGATCACAGAGCTAACAGTTATATAGGTTTCGTGGTTTTATTTACAATAAGTATTTTTGTGAACTATAAATTTTGCTGAAGCACAAAAATGACAGACCCCAAAATTCTAAGTCATCCAAAAATTGTATGCAATTCAACTGATTCAGTGCCCTTCATTTTCCAAATACATGAAGAGAGAGAGAATGAAATAGTGAGCACAAAAGCACAAGGAAAAGTGGGTGAGCAAGGAAGAAAGTGAAAGGGAATAGGACAGACAGCGAGAAAGAGGGAGATAAAGGAAACGAGAGAGAGAAAGAAAACAGTCCTCTCTCTCCCAAAATCAAAAACCTAAAGCTGAAGAATGGGAATATCTTTTATCTTCCTATACTGCGCAGGACTCACAAAAATCTCAATTTTCTTTACTTCCCTGAAGCCCAAAACATCAGATCACATTAAGAACAGGCTGCTGTTCTGTGATGAGGACTTTTGAACCGGTGTGAAGGCAGAAAGAAAACACTTCTATGGAGCTTTTTTTGCATACAGTGTTCTTTTCCATGTTTCCCCTGCCTTTCACCCTCTCAGCACTCCACATTGTGGTTTGTGTACTGTGCCACAAATTCTCATACACTTGACATGTAAGTCTTACCGCTGGAAAGTAGATCACATATCAGGCAAAATGGCTACACCTGATATATGGAGTTAGTATCAGAGTAGTTACGTGCATAATGACTCGTATAATCTGAAAAACAACTAGAATCACTTGTGAAGTGGCAGACAAGATCTGTTCTGTAACAGTACTCCTTCCCAAAATTCTATAGAACAACATACATTGTCTTTCCCAAAGATTTCTGAAGTTCCTGAAGAAAAAATATGTAATGCTGCATAACTGCAGAAGGCTAACTATGTGCCCTCAAGAGAACAAATAATTGAAGCAAAATTGGGTTAGTTAAGTTTTTCATAGAATGAAATGTAAAACCTAAAGAGTTACTGTCTAGCCAGAAAGAGTTTCATTAGAAACATCGGTACATTTTGTTCTTTAAATAGGCTGTACTACACTAAAAAAAAAGTCTACACTTTTTACAATTTCACTTGGAACTGGGCATTCCAGTTACTGAGAAGACATTTTTGTGCAACTAAAGGTGTAAAATTCTGAGAATTATGTGGTTTCCTTGGAGATTAGATGTGCTATTGTATATCCATACAGAAAAGCAGCCATGGCATACAAACAGAATACCATTAGTATTCTAAGTCCACGATGGGTGCTCAGACTGTTGATTATTCACACATTGATGTAATCATCAATCACAACTATGATTTATTTCACTACCCAAATAGCTGCCATGCTTCTGAAACAATTACCTAAAAAAGTTATAGCCAGATCCTGGTTTCACTGACTTCTAGGAACTTTAGTGAGTGAAGCAGTCACAACCTTCCCAGCCTCCCATTTTGAGCTGTGGACTTAGTAAGGCAGCTGAATACTGAACGTATTTTCAGTTGACATATTTTTTTATTTTTTTTTGCTAGCATAGAGTATTCCTTCTTGTACTATACAAGGAGATGAGCACAAGAAGTTAATCTAGCTTTTTTCTACTATTCCCTACAGTTTTAGATAGCTAAATTTACAAAACATTTTGCAAAAAAATATGAAGTGTTCACTGACTGATTTTGTCAGAATTGGTTTGTTAGCCTAACTCTGGTAAGAAAATAGATGAAAGTGCCTCCTGAACATAAAAGTTTATGCATTATAAATTTAATTAAAAGCCAAAGTTGGGCTGGAGTTTGCATTTTTATCATCTAAATTATTAAAAAAAATCAAAATATACAATCTCCTTGAGATATAACTAAATATAATGCAAGTTTGCACAGTGTGCTGTTACGTCCCATTATCACACTGAGCAGTCCACTCCATATAAATGAGCCTTCAAACCGCTAATCATTTTCTTTCTTGTCCTCAATCCTGCTTTATTGAAAGGCTGACAATGAATAAATACACATAAAATTATTATATTTATTATGTATTATTATATACAATGCAACTTAGTGTTTCAATGTTAAGTTTTCCTCCATATGCTGAAGTGACCAGAAGAACAGAGGTTTGCACTGAGCTACCCTCGCAACACTTACTCTTTCATGATTGATTATCATCCTTTTACAATACAGCCACATGGAAGGAGTAGGAAAAAAACAACAAAACAAACAACAAACAACAAGACAAAACACAGCATTTCAAAGTCAGTACAGATGCTAACTCAGAAAACTCACAGAAACTCAGGTTTGTTCTCAAAATAAAGTCCTGGTCAAAAATATGTACATATTAATGAAAATATAAAGCATACATAGAAAAGAGTAAAGAAAAATGGCAGCCAAATGAGTTATGTATTAAACAAAAAAAAAAAAAGGAAACTTATTTGGCAGTTTTCTTTCAGTCTTTCCTGGAAGTATTAAACATATTGCCTTGGTTATTAACAGTAGTAGAATTTTCCTGGGTAGTCAATAGGATTTTAAAAAGAATTTCATGGCAGACATCTCACCTCAACTGAATGCCACAACTGCTTGAAGTGTTTTAAAATTACAGCCACCTTCAAATCTTTAAAGAGAATGCCTGCATTTTATTGGACTATTCTTGTCTTCATGGAAAAATTCTAACTGCTATTAAGTCAATGGAATTCAAGAAGAGTTTCCCAGATGATTTTACTAGGACTTGAGGAATATGATCTTATCTTACTGAAATGATACATTTAATTAATCTTTGCAGTTCAGCAATTTATCCTCATCCATGAAGAAAGTGGCTAACGTATCTACACACAAATCCCTTTGCAATTAAGTGATGTACACCGCTCCCTCGTTAATTGCGGTCAACTATAAAGGTTATTCTTGTACATTCCAGCAACTCTGGAGTGGACACCATACAGCAAGTAACGAATATACACAAAGATTTTGCAGATAACAGAAAGAAGGTACTAACAGTCCACAGGACACAAGTACATTTTTTTTTAATTAATGATAAGATGGAAACAAGCCTTTCCACATAGCAGTGTAACTTTAAATTACACTGCATATAATTAGCTTTAAGGGATCACCTATTCACTAAGACTGAAAAGCAGCACTCATTTTGAAAGAAGTGTTAAGGAGAGTTTCAAAAAAAAAAAAAAAAAAAAAAGCATGGTATGAATTCATCACCTCAGCAAGATTTTAAGGACCTCAAGTTTAACAGCTCTCCACATATAAATACTTTAGAATTCTTACAATATTCAGGATTTTAAATCTCTAGGTATCTTTTTATCCACCTTCAGCCAGTCATACAGAGATTTACAATTATCATACAATCCTTTTTTCAACACACGCTACAAACAGCTTCTTGGCACAACCATGTGAATTTGACTACAACATTAACTCTACACTTCCTTTCTTTCTGTTAATTTATGCCAGAGACTTTTTTTAAATAAATGGATCAAGGGTTTTCAGGGAGAAGAAATAGTATGCTGATGTTACACCCCATTCAAAGCTTTTTCAGACCCAGGAATTTTGTTAATAGGTCCACTACTGCTTCTCCATCTGCAGCAGTCTATTTAATACATGGTTAATGGATAGGAACACTGTGCTGTAGTTGTATGTGCCTATTTGATAAATTGTCAAACTACATAACATCCTAGTAACAAGGAAGGGAAAAAGAATTGCTGTCACTGAAATAAATAGATGTGATTTATTTAGTGTAATAGCAAAAACTAAAGTATTTCACCTTTACAGCACTGTAATGTGTGCAAGTAAGACATGCTCTAATACAGAAACAATATAAGTGATCCATAAAAAAATGGAAGTGTACACAGTAGCATGTATCCTCTACCAAATAGGAATTTGAAGAGATTTCCTAAGTCCAAACCAAACAATCTGCTATGTGTAGTCTTTTCCCTCCAATTGATAATCTCTAGAAATGCTATATGTGCAGGTCAAGATTCTTCCGCCTGCAGATTCTGAAGGACAACTCTTGTTGTCTCAAGGGCCTTGTTGATAGGAAAAGGGCAGGAGAAGTCTCTTTCTAGTTCTACAAGAAATGCTATCCTCTACACTTTGTTATGAATATAATTCATCAACTAATTAGGGCACTCAAGAGGCAACTTTTAAAGACTGTATTTCCTGGTAACCTTTTCTTTAATCTTGCCTGTGTCATCCTTAATATTCTCTTTAGTCTTTGGTAGTCCAGTCAACACCTTGATCACTAACAATTTGCTTTTGCTTTGGCCACCCATTTGACCTCCACTGCTCCCTTCCTTATTTGTTTGTAATTTTGAAAACTTACCACACTAAATTGGTTTCTCTGTAGATTACAAGGATTTTGATTTCCTAACTTCTGCTTTCTGAAAAATCCAAGTAACATAGTAACACAGCAGAGAACTTGAGCATTTTTTAAACTTAGATGGTTTGCAACGATACTGCCAGTATGCTTTGTCTAGGTTGTAACTTGAGGTGAAATTAAATTATCAGTTTGAGTTTGATGTTTCTGTACTTCTCTTTGACATGGTCCCTTCTCTGGAAGCTTGGTTTATATGATTGTCACTACAATACTTGATAGTAAAGACTATCTGTTGAGAAAGTGCAAAACAACAATCTACATATTCATTTGAATTACGTTATTCACTTTTACCTATATTCACGTTCTTGAAGTATTTCAACAGGGTCTAATCCTTGTGGCTTTTGGATAGGGCTGATGCGATTCTGCTTTTGCTGCAGCTGAACAATGGGTGAAGGCTGTCCAGGTGGTGGTTGTGGTACAGAAGGTCCAGGCATGGCAGCAGCAGGCTGGGCAGCAGGAGGGGCAGGAGAAGGCCTTCCACTAGGTGGAGGTGCAGGAACCTTTTGAGGAGCAGTGGAGACACTCATATCTGGGGTTTGGCCTGAATCATAAAAAAATATTTATTTATAACATGAAATATGGAATATAGGAATAAATTCAAGATGGATTCTGAAGACAAAGCATGAAGCTAAGACCAACATACAAAATTACCAGAAAAAACACACACTGAGATAGACTTTACTCTGTATTTAAAAAAAACCAAAACTTTAAAATGGAAGTACAAAACACACTGCAGGAATTGGTTGAAAGAAAAAAAAAAAACTTGAAACTTTATGATGAATGTTATTATTTACCCATCCGTGCTGACTTTTAAGTTTAGCATTAGAAGACATAAAACAGCTCTATTTGGACTAGATGATCTTCAGAGCTCCCTTTCAACCTCAGCCATTCTGTGATTCTATTTCCCTTAAGATCTAAGTCTGCTTCTTGTTTGTTGTCCTTGCACCACTTTAGAATACATCTATAATCACTGAATTATAGAATGGCTGAGGTTGGAAGGGAGCTCTGGAGTTCATCTGTTTCAACCCCCCTTCTCAACCAGGATTACACAGAGCTCCTTGCCAGGATGATGTCCAGATGGCTTATGAAGATCTCCAAGAATCTCCAAACTCTCTGGGCAATCGATGCCTAAGCTCAGTCATCCACACGGTAAAGAGGTGCTTCCTAATGTTCAGGCTTAACTTCCTTTATTTCAGTTTGCAGCCGTTGCCCCCTACCTGTCTCTGTACACCACTGAAAAGAGCTTCGCTGTATACCCTTTGATCCCTCAAAAATGCCTTTTGAGGTACCTATATACATGTAGATTTATAAAATCTCCCTGAGCCTTCTGTTTCCTAGGATGGACAGTCCCAGCTCTACCAGCCTTTTCTCATAGGAAAGGTGATTTGGTACTTTCATTATATTTGTGGTCTTTCAAATTAACTCCTCAGTTAATATGAATATAGTACTTGTCATTTACTGTGTTCAGCTCCGTGGCTCCCAACATGAGGACAAGGACCTGTGGAAGTGAGTCCAGAGGAAGGCCACAAAGATGATGGCCACAAAATGGCTGGAGCACCTCTGCTACGAAGAGAGGCTGAGAGAGTTGGGGTTGGTTCATTCTGGAAAAGAGAAGGCTCCCAAGACACCTCAGAGCGGCCTTCATAATAGACACATAGAGCGGCCTTCATATAATGGGGGCCCACAAGAAAACTGGGGAGGGAGTCTGTCAGAGTGCAGTGACAGCACGAGGGGTAAAGGCTTTAAACTAAAAGAGGGTAGGTCTAGATTAAAGTAAAGAACGTTCTCCTTTATATCTAAAGGTGGTAACGCACTGGTACAGGTTACAGGTTGCCCAGAGAAGCTGTGAATGCTCCATCCCTGAAAGTGTTCAAGGACAGGCTGGATGGGGCTTTGAACAATCTGGTCTGGTGGAAGGACTCTCTGCCAATTGCTGGGGGATTGGAATTAGATGATTTACAGACACTACCTTTCACGTATTTCAGTACATCATTATGTCAACAAGTCACCCATGCATTCAGATATGAAAAAAATTGTCACTGACAACAACAGACACAGTAACAATTAAGCTGTCACTTAATTGTCTGAGGAGTCATAGTAATTTAATGCTAGGAAAAACAACTACAAATTATGTTTGCAATCAACATAAACAAATCCAACATTCTGAAAACTAGATAAAAAGACTCCTAGTCTTCAGAGATCACCATTTGTCATTGACACATCCGCTTCAAACTCCAGAAAAGGAACTTAAGCATAAACTTCACCATTTTCACAGAATCACAGGGGTTAGAATGGACCTCTGGAGATCATTGAGTCCAAACTCCCCTGGGGATCCCAGAACTGGACACAATACCCCAGGTGTGGCCTCACCAGGGCTGAGTAGAAGTGGGGGATAACCTCCCTCTATCTGCTGGCCACACTCTTTTTAATCTACCCAGGGATGCCATTGGCCTTCTTGGCCACGTGGGCGTACTGCTGGCTCAGGGCCAACCTGTTTCCCATCAGGACCCCTAGGTCCCTCTCTGCAGAGCTCCCCTTGAGCAGGTGAGCCCCTAGCCATTACTGATGCATGCAGCTATTCCTCGTCAGAGATATAAGACTACACTTGCTCTTGTTGAACCTCATCATTGCATTTCAGCTTTAAAAAAATAAAAATAAGGACAGCAAAGCCACCAAAAGCCCCTGTGTAGTCTCACTTTTCAGTCAATCATGCAAATTAAACTGTAGAACACACACTACCATGATGGACTTCATAATGAATGAAAAATAAATCTAAAGAAATAAACACAATCTTTAAAAATGCATCAAATAAATCCTTTTAACAGATAAAGCAAGAACAGAGTTTTTTTTCCTATCAAAAACAGCAGTGAAAAAAGACAAACTCTAAGCAGCTTATACTTGAACAGGACAAATATATTATTATGGCATACTGGATTACTTAAATAAAACTATCCATCTAGTGATTTTATACACCTTCCAGCATTTTTCAGTCACAGCATTTGAGCTAGAAGGCACTGTGCCTGATAAACTCATACATACAACCTCTCAAGAAACACTTTTCACCCTCTTTATTATCCCACTCAAATTGTAAATATTTGTTGGGAGTATTCCAAGAAAAGCACTTCTACATATGATTACGTACTATTATTTCATTTCCTTTTTATGTAGCCCTAAGTAGCTGACTAATGACTGAAATTTTTTTATGACATCAACTATCACAGTCATCACTGTCCCCAGATTTACCCACAAGTAACAGCACTGCATAAGATTTCTAATGCATGAGAAGCATGTGTTATTCTCAAGTCTTTAATATTGTATTTCTTTTTAAATCTCTCAAAGAAAAAAACCAAACAAAACCCTTCAAACAATTTACTATTAGGGACTTCTAATTACTTTCAATACAATCCTTCTTTCACTCTACTTCCGAACCATATAATGAGCCTGTAAATCCAAACACAAATTATTTGATTCAAAAATTATTACCAAATGTGGGAAAAAAAAATGATGATATTCTGTTCATTAGACCTCAAAGACTACAATGTACTTTCAAAGCAACCCAGTTAAGAAAAATGCTTCATTCTGCTACATCTTGAATACTTTTGTTTACAGTAACAAAGAATATGTTTGAAAGACAAGCTTCCTGCAATTAAGCATTCTGAGAACATAACTTAAGTAGATTTTATGGGTGTCCCTCAGGCAGCTTAAATATTTCATTCTGATTATAAAAAGGTGCTTTATGTTCAGGCTGCCTAACAACTGCAATAATTTCATCTGGTCAATCACTCATGGATGAATAAATGGTTAGATTCTCCTTGATATTTAAGTCCTAGGCACAGTAAAGGTTACACTATTTCTTCTGTATGACTTCTTACTTTCCCTTTTTTTCCTGCATCTTTTTTGTACTCTCTACCTACACCATTTAAGCATAACTCTGTGTATGACAAAAAAATTGTATTATACTCCTCTCTACCTTCACTCCAAGTTTTAGGGGTAATGGCAGCAGTATGTCCGGGTATTCCTGGAGCAGGCCCTGGTCCAGTTGCAGTACCACTCATTGCATGTAACCCAATACCTAAAATTTGACACAGGAAAGAAATGTGTTGAGATAAAAAGCATTTCCAAGCATGCAACAATCAGCTGCTTTCCAGCATGCTAGTCTATTCAGACAAATAGTATTTTTGTGCATTAAACAAGGTTTTGAGAAGACTCTACTGTGAAAAAATACATAATGAAGCATGTTAAAATCACATCTAAATAAACCCTCTATTTGGTAGCTAAGTCATATGCACTGAAATTGAGTGACCAGTGGAATTATTAAAACCATTACTAACAAGAAAACAAGACCATCTTACATGTAATGCTCAGTTTCTAATGCTAGCTCAGTAATGGAAGTGTTCAGAAATTACAAACAGTATTTAACGTGCCAGTTTTCTTAGCACCAAAATGTACCTGCTTACTACATTGTAACATCTATTATCATTAGAAGAAAAAGAATACTAAGAACATTTTCTTTTCCTCATGTTACGTACTTGATAGAACACTATACATGGTTTGTTTTACCTTCAGTCAGCTTGCTCCAGATTTCGTATCTATTTTTTCCCCATAATGACAGGAGACTGAAAATTCACTTTAAGAAGAATAGTAAAATTGTGATCAATTAATTATGATTAGCATTCAAAAAATATCTGACATAACAAGGCAGATACTTTAATTTCAGTGTTGACAATATCCTATTAATAAGAGATGTTTTATGCACTTGCTTAAGGTTAAAACCAGAGGCCAGAAAACTGTTTGAAATTACAATTCTGAACACCACGTGTTTCTATAATGTTCCACAAGAACTTCCAAAAGTTATCTGTGCAGTGACACAAGGCCTGGGAGCACTTACCAGACTGTCTGTTGAAGGCACTGGGAGGCTGCTGCTGTTGAATGCCAGGCAGGGTCCTCTTTCCCTGAACAGCAAGCTGAAGGTTTTCAGGTAAAGGCTGACCTCTAGCTAACATTTTGTATGCTAGAATCTGAGCCCGCAGCTGATGCAGCTGTACAGGGCTGAAAGGGGAAGGACCTCTGTTGGGTTGACTCATAACTTGTGGGTCTCCAGGTATAATAGGTCCTGACTGGCTGGGGGTCATCTGAGGTGGAGTTGGACCTCCTCCAGACATCGGACTGGAAACATGTTCTGGTGCTCCTAGTGGAGATGGGTGCGGAGACATATAACCTAGAACAGATAAGATGATTACAAACTTACCATCCCGTGTAGTCAAACCTAAATTCCGTTAATTTTCATTAGTAGTACATAGAGTATATAAATGTCTCTCAAGTCAGGATGGTTGTAGTATTTTCTACAAGAGCAAAGTGCCACCAGAAGTTCGCCTGGGGTATCAAGATAACTACGTGATCTCTTGTCTGAACAGTTATGATTCTGTGGTTTAATTACTCCTGGAAAGAACAATTACTATCATATTTGGAGTAAGACAAACTTGAACATGAAATAGAACACAGGAACATCAGGATAGCATACAGGTTCATTAGAATGTTAGACAAGTATTTCACTACAATAAATACACAGTAGATTCTGCATTTTTGCAGCTGGATGCTGTAGTGTCTTTTTGATGAACAAATGTCAAGGAACACCTATTCACCCTTACTGACCCTCTTTGCCAAACCTCTCCAAAATACAGAAATAGAAATAGGCAGTATTTGGTTTCTACACATTTGTTCCTTAATATATACAGATTAAGGCTTTGAGTCAGATGAACAACACTCAATACTGTTTACCATCTGGGTGCTCATCTTGAACTTGGAACATCAACTGCCAGCACAAAAATCATCTTCTAAAGCTGCTGCTGAAGACTAGTACTCTAATAAAACTCTAAGAGATCAAGCACAATTCTGAGTCAAATGGTGCTTGTACCTTTCTATAGCAGTTTTATGCCTAAATTTTAACTGCACTTAATTTAACTACACATAATACATATTTCCAAGAATTTTGTGACTCATCCATGAAAACAGATGGTGTAGATTTTTGGTGAGATCAAGAACACACAGCATATCAGAATAAAAATATTAAGAGTGATCTTTCAGGTAAAGTGATACAGACAGCTAGATTTTAAATGTCTACCAACAGTGAAAAAAGGTGATGGTATTTACCCACTTCACTCTGGTATTGTGGAGCACAAATAATGTTCTAACCAGTTTGAAAATATGTATGTATACACACACGGATACATATATAATAATTAAAAAATAAATTAAAACTAGTATCAAGAAATCTTCTGGCTCACGTTCATATGCTTTACCAAGCCAAGGGATATGGAACTCCAAACTTCATGTAAACAAAATAAAAATTAATTTTGACCTCTCCTTAGCTTCACTATTCTCGTTGGTCTCCCAGTAAAGGGAACATGGACAAAATCTCAGTCTCAAATTCTCTTTTGTGAGATGACATAAGCTGTAAGTCACTAGAATTTCTACAAGTAGATGGATGAGAATGCTAAAGAACTGAAAGTCTAGTGATGCTGTGCCTCTGGGGATGAAAATATTTTACAAGCTTTACATGTCTCTGGATGTCTAAATAAAGGAAAAAGAACACAGGATTTTGAGGATCTCTCCTCAAAAATGGAAAATGAGATTGAAGTACGGTAGAGGAGTAAAGGTATTGTAATGAGAAAGGCCAAATAAAACAAGACAGAAATGGACCGGGTTCAATCTTGTAACTAAAGATGAAGACCAGAAAGAAGATTTTGATAAGAATAAGAAAAATTAAACAATTTAAGAGAAAAATAGGGAAAGTAAGGTGATGAGTTCAAGAAAAAAAAATCTTCAAAAGTTAGTCACTGAAGTTATTTACTAGATCATTACAAAAGCTGTTTACCCACCTATTAGTAGTGATAAAATCAACAATAAATTACCTTAAGTTTACTTCACTTATTTATCTCCTTTCAGTTAATTTTGCCTTAATTTTTTTTATTAGAATCTGAAGCTAGAAATTCCTCTTGCTAAGAATACTGCTTTAAGACAACAAATACTACACCACAACACCACCACAAAATTGCATTATTGTTTTATACCTGAAAAATGCAAGATTTATTGCTATGTTTATCCAATACTATTAACACTTATAATCTCAGAATTTGCTTTAAAATAACACCTACTTTGAATTAAATTGTTTTCAAAACTACCTTTTGAAAAACAGTTTATTTTCCCTTCAACGTTTTCCAAGTTATATATTCCTTAATCATTAACACATTTCAAACCCAGGATCTTGAAATCCATCTGTACTACAGAAATGAGAATTGTCGGACATGATTTTGAGCACTTGTTTCAAGTCCTGGCAGTTCCAGCTACAATTCTGCGACTAGTTTGTAGAGACGAGTCTCTGGAAATATGCTTTTTTTTTTTTTAATATTCTTTTAATTTTCTAGATGTGTGTTAATTGCACCTTCATTCTCCCTCAAAGTCCTGTGTACTAAGATCTTAGTAATAAGGAAAAAAGGCTTGGAAAGAGTTAAGACTTAAAACAATTCTAATAGAATATCTCAGAAAAGAACAAAGGCCTTTCCATCTTGTAAAGGCTGTAAAATGTAGCACTTAGAGGACCTAAAATTTGAGAGGTTATATGCAAGTTTTCCCTTTTAAGTTTAAAACTTTTCAGAAGATTTAGTGATGTGAAATAATACAGTTAACTGCCCTATCCTCATAAACTATATACCTATCTTATCACTCTACTGCAGGTAAGTGTGTACATACGGGCTCTGAATAAGGACACATGAAGACTCATGAAGATTGAGTTTAACAAGCATATGCTGCGAAAGAAAATATTAAAGACACAAGGCTTAAGAATGTTTGTGTACAGTTAAGAAAGACATCCTTTTTAACTCTGCAAACAAACTTTCATCTGCCATGAAGCTCGTCAAATGCATTTTTGTGGCATGCACGAATTCCCACAGTAAACATTCTGTTTTTAAAATCTCTACATCATTGTTTCAGGATGAAATATCAAATACCACTTCCTCTACATTTTCCACATAAAATTTTATCTTCAATACAGGATAAACTCTTTAGCTTAATCTTCATAACAGAAGACAGCAAAAGCACTGAATGATAAAGTTGCAAAACACTTGCAACAGAGGAGTTCTATGAGGTGGCAAAAAATAACAGATAGTTCTGAAAATTACACATAGTAGAAGACATACAATTCTAGCAAAGGGAGGTCAAATAGCCCCAGATGTCATCTAAGCTGGGGTAACTCGAAGTATCAGGTTTCTCCAGGTCTCATCTAAGTAAGTTCTGAAGATCTTCAATGATGGTGATTCTTAATCACTCTCATGATTATTTCCCTCCTTCGGTCCCCATTGTGCTTTATCTATGCAGGAGGGACTGATTCTGATTATGTCTTCTCCATAATCCCACAGTGGGATTAGTGAAACTACATCAGAAATCTTTCTGAATTTTTAAGCAATTAACAAGTGCTGCTTTCTTAACTGTATAAGTGATTAAAAACATCTGACACCAACTTTTTTTGAGAGAAATGCATCATAAGATGTCATAAATTGCATATTCTCTTCAGTACTGACAACAGAAGAAATCTTATTCGTAACACTTCACCAAACACAAGTATTTTTGAAAGGCAGACCGTATAAGTTTCTGCTCTAATTGCTTTTAATTTCACTTTAGTTAACAGAAGCAAAGACCAACTTCCTCATCTGTTACAAAGCTGAAGAACTAGAAAGCTAAAAATTAAGGTAAGACCTTTTTTCCCTCCATTTTTAATGCTACGATTAAACAGAAGAGAACACAATTGAATTCTAAAGTCTAACAACAAATGGTAGATAAAAGAGTCAAAGTTTTACCACTCCAAATACTGCAATATTTAAAAGAGATCTTGACTTCCACTAAAAATTAAGTAGACTTGAAGGATGATGATGCCTGAGGATCATATACATAAAAACTTTCTGCTAAACCCGATTGGAAGGTTACATGCTTATCCAAAAAGATCAATGTAAGAGAATATTTTGAGGAGAAAGATACAGAATTGAAGAAATTTAGTTCAGTATAGCATTCACCTTAACTGTCATTTCAGACAAAAATTTAAGTTTATTTTTTAAAAAATAAATCACGTACATGCTCGCAATAACAGTGGAAAAGCATAATACCTGAAAATGCACATTGATAAATACATTCATGTTGGATCAAGCCTACAAAATTTTTTTTAAGGTAAGCAATATATAAAAGCTTCCCTTTTGGAGGTATGGCCAGTGTCTCTTGTGAAACTCTCAGCCAAGAGAAAGACATAGAGGCCCCATGTGTGCAAGTAATTTAAAACTAGGACTGGAGAAATAAACTGTTGAGAGGTCTTACGCTGGCAGGCAGATGGATAAGGTGACCCAACACAACTTTTCTCATCTTTAAAAGGAAGGAAAAAAATCCAAAAAGAAAGTGCAGCTAATTGAAGAACAGTAGGAACAACAATCATTGTTTGCAGACTAGCAAAATCATGGTGAATTTTATAAAATAACTAAATTGGTGTATCTTTATAGTGAGAAGTGCAACAAATACGGGTTTCTAATTAAAAATACATACAAATTAAGTCCCCAAACCTTAAATACCTACACTTGTTATCCTTCATTTACCAATAGAAAGCGAAACCACCCACACTATTCAAACAGGTCTACGTGTCACTGTTGTGTCACCCTAAGTACATTTACTTTGTTCTAAATTCCAGAAAAACTGAGGAAATTGTTTCAGTCCACTTATATCTCTTTAAGAATTATAATTAAAGAAAAAAACAACATTGTCACATATATATTGGGCTTTTTGCAATTTCTCCCCATTCCTCTTACAAAATCAAATCTAAACATAGATTTAATTTTCTGAATAACTCTGTTTAGCAGTTTAACAATTTACAGTAAATTTCATACTTCTAATATCAACACTGGGACCTCCAGCACCAAAGTTCACAGAAGCTGAACACACTTTCTAACACAGCTCAAATTCAGTTAAATGGAGTATGTCACTGCAAATAGTCAGGAATGTTACCCTTTCTGCCATTTGGCAACAAGAGTGGAAAGGAGTAACTGCTGAGGAGACAGATACCAATTAAGTTTTCCCATAAATTAATACCCAACGTTTTTGTAAAGCATGGTGTTGCAGTATGACTGAAATAAAAATGTAACAATCTGTCTCAGATTGTAAGAGATTCCTCCCACGTGACTAGCATGCCACTGAAAATCAAGGGGAAAAAAAAAAAACAACAAAACATAATCAAAGTAATAAAGTTGCATATCTTGTTTTAGTAATTATCATTAGTAAAAAAAAAAAAAAAAGAAAAGGGCAAAAAATCTCAGAACAGTAATTGCCATGGAAACAGCAAATATGAATTTATGAGCAGAATGACAAAATTGTTGCAGATTTACGTTAGAAATGTTTCTGATTTGCTCATCAAAGCACATCCTCTTACCACAAAAAGAGTCAGTTGATTGTATCTTAGTAGACTGTAATAATCACTACTTCCAAAACTCTTGATTGAGACTTGCTCTAAGTTCAGTGGTCCTTATTTCAAGATTAGTTATTCACAGCAGCATGTTCAATTTACATAGATTATATATATCTACAACTCCATGTACAGTTTACCAATTCATTTATAATTTATAACTCTCATATATGAGCACATATTCTATATCCACAATTTTGTTGCTATAATTTCTGATGAGATGCAGAATTTATTTTTTATGCCTTCCCCCCCACGCCACGCTTTCTAAAAGGTATACAGAATCATAGAATGCCCTGAGTTGGAAGGGACGCACAAGAATTATTGAGTACAACTCCTGGATCCCCAAAGGACCACCCAAAATCAGACTGTATGTCTGAGAACATTGTCCAAACACTTCTTGAACTCAGGCAGGCTTGGTGCCATGACCACTATCCTGGGGAGCCTCTCCCAGTGCCCGACCACCCTCTGGGTGCAGAACCTTTCCCCAACCCTCAGCCTGACCCTCCCCTGTCCCAGCTCCATGCCGTCCCCTCGGGTCCTGTTGCTGTCCCCAGAGAGCAGAGCTCAGCGCCTGCCCCTCCGCTCCCCTCGTGAGGGAGCTGCAGGCCACCATGAGGCCTCCCCTCAGCCTGCTCTGCTCTGCTCCAGGGGACTTCACTGCTCCTCATACATCTCGCCCTCTAGACCCCTTCACCATCTCTGTACCCCTGTTTTGGACACTCTCTAAAACATCACACAGTACTGGAGATAAGGCCACATTAGGGCAGAACAATCCCTTCCCTTAAACAGCTAGCAGTGATGTATCTGATGCACTGCAGCTACAGCTGGCCCTTCTGGCTGCCAGGGCATGCTGTTGACTCATGGTCATCAGCTAGCTGAACAAAACCCCCAGTGTGCCTCTCCTGCCTCTCTTCCCCATCTGTATGTATAGATGAGGTTGATTCTACCTAGGTGCAGAATCTTGTATTTGCTCTTGTTAAGTTTCATACAACTGGTGATTGTCCAGCTCTGTTTGAGCTTTGTCAAGCTCTCTCTGCAAGGCCCCTCTACCCTCAAGGGAGTCAATAGTTCCTCCCAGTTTAGCATCATCCAGATTTATTCAGTATGCCTTCAAGTCCTACATCCAAGTAATTTATGAAAACATTAAAGAGAAATGGCCCTAAAACGGGGCCAGGTAAATGCAAAGTCAGGTAAAACGTTGCTCTCAAATCATCATGCTTCCATCCCCCTGAATTCAATGGGAAAGTTTTAGCTGAATGTCGAATACCTAAATGCAAAAGTAATTTTTCATTTAACCAATACTGTGAGGTGCAATGGAAAAACAATACTTTCTAGTGTTCATGGTCCTAGATAGGGAGGTCAAATGATGCATTACGCATTAGGGTTTCAATCACAGACCACTGAGTTGAACCTTACAAAAATGTCTGGTTTTTTTTTGTTTGTTTTGTTTGTTTTTTTTTTCCTCAAGTGGATGACTGATGAGCACTCCAGACAAGACGTTATTCACCTTGGTATGTTATTCACCTTCCCCTTTGATACAAGCTTATTTTTTCCAAACAAAGCTGAATGGAAATAATTAGAAATCTGTTCCACAGAACTACTGACTCTTTGGGGCATAACGGGGCCCCAAAACCACAGAGCATGCACAGTATGTATAAACCTTGGCTATGCTGGTCCATTGGACTCTGAGGTGGACCCATCCCAGGGTGAGGAGGTCGCATACTCTTCATGGAGCCACAGTGAACATCTTCAACCATTCCTTTTTCATGCAAGCCATCAATGGACTGTGGAGAAAAAAAAAAAAAAAGTATTTAAACAGAGACAGTGTGTAAATCCACTATAAAAACGTAAAGGAGTTTAAGTTAAAATCTAAATAACCGTGAAGTACAAACTTCTCTTATCTGACATTCAAAATAAATACAATGGGAACCATTATCCCTGGAATCATACATATCAGGAAGCACATAGCACCACTGGAGCGCTTGTCCCCTTTCTGTTTCTCTTTTGACAGGTTTTTTGTGTATTTTTTTTGCTTCCTTATGAACTGTTTGGCAACACCAGGGAGGCAAACCATCCACATACAAGCACATGAGCTGTATTGGTCTCATATTACAAAGCTGTGTAACACACACCAACTTATTAAAGTACAGCCTGTGGCTTGGCCTGAGCTATTTTTAGTCCAAACTTTGCCCTTTCAGTCTTTACTGGAATGCCCCAAACATTGTTTCTCTTCAAACATAAAGATATCATTGCAGGAGGTTCCCTATTTTTGCCTACAAAGTAGAGGTTAAGGCAGTCAAGGAAGGGAAGACATTGTTCTACTCAAAAACTTGTGCTCCCTATAGTCACTGTCAACTCATTCACTCCTCAAAAACTACAGTTCCCATGGTACTTGGAACGCAAAACAGGACCAAAAGCCCTTCTCAGACAGCAAAGAGAAGACAGCCTGCGGTTACAAAAATATGCAGAAGGCACGCAGGGCACTGGAAATTGCTCCCTAATAGAAACCTCAAAACTCCGAATATGAAACACAGGAAAAGTAATATAAGCAGGAAAAGACACCTCTTAAGAAAACTAAAAAAGTTTACCTGAAAGCAAAAATTATACCGGATCTCTAATGCTTATTAACTACTGGCTTAAGAGTGTTTGCACAGCTTTTTATTAGGAAAGGAAAGGGTGGCATCACTTACCTTCTCTATACAGAAATATGAAACTATGCCTTTCTAACACATACTTGCACACACACTAAATACTGTCTTGCAAGCCCTACTATAAACATAGACCCTGCAGCCCATTTTCTCCGAATGTACACCTACATATTGATGATACTTTTTTTTTTTTTTTTTTTAAAAAAAAAGGGACGTAGGAATAAGTATTCCAATGGAAAATGCAAGTTGTTAGAAAATGCATAAGAAGCTATAAAAAAGTTTAAGAAGTTACAGGGGAAAAAAAAAAGCTATACAAGTTACAGAAAAACACTGTAATGTTTCCTCTCCTTGATAAATTTGTTACACGTTACTAAATTTGAATTAAAGAAACATTATCCTTTTATACAGAAAAAGGAAAAAAGCTAACTTTTATATAAAGGATTTACAAATAATTTTTCAGTTTTCCATTGAAATAATTTTGTTTGATTGAAATTATCTTTAAATAGAGGGTTGTTTTTTTTTTTTTTTTTGGTTAGTCAGCACTTTTGAGGTATTTCACCATCATTTTCCTTGCCAGAAACTAAGGATAAAAAAACAGGAAACTTACCAAGAAAAGGAGAAGTAAAATGGATTTTTGTTTCAACAAATTCTTTAGTCATTACATTATAAAAACGTCTGTGAAAAATCTTTTATCTGATAGACTATTTCTGATTACATGAACTTGGGTTGTGGAGTAGTAATGTAGAGATAGGTTCAGTGTGCTGACCAAGTAAAACCCAATGCCATTTTCTGAGCATGAAGAGCTCTCTCCCTGTCCCTTCTCAGCTATTTATAGACAACTAACGCTGACAAGAATGCTCAGTTCACATTTTGCCTGCAGGAGCTAAGTACTACACAAACCAAAACACCTGTAAAACCAGACCCATTCCTATTTTATCGGGGCATATGCTCAGGTCTAAATCTTCAGGGCCTCCAAGAGAAGGAAGACACTGTGCACAAAATTGAATCTGTTTTCGAGAACAAAGGGCTGTGACTGTATACTCTGTGGTGTGACAGCAGGGATGGGTGTCACTGCACTGAACTAATGGATGGCAACAGTGAAGCCTCTGTTGATGTTGGCAGCTTTGAAAGGACCTAAGATGGGACATGGCACACACATCCAGAGCATCAGAAGTACTAGCACACAGGAGGTGGGAAATGGGGCTAGCATTAATGAAGAGCAACAGTGAAAAGGAAGACAAATACATGCCTACAGCTGTCCTTTCAAAAAGAGAATTAAAAAAAAAAAAAAAGGAATGGAAGGATAGGCACATGACCATACACAGACACGTCAATTGGAGGAGTACTTCTGTGGGAAGAGTTGATGAAAATAACAGTTTTTGTAAAATATGTGTTTTAAAATAAGTAAATAAATAACAACTGGCAAACTGAAATGTTTCTAGTCTAACAGAAGGGAGCACAAGTATAGCAAAAATGGGTTTGCTTCTGTGTATTTGCTGAAATTATAATGTGAAAAGCTAAAAGTGAAATTCATTAGAAACAGGTAAGGAAAAATAGAACTGATTAATCCGTTTTAAATTTGAAAGCTAAACAAAATGAAGATGGCACAATTTTCTTTCAAGGCAAAACTAGTTTCAACGATCAATGATTAAATGCAAAGAGACTTATGCTTTCAAGAATATTTTTAATCAAAAAGAACCTCTACCGTCTATAGGGAAGAAAAAAAACACCTCCAAAACCACGTAGGCAAGGACTATATAACTTGAAAAATGGTTATTTTTCAAAACCTTTTTGAATCACTATATAGTTACAAAGTTAGATAACTTTAAACCTATGTAACAGGTTAAAAATCACAGAAAACATCCCACACACAAAGCAATTTCTGTGAATTCTTCTGTCCTGTATAAATTAGAGATGTCTTCCACAAAGACATTGTTGGCATGAAAAATATAACCTGTACCAGCAATACAGCACTACTGTCACATCGGTGTGTTCTATTTTTCTTTTAATATGACAGAACAGATGGGAAATAGGAAGCTGAGACATACACAACTTTGAGTACATATTACTATTATTGTCCCTGTAAGTAAGAACAGGTACAGAGAACAGGACAGATATATTACGCAATGCTTCCTTAAGACCTAATGAGGAATAAGTCTCAACTACATGTAAGCTCATACTTACATGGCTGGCAAAGCTGGCAAACTTGCAGACTTTACGTATTGCCTAAAATACAAGGAACATTTTACCTACACTGCTTTTACTCTTCATTAAGTAAGGTCTTCTCATAAAGAGTGTTACATCACGATTTGACCTATTTCCAGATAAACTGCAGATTACGGTGTCTTTTTTTTTTCCTCCTACTTGCTTTGTAAACAAATAAAACATGGGCCTTGAAATCAGAGACTAAGATTAAGAATCAAAATAGGTTTCTTCTAGACCACACATTCTCTACACTAACAACAAAAATTACATAGACCAAATAGCAACGTGTTGTCACCTAACCACACAGCCACATCACTGATAGACAGGCAGTCTGACTGTAGTTGTCCTTGCAGTAGGGATTTAACCAACAGTTCTGTTAATCTCATATAAATCACCAGAATGCCATCTCACACGAAGTCCCTCTTAATTTTTCAAGTTCAAGAACAATACATTTTTTTTTTCACTAATGTAAACCATGCAACAAAAATAATACAGGGAACACTAAAATCATAAATCCCTATCTTCTGCCTCCAGAAAAGCCTGTATGGATATGTGGAGATGATGGTTTCACAGAGATAGACAGCTAAGCTTTACCATCCCACCCTCTCACTCCCACTCCTCAACAAAACCGGAGAAGCAAGTATGATGAAAAAAAGGCTTATGGACTGAGATAAAGACATAATGGTAATCACTCACCAATTACCATTATGGGCAAAACTGAATCAGCATAGGAAGATTTGTAGTTTATTGCCTATTGATAACAGGCTACAGCAGTGAGAACTAAAAGCAAACTAAAAAAACCTTCCCCCAGCCTCCGCCATCCACCCTCTTCTACGTCCTCCCCCTGAGCACTGCAGGGGAACAGGGGCTACTATTAGCCCCCGACACTTCATCTCTGCCGCTCCTTCACGGTCCCTCTCTGCCCCTGCTCCATGCAGGGTCCCTCCCATGGGATGCCGTGCTTCCTGAACCAATCCTGCAGGGGCTACCCACAGGCAGCAGCTCTTCAAGCACTGCTCCAACATGGCTCTGTACCACGGGGTCCATCCATCCCCCAGAAGCAAACTGCTCCAGCACAGGTCCCCCACAGGCAGCAGTTCCCACCAGGCCTGTAACGATTTCCTTGGCAACATCACTGGTAGTCTAAAGATTACTTAAGGAAGTAGTAAGAAAAATAGCTAATTTATTGTTTCTGTCAAAACTGAATTACATAAATCAAAAGTAAATTTTCCTGTGGAAGTTTTTTTTGGATTATTATATGAATATACAGTCTTCATCTTTCATATTAACAGCAGTTAAGTAAATGAACTTTAGGAATTACGATTTGTTAATATCTATTTATATCGATCATTTCAATATCTACCTACTTTTCCACACTTCATTTTCATTTTTATGCATCATGCTATGCTCTGTAAACTAGTCAAACATCTAACATAGAATTAAGGTGCTTTACCACTTAATCTGTTAAATTTAGAAGTGAGAACCACAATACCATTGCACATATGGATGTACATCCCACTAACAGTTGCACAACTGGGACACTTTTTGCACACTCCCCCACTTTTACTACGCTTGTTTGAAGAAAAAAAAAAAAAAAAAGGAAAAGGAAAACAAAAGAACAGAAATGCGATGTTACATCATGACACAGAAGCCAAGCTGCTTTAAATAACACTAAGGAGAAAGAAGAAGTTTACTTGTTCAAACTGAAACATGCAGGTGGCTGATCACTCACATTAACTGCATGGAATATCACTCAAGTAACATACACAAAATGGTCCAGAGGAACACTTTCACAGCATTTCTTAAACAGACCCTTCCCCAGCCTCTCCCTTAGTTGTTGTAATAGACTGTTTCTGTAGTTGTACAGGGAAACAGGACTGAAAACCGATTGAGACTGAAAAATTAAATTAAAAAACAACTTTTTTTTTCCTCCAACTGGATCTGTTCAACAGACCCGTTCTTTAGTTTAGTCTCATTCACCCACCACCTCAATCTCCCCCCCAGCTCCCAACAGGCATGGTGGAACTCAAAAAGTGGCAAACTAGGGGACAGCAAGGCTGTTTAAACTTCAATACTTAAATAAGGGCTTTTAAAATTACAGCCTTTGCCCCATTATCAGAATAAAGGTATAGAAAAAGGAAAGTAATTCTACTGTAAGTATACTGACTGGTCACCTCTGAATTAGCTATCTGGACTCTTCACAGACACGGTGCCTATTTCAAAACATTTCAGTGGGCTACCTCTCTGGGAGAATTTCTATATTGGTTCACAGAACTTGTAATATGCTCCTAAAATCTCTGAAAGGACTTTGTCCATTTGATTCTAATGCTGACATAGCATTTGACATCTGAAGAACATACAGGGTGAAACAGGATATAGCAGTTGAAGACAATGTGTGGAGTATTAAACTGTTCTACTGCAAAATTACTGGTGTTGGCCTTTTTTTCTGCAGGTACACAATCTTTTAAAAAAGAAAGAATTGAGAAGATTGAAGGATGTAAACCCTGGCTGCCTATGGTGTTTGGAACACTCACCAGAGTGTTCCAAACCTTGGAACTTGGACATCTTGGACTGCAAATGACTTCACAAATAAAGAAATGCTAATAGAAGATAACAAATCTGGCTAACAGCTAAATTATGCACTTCAAGATTCACATGCAAAACTTTTAGTTACTGAAGGTATTGAACTCAGAGCTTACAATTTCAATACTTCAGTACAAATGGTCAGTTGGATTGTGGCCTCCTTCACTTCATCTGTCTTTGTGCTATTAGAAATTTTAACAATATAGTTCTTCATGCAAAGCCAGTAGTGCCATGTCCCTGCTGTCTGGACAGTATTCTAATGACTGAAACTGATCCATATGTGAAAATGACAACAAGAAGCTGACAATTCATGAGGAAAGTTAAAATATGTTTATGATAAACATTTTTTAGTTTTTATTTGAATTTCTTCATGTGCTTATACATTGGGTTTACACAGCAAGGTTTTTGGCAGCAGGGGGACTGCAGTGGTGGCCTCTGTGAGCAGAGCCCAGCAGCTGCCCCATGTCAGATCAGAGCCAAATCCAGCCGATTCCAAGAGGAACCCAGCCAGAGCTGAGCCACTGAGTGACATTCGTTGCATTTCTGTGATAAGATATTTGAGAAAGGCTCGCTGCAGAAAAGCAGTGAGAAAGAGAATTGAGAAAAAATAAGAGAACCAGCCCTGCAGCCCCCAGGTGAATGCAGCAGGAGGGCAGGAGGTGCTGCAGGCAGGCAGCAGCAGTTCCCCTGCGGCCTGTGCAGGGAGAGGCCCCTGGTGGAGCAGGCTGTCCCCCTGCAGCCCATGGGTCCCACACGGAGCAGATCTCCACGCTGAAGCCCCCCCATGGGTGGAGGAGCCCCCGGTGGAGCAGGTGGATGTGGCCTGGAGGAGGCTGCGGCCCATGGAGAGCCCCCGCAGGAGCAGGCCCCGGGCCGGAGCTGCAGCCCATGGAGAGGAGCCCACGCAGGAGCAGGGGGTCTGGGGGGAGCTGCCGCCCACCTGTGGGGGACCCGTGCTGGAGCAGTTTGCTCCTGGGGGATGGATGGACCCCGTGGGACAGAGCCATGTTGGAGCAGTTCCTGAAGAGCTGCAGCCTGTGGGAAGGACTGTATTCCTGTGGTAGGTGCCCCATGCTGGAGTAGGGGAAGAGAGTAAGGATTAAGGAGTGGCAGAGACAAAGCGGTATGGACCAACCTCAACCCCTGCCTCACTCATCAGGCCCCTGCACTACTCACAGGGAGAGAAAGCAGAAGAACTGAGATTGAAGTTGAGCCCTGGATGAATGGAGGGGTGGAAGGAAGGTAGTTTTTTGTTTTTTTTTGTTTTTTTTTTTTTAATTTTTTTCCCCAGTTTTCCCTGCTCTACTTTACTATCAATTGGCAATAACTTCCATTAATCTTGAGTTGCATCTGTTTTGCATGTGACAGTATTTGCTCAGCAATCTCCCTGTCCTTTTCTCAATCCATGAGCTTTCTCACTGTGTCTTCTACCCCCTCCTGCCCTGTCTCACTGAGGAGGGGGAGTGATAGAGCAGCTTGGTGGGCACCTGGCAGCCAGCCAAGGTCAACCCACCACAACTTACAACAATGCTGTACAGCATCAACAATAGTTACCAAAATGCCTTTAGAACCTTGGCTCTTTAAGCTGTTACTTCATATTTCTGAGAGAACAACATAAGTGAAATTGAAATTATTGTTATTTCTTAAGCTTTGGTTCACAACCAAACAAAAATGGAAGTATGTAAGAGACTGGTCTCAAAAAGGAAATTACAGACAAGCAAATAATGTCCTCAAAGCAGAAGACATTAATGATAGCCTAAGCACACAAGTAACTCTAAGTGTGACAACCACTTATATCCAACTATTCATGTTGTTGTACGTTACACAATTTTAAATTCATTACTAAGGTGGATGTAACATAACATAATATATTTTGAAAACAGGTTTTCATAAACATAGAATACTAAACAAATTCGTAAGTACAAGCCCTTTGAGAGTTAAAAGTATTAAAACAAAAAAAAAACAAGTTTAAAAATCTACTTTCATGGAAAACAAGAAAAATCCCAGAAAAATGTAACATAGCAGCAACATGCTTCAAAACATATAATAAAGAAAAATAAAAGTTGGTTAGACTGATCTACTATAAGGTTTAATAACTGTAATTCCATTTATTTTCCTCTAGCAAGGTCTAACCTAGTGAAAAGCACACAGTTTAAAAATGAAAGCTTGCAAACCACTCAGTCTGTAGTTCAAGGCAGTCTACTAAGAACAAACAAGTTGCATTTAATCTAGAATATGCATCACCTTTAGTGATGAAGACAGAATTAAGAGCGTAGCTGCAGTTTTGCAAGTGAAGTGTAATAGCAATTATGCAGGTCTAAATGTAGCAGAAGTAGTGTGGTTTTTTTATTCAGTGGAGAAAGCTCTTAGGAAAAAAAGGTTCACTTGTAATGAACTATTACCTTATGCATTTGGTGCATGCCTTCCTGTGGATAATCGGTAGGTCCCATTGCTGGCATTGGATGCGAGACGCTTGGTGGACCAGGACTTGGCCCCATCATGCTGTGAACTGAGCCGGGAGATGGCCCTGGTCCTGGGCTAGGTCCTAGAATCGGTCCAGGTGAAGGTCCTGGTCCAGGGGAAGGACCAGGATGAGGCATGGCGCCAGGGTCTGTAGGCGTGGACATCTATTTTCTGTCTCCTTTTCAATTAGCAGAATAGCTCTAAGAACAAACAAAAAGAGAAATTCTATGTGACATTAGGTAGGTGCACTGAAGATGTAATAAACAGAATCTACGGGCAATCACCACACACATGCACACACACACGCTGTCATCTGAAGAAAATGCTTAAATCATCCTTAACATGGCACATTTGTCCGATCATCCTTCAAAAAGCGCCCCAAAAGGAGAAAGATTCTGACAATTCACTCAATTTCTGCACATTTATATGTTACTCACAGAACAAAGAAGCTGGTAGGCTATCAGAAATATCTACCAGAGAAAACTGTAGTTCAATAGACTTGCTTTCATCAAATTATAAAACATGTGGTCAAGAACAGTACTGCTAAAGACAGAGGAAGACAGCTGTACATCTCTATTAACATGTGTGTTCAGAAATGTTTCCCTAAACTCAACATATATGACTGCAACAAAATTCTTATAAAATCCATGGGAACACAGCAAAACAAGTATTAAAAGTATTATTAACACTATCTTCTGACTTCTTTTATTTAGTTAGATATTAATTTAGGACCTCTCTTCTTATTTCTGTATGCAATCATAGTATCAAATGAAACAGACAACAGAAAAGACAATTATTTTGGCCTGAACACAGTTATAATTCACTTGAGGGGTTCTGCTGATGTCACAAGCCAAGAGAATGCAGCTCAAGTGGCTTATAAAACAGTAAGGGCTCAGAGAACAAATGGCAGGCTTTTACAGGCTGGAAAAGCAACCATTGCTATTTTCTATTTCTGTGTTCTTAACAGTACAAATTGATGCAGGCTAAATGCTTGAAATATCCTTCAGCTTTCTGAGAACTTCTACCAACGTCTAATATTGAGAACTTTTAGTCTACTAATGTCAGAATACTGTAACGCAGTGACACATCTGCGTGTTTTTGTTTTTTTTTTTAAACAAAATTGGTAGTTGCTGCCAACAAGATTGGTTATGTTTCTTGGTATTCCCCACTCCCAACTGCCCCATTTTCATGTGTTTGATCAGAGTGACCTCATTACTTGAGCAGCTAAGTAACTCTATATAAAAAAATAAAAATAAAAAAATTAACAACTTAGGTTACCAAACCAACTTTCTGAAAGGACATATTAAATTCACTGCCAGCACTGAACAGCAGGTAGGATCACCACTTTCAGCAACAGCTAGCCATTATATGGGCCTAGCCTGCTTGCTTAATTAACTTTGGATACAGGTTTATAATAAGGTTACCTGTATCATAATAATAAATCCAATATAGTGAAAAAATGAATCTTTTTAAAATGCACTGTAATTTGCAATATTTTGACAGCACATTATGAGGCTCACTGACCCATATTCTCTCCTAACAGCATTTATCACAGAAGATTGTTCCACCTTCCACATCTGATTTTATCCGCTATCCATGGTTAGCAGTAATTACTTTCTAACAGGAGTAAATGGTGTAACTCTGTCATGACACTGCTCTTATAAACCCACACTGTAACACTACAAACACCCAAACTCAAGGAAGTCAAATTAAGAAACAGGCACTGGAGACAAGCAAAGTACCCTCCTAGATGTTCCCAACAAAGCAAAAAGGAGGCCCATCTGCAAGACATGACAGAAAGAGGAAAGGAGAAGAGCAGAGGATTGGTGATTAATATTGGCAGGTAGGAAATTCAAAGTTTACAGAACTCATCTTTTCTTTTACAAGCAAGAACCTTTACTTTCCAGAAACAGCAGAGAAGATGAAATACTACTACATCAAGAGCATGTTTACTTATTTACCCCCAATTATCTACACATTCTTTCAGGATCGAAAATGGCTTAATAGCTTTTGCTTGTAAGTTCCCTTTTGCTATGTTTTATTAGCTACTACTCTGTCCTAATTCAAGGTAATTAGAACAATGGCTCTTAACTTATTTTAAATAAGTTATTCTCACATGAAATAAGCTACCTTGGGATCCTATTTACTTGCAAGGTAAAACAAGGTGATACATGTGAAGCTTCTCTGTTCAAAACAAATGATAACAAAACACCAGAGTCACTAATTAGTCTCTCACATTTCCACAATGTCGCCACAGAAGGAATTACATTATCAAATGTTCACAACTGCATACACCATGCCATGGTTTCTTCTAAGAGGCCTACAGTTTAGCCTTACGGAGAAAAACAGACATTTCCACAAAACAACAAGCCTGTTTGCTGCAAAACCTAACACTGACACTGTCATGGCTGAGTCCCTCTGTATGTTATAAACAAAATTCAGCCTATTCAACAAGGTAGAAACTAGCACCAACACCTTTATCTAGGAAACTGTATACAGAACAACTACTTAATCGACTACAAAACTACTATCCAAAAATGTTAGATTTCACAAAACTCTTCACTGACACCTCTACATTAAGATGAGGTATCAAAATTTCCACTTCTGTTTACCTTCATTTTAAACTTAATTTGTCATTCTCATAAAAAAAAAAAAAAAATGGCCCCAATCTTAGCCCTACTAGTTACAATGTAATTTACATACACATTAAACATTTCCAGCAAGCAAATTTGGAGTTCTTAGAATTATTTTTAATGGACCAGCAAGTGTCCAACCTATGAAAAACAGTGATTACCAGAGAGTAACCCTGCACTCCTCACTCCAGAAGTTCCTATCAAGTTTCTTTTTTTTTTTTCTCTCCCCCAAATCTTTAAGAGCACATAAACTCATTGTGAATATTCCCAGGATTTGCATTCAAATATTTTTGTATGTCAAAGAACAATTCTATGGACAAAAAAAAAGTAATTTATAAGATCTATATAGTAAGAACATAAAGTATTGCAAACTGTCGCCTGAATGCAAGTAATAAATCCTGTCAAAGGACACCCATGGTTATAAAGAGACAAAGTGGTTTTCTCTGGCAAGAGTAGTCCACAAAATTAAAAACAAACAAACAAAAAAAAACAGCCACTAATATAAACAAGAATACACTATATGTAGCCTTCCCAACTAAAGATCCATTCAAAGCATAACTGGCAAAAACTCTTATGATTTATCATATTTCAAAAATAGTTTAGTTTATATTTACTAAGATTGAGATTGTATTTTAAAAAAATGCACCCCATTCTCATTAAAACTCAAAAATGAGATACCTCATTCTTATAGGCCTTTATAAAAGTCTCATTAAAATAATAGCTAAAAACTAGACAGAGACAACAAATGCAACAGTGGACAGGCTCTATCCAGATAACGTAAGTATTATTTTGTGTAAATTCTGGGGCCTTTATTGTAATAAGCAAGATGAAACCAACACTCTGGCAAAGCCAGAGTTATCCCATTTGTATTGAACTGTTTTTTTGTTTGTTTGTTTGTTTTTTAATGAGTAGCTCCTGTGAAAGTTACAAAGAAAAAAATGGAAAAAAAAAAAAGCAAATGCTTCTAATAGATTGTGAGAATTTTAATAAAATGAATGAAAAAGGAAAAAAAAAAAAAAAAAAAAAAGAACACCAAGACCACAAATTTTCCCTCTCCTTGTCCTAAAGGATGTGGCTGTTGGTCCAGATTTTCATATGCATTACATACTAATTGTTTATTGTTTCTCAAGCATCCAATCTGGTCGAGTTGAGACAGAAAAGCAAAAACGTATTGTCAACTTCAGCCAAATGCTATGTTCAGGAGCCACTGTACTGAGAACTTAACAGGGAGACCTGGGAGGTCTGCTCAACTATTTCTACATCAAATGGTTCAGCACAGAAAGAATCTGTATTACAAAAAGAATTTGAGAATGCTATGAGGAAATATTAGCTAATCACGTACGTTTCTGCACTGTGACTTTAGGTATACCTAGAAGGTTTTGTAAATACAGCTATGCGGTACATCAGCTCAGAGTTTCAGAACGCAGCATCCAAGCACATTATAAGCACTTTGACATAAACCTAATACAAACCCAAAGGTAACAAAGGCATGGATTTCCAGCACATAAGGACAGGTACACAATGTTGGTAGATACAAAAGAAAACCACACTGGGCAACTAACCACCAGCACTACTTAGGAATTCAAGACCAGCTGGACACCCAAAGAGATCCAGAGATTATAGACTGCTTTGGCACAGAGCAGTCACACTGAGTCTAGGAACAGATGGAGCAGCAAGTATTTATAATTCTTCTAGTTGTTTCTCCTCACCATTCAGTATGACTTCTGCCTTCCATGACTAAGTCAATCTAAACTGAATTTCAGTCAGGGTGTTTCTACCAGGTCCCCTGACTTGGATTGGTAGTTGAAAGCAAGGAAACTGCACCACTTATATCTGATGAAAAGGCAACGTGGACCCAAGCAACAGCCACATGCACACTGCAAAGCACTCCCCAGAACTCCACAGAAAAATAATTACAGTCCTCTTCTCCCCTGACATCTCCAACAGAAGTCACGATTTAAAAGTGGCTTAGAAAACATTCACTGTGAAATTGAGATACACTACAGAATAACTTGGAGTTATCTGCATTATAATACTGTACAAAACACGAAATGATACTGCTAATGGTTCAGTGTTTGCCTGCTCTGCTAACCATAATCTAATGAAGATGCTCAAAGTTTAAGAACAGATAAATAATGACAGTAATCCATTATAATTAAAACAAACGACTTAAAATCTTTAGAAGCAACTCAGTGTTTTACAACCTCACAGGACACTGGAGTAGCATTTATCAGGATTTAACCACTGTCATTTCATCAATGTTCAATCAGTGAACTGTAGGTGTACATGTAACAATGTAAAATCAGTAACAGGGAAGAGTTGAGTCTCCTACTAACATAGTTACTCAGCTCACATAAGAGAAGTAATACACACTCACTGCTGAAAGATCCTGCCTTTGCATACTCAGGTGCATTAACTTCACTGTAACTTCAAAATCTTCTGGAAGGGAACTCACAGTCTGAACAACAAACCACAGAATCAGAACTATTGCAACTTAATTGCTTATCCAGATACTTAAGTTAGAGATAAAAACCTCTGGACGCTGCCTGATCTTCATGGTTAGCTGTCTACCGAAGACTGTCTGCATCCTCTTGCAGAAATTCCTATTTCTATTGTGTAGTTGTTTAAGTTTCCCATAAAGCAACTTCTGAATTATTTGAACTCATAGCCTATCCTCTTCCAAAAAACTAAAATCAGCACCAGGAAATGACTGGCTAACAGCTGGGGGTTGAACATATACTACAGCCAGTCACAAAGAAGTCATCCTAAACCAAGAGCTCACAGAAGTTGGTTTAAGCTACGACACCAGACTTCAATGAAGGTGGAAAGGAATATACACATGACCCCTTCTGTTGCTCCTGCTGCAGAAGGCAATAGCTTTCAGGAAATCTGGAGGGCAGACAGAGTTGGAAGTTTAAGGAATTGCCTTTTAACCCTGTAGCTATATTCACCACTGACAGTCTGTCAGTGCCCAAGATCAAACACATGTTTGCTGTGTATGTAGATTCTATTGTGTACTTAGGGCACAGAAAACTGACTCACGACAGCGCTGACTGATTACAGATTAAGATTCCATACAGTGGCCTTTTCTACAAGTATTAATCACAGTAATTCAACATCATCTTCACATTAGATTCTGAAAAACAAAAGCCACGATTAGAGGTAGGCAGAGGCAAAGGAATTCATTACTGACAGGCCTTGTCTTTAATTAGAGGGGGGGAAAAAACAGGAATAAGGAAGAAGATAGTTCTTAATACAAGTTACTTTAGGTAAAATGTCAGTGAAAATGAGGCAAAGGTATCATTTTCGTAACAACAAACATTCTTAACATATTTGTTAAAGGTCCCAAATGATTCACCTGGGTACTCAAACCCTACAGTAGTTCAAGAGAAATGTTCTCTATGAAGTGGAGGCAAAGAACAAAACATTTAACCACAAGAATTGACTTAAAATGCGCTAGGAAAAAAAAAATAATAATAATTTTCAGTCTTAATCTTTTTACCCTGCTGTACTTGTAAATTACTGAAGCAATGTTTAAAGGACTTCCTTCTTCCCCTGAATCATCCTTCCTTACTTTCTTGCAAATAAGACAAAAGCTTTTCTCTGCTGTCATTTGCATTACAAGTGATCTTTATGTCATAATGTTGTATTTACTACTCCACTAGAAGATAAAACAAAAAAACAAAAAACAAAAATTGATATAGTGCAAAAGACAAGAATGTCCAGGAAACACTTTATAGAAAGAGAACTTCAACTGCAGCAGAAACACGTGCACACAGAAAATAAGTATTTTAATGAATGATTTGCAAAAAATGTTTTCATTCACATGTAGAACAAAAAGGCTCCTTCTGAAAAGGATCACTAGTTCACACCAATATTACTAATCAGGACCATGACAATTGGTGGAAGAAGTGCGTATTTTTTAAAGTTGCTACTGTGCACATTGATTGTAACCCTAACTTCAAAGTCTGACAAAAACTGAGAAAATACATCTGTAGATATTAATTTCATATACACCTTTGTCAAAAATGTATTTAATATAAGAATGCTACCTGGAGCACTTTTTCGTCTTGTCAACTTCAAGCCTTAGGTGTTGGTCAAAGCGTTTTTCAAACTTCACAAGAAATGCTCACAGACCACTTCAGAAATGAACAAAAGAAAAGATCTAAGACTGCTTTGAACACGCTCTTCTGGCGCATATGTTCTGTGAAACACCACAGAAATACCAGTCCTAAAGCTGAGACATAACTCATGAGAGAAATACTGTATTTAATGAAGCTTTACCTTCACCTCTGTCAAGTCCACATGTGCCGTATGACACGCTAACTTGGGATTTATTTTAAAATGCTCATTACTCGATCTTTTTGCTTTCTACTGCTGACACATGCGCATGAAAAACTACCTTCACTCCTATCGTTCTGCTACATCATTTTTTCCTTAGAATAACAAAGGGACAAAAGAAACAAAGTCAAAGACAGTAAGTAATAGGGCAATTAGGCTCCCAAAGAGAAAGTGTGCCTTCATTTGCATAACAATACCCTAGCTTACACAGAAGAGACCTCGAACATGTAACTGGTACACTACTAAAGGAATTTAATTCCGATACAACGTTTATTTGTACGTGTCACAGGAGCCGTGGGTAAAATTAAGTAACGCTGAAGAAATGGAAAACGAAACAAAAGAGAACACCGATGAAACAATGCAGTGTCGTAGATACTATATTTCACAGAAAGCATGCACAGCGCTGGAAATGCTGGAAGAACTAAATGCGCTATAGTTTTGTTGCTTCAGTCGGCTACTTACTCACCTGCGTAAGATACTCATTAAAAAGGCACCTTAGAAAAGAGCGGGGCTCGCCGGAGCGCCGAGTGCCAGCAACAAACAACAGCCGCGGAGCGGAATGAACTTCGGCGCGCCCCGTGCCGCCACACCGATGCTCGGCCGCGCCGCCCGCCCCACGCGAGGCGCTCCAGCAGCGAGGGCGAACAAAAAAAAAAAAAAAACACCAAAAAACACCCCACGGCTCCTTCAACAACCGCGGCACAACTTGGAGGGGGGGGGGGAGGGGAAGAGGCAGCGCCGCAACTTTCCCCGCGGGGGGACGCAGGCAGGAGGGCAGGGCTGGGGGCCCCGAAACGGGCCCGGCCGCCCGCCCGCGGGGCCCGCCACGGAGGGGCCGCTGCGGCCGTTACGGGCGGGCCCGTCACGGGCGGCCTCGGCAGCGCCGCGCGGGTCTTCCGGCCCCGCCGGGCGCCGCGTTAGGCCTCGGGCGGGCGCCTCTCGCCGCCCCCGCTCGCCCCCTCCGGCCTCGCCGCAAAGTTTTCTCCCCGGCCGGCGGGGCCGGACCTCGGGGACGCGGCGGGCGAGCAGCCGCCGCCGGGGAGCGCCTCAGGGCCGGGCCGGGCCCGCCACCATGTCACGGCGGCCCGGCGCTGCCGCCTGCCTGCCCGCCCGCCCGCCTGCCTGAGGCGGCCTCGCCACCCTCCGCCGCCGCCTCCCTCTCCCCCCGCGGAGGCCCGGGGACGGGCTCTCCCCGCCGCCCTCCTTCCTCACCACCCCCCCGGCCGGCCCCCGCCGCCGCCGGCCGGGCAGAGAACTTTTCACGGCCCCCCCCCGCCCCCCCCAAACGCACACACACACCGCAGAGCAGCCGCCGCTACCTGGGGATCCGAGCGCCTTAACACGCATCCTCCTCGCTCCCGCCCCGGCCTGATCGTTAAATAAAAAAAAAAAAAATAAAAAAAATAAATAAATAAATTTCCGCGCACACCGGAAATAAAACGCTTTTCGCTTGGAAGGCGATTACAAAATTGCAAGCGCATGTTTTGTGCTACTCCGCTTCGCCGCCTGCTGCAGGGCGGGGGGGGGGGGGGGAATGGAGGGGGGGCCAGGCACGGTTTCTGCAGGGAGAACGGGGCTGGGAGGGGAGGGGAGCGGGGGGGAGACGGGCTATTTCGGGAAGTGAATCGCGACACCTCCACAGCGGGCGCGACTGCACGGCTACAGGCAGCGGCTGGAGGCAACAGGAGGCGCAGCCTCCCCCTGCTCCCCCCCCCCCCCCCCCCCGCTGCGCTGCTGCTGACAGGCAGCCGGGCAGATGATCCGGATCACGGCCTCCCGAGCCGGCTCCGCCGGGTAGCGCCGCCGCTACCCCCGCCGGCCTTACCCCACCTCCCCGCTTCCCCTTCCCCGTGCCGTGCCGTGCCCTGCCAGGAGGTGCCCCGGCGGAGCACAGCCCCGGCCGCCCCCAGCAGGACAGCCCCAACTTCACGGCCGCCACAACAACAGCCGCGGCGGGGCAGGGGCGGGGACAAGCGGGCGAGGCCGCCCCCGGCTCCCCCGGCCCCTTGCTGCCGTCCCGGCGCCCCGAGCCGGCTGCTGCCTTGGCGGCGGCGGCAGCAGCGGCCTCCCCCCCCACCCCCCCTCCCCATCCTCACCCCTCCCCGGCGCCCCGCCGCTGCGGCTGACTCACAAGCCGGCCGCCTCCTGCCTCCCCCTCCGCCGGCGCCGGGCGCGATGATGATTCCAGAAACGCCGGATCAAAACTTTCTTCTCCCCACCCACAACGCGGGGGCGCAGACAGCGGGGCGGAGGGCGGGCGGGCGGGCGGGCTGGCCGCCGGGGGAAGGCGGAGGAGAAGGGAGGGGAAAGGAGGGAGGTGGGGGGGGGGGAAGGCAGGCAGCGGGGCCGCGCTGCCGGGACGTGCGCCTCACCCTCAGCCTCCGGGCCGCCTTCACGAGAGGGAGCAGCGCCGCGCCGGGAGCCGCCCGCTGCCTGCCGCCGCCGCCGTGCTGTGCCGGGGGAGCGGGCGAGGGGCTATGCGGCCAGCATGACTGCACGGTGACAGCCGGGCCCTCCTCTTCCTCGCCGCCGCCCCGCCCACACACTCACGGCCGCCCCCCCCCCATCTCCGCCGCTCGGGAAGCGCCGCGCCCATTGGCCCGCCTGCAGCGGGACGCCCGCCCCCCCGCCGAAAGGAGCGCGCCTATTGGCTGCGGCCGCCTGTCGCTCAGCGCGGGGGAGAGGGGCTGCGCGGCGCGGCGGCGGTTGGGGCTGCCCGGCCGGGGCCCCGCGCGCCGAGCGGAGCTGGAGTGGGGCGGCCGCGGCCTCCGTGAGGCGGCGGTGAGGAAGGTGCTGGAAGCGCCTCAGAGCTTCCGAGGCCAAAACCCGGGGCAGAAATTAAGAGAGAAGCCGCCGGGCGCGGCGTGCGGAGGGAGCCTGCCGCGGAGGAGGGAGCGTGGCCGCTTCGCGGGGGGGTCGCTGCTGCGGCCGCGGCTGGCGTTAAGGAGAAGGTACTCGGTAACGCCGGGCACCGCCCGGGCGTGTCGGACACCGCCCGAGTTAGCCGCCAGGGCTTGGGGGCACCAGAGGCAGCTTCTGGCCGCTAACTGACGAGTGTGCCATGTCTGTATGCTGTTTCACACTTTTTTACTTGCATAACATAAACTATAATCGCCCACTTCTAACGCATACAGTGCTTTTTTAAATTATTTTTCCTCTACTCTTTTTCTATACTTCACCGCAGTGTTACAATCTGATCGCTCATCGTGTTCGCTGTGTAAGGTGGCCGCCCAAATGCTGACAGGTAGCAGCGCGAAACAACTGGTGCTGGCGCTGGGCAGCACCGCGTGTCCCGAAAATAAGGCATCGAGGGCGGCGTGCTCGGTGTTGTGTTCGTTGTTGGCCGTGCAGAACACATTTATCTGCGAACAGAATCAAGGAAATGGAAGCATTCAAATCTGCATCTGCAAAGTAGGAAATATCGTCATCTAAAACTTTTGATCCGTGACTAATTTAGGATATTAGTTTAAGCTTTGTCTTCAACTGTAAGTTGCAATCCGTTCCTGGAGATGAAGCAATGTAGTTCACGTTTTCAGAAAAATTATGCTAATAAAAGCAAAAGGGTTCTTTTTAATAAAATCAAGAGGTTCTTTTCTTTATTCTTCATACCAATTTACTGAAATCGATGTATCAGTAAGTTTTTTTTACCTGCTATAGCAGAAGCTTCAAGAACAGAAAATGTGCAAATATAGTAAATGACAACATGCTAAAGGCTGAGTTAGCTTTCCACTGATTAGCCTTGCTTAGCAAAAGGAGAAGAAAAAAAAGCGAGGGCGGGTCATTGCCATTAGGGAGTTGCAGATAGTTGCAGCAGCCTCACCATAACACCTCAAAAGAATCTTTGCTGCAGCAGTTCGTGGTGGTATTTCTCTCTCTGCCAGAGATTACAGCCACTGCAGAAGAAATGGCAGAAAGGAATGTTTTTTAGTGCCTCAGTTAGTTCCCAGCAAAAAACCAGTTGCTGAGGTTAGGGGGATAGTGAAATTTCAGCTCAAGTATTCTGTGAGGATAGCTTCATGCTAAGGTTTCTGTATAATTACGAACAATAAATTATTTTTCTTTGTATTATTTGTATTTTTTAACATATCCCAGGAAATTAGAAAACTCAAGACTTGTCTTAGGGAAACTGCCTTTCTGATTACCTTTACCTTACCTTACTTTTCTGATAACGGGGAACTTTTCTAAACAGGTTGCCCAGAGAAGCTGTGGATGCCCCATCCCTGGAGGCGTTCAGGGCCAGGCTGGATGGGGCCCTGGGCAACCTGATCTAGTGGCAGGTGTCCCTGCCTATGGCAGGGGGGTTGGAACTGTGTGATCTCTAAGATCCCTTCCAACCCGAGCTATTCTATGATTTTATGATTGTATGATAATGTTGACTGCTGGTTTGGTGGACTGTGTTCACCCCAAAAAGCAATGAGAAAAAGCATGCTGCTCCGAACTTTAATGGAAGAGTTCAAAGGTGGAAATGGGATGAAGGCAAGATAATTCAGCTTTGCAGTGAGTTCAGTTTGTTGAGATCATCATCACGTGGGGACATGTCTTATGACCTCCATGAGTTTGCTGTGGTAAGGTGGAAATGTCTGATGTTTTACATCAAGTTAATTCATGTGTCTGAGTTACCCCAGATTAAAAGAAATAGCCTTTTTGGTGGTTTTCTTGCTTGTTTGGTTAAGGAGTCAAGGCAAATGCTGTGATGAGGTAAATCAGTGATGTAAGAAACCATGGAAAGCGTCGGTTTTACGTGTGCTCTCTGCAAAAATCTTCTCATGTCCTAGCCATTGTGCATTGAAAATTATTTCTTGAAGCATGTGAATCCTGAAGGGAAGGATATTCTACTTTACCCATCTATTGATCTGTGGTATGTAATACTACGAGTGTGACAGATTCCATTAGAATGGTGCATCCTGGCAACAAAGCAATTGATTAGATCTAGTTAGAAGTTTTCCTTCTCATATGGAAGATGCTGTGGTTCCCTAATTTAAAAGTATAATTTCAATTCTAAAATAACTTTCACGAATGTGCTTGGTACTTTGCCCTTTTTCTCTCTCTCTTTTTTTTTTTTTTTTTGGTTTGGTTTGTTTGTTTCTTTGTTTTGTGTTTTTCAGTGTTATTGTTTGTTTTGTTTGTTTTTCCTGGACACAAGTGTTCATCAAGCTTTCCTCATATTTTAAAAGAGAGAGAGTCTCTTTCAAAGCATCTTCATCAACTTTAAACTCTCCAGGTATATTTCTAAGAGTGTGATGTCCAAAAGATAATATTAAGCTGAGATCTTCTCAGGTCTAAATGGAAGGGAATAATTAATGTCCTTTGTCTAAGGAGTGTTTCTGAATGCATTCCAAAACAATATATTTGTGTGTGAGAAAGGTGAAGTGACTTGCAGTGATACTCCATTTATGTTCCTGTTTTGTAGCCCACAAATTTCCAGAGTTTGGTCTTGTTTCTTGTTCTAAGGGAGAGGAGAAGCAAATGTTAGTGTTGATCTTGCTTCTTTCCTTGCTTTTTCTTCAGGTCAACATTTTTCTTCCTAACCAGGTAGGCCCAGCTTTGCATTTGTGTTTCACAAGAGTATTACCTCATGCCTGATTTTATTGAACTCTTCTAGTTTCTCTCCAGGTAGGAAAGTCTATTTTATATACAAAAGTCTATTCTCTATCAAATATTAGAATGTTAATCTGAGATTCCCTCCTACCTCAGGGTGGAACTTTTGAGACAAGTCCAAGAACTTCTGATGAGTCTTTGTATCTCAAAATGCATTTTACCAAAAATCAACCCAGTGGGTATGGCAATAAAAGAAACTCAAACAGAAAATGGGACAGAAGGTTAAGGAGGGAAGTTGAGAGAATTGCTTCAGTATTTTGGTAATTATATTTACAACACACAAGGGCAGTTTTGTCATATGTAGTGTGAAAACGATTTCCCTGTGTCAGTGGCAGCTACATGCTCAGTTATTCACAAACTGATTAGACAGTCCAAAGGCAAAAAACAGACCTGGGATGTGCAAGCTGTGCGACTATTTAGCAAGATACAGGCTTAAGGTTGTTCTGTTCATGCTCATTTATGAGCTCATTTTCAACATCTATAGATAAGCAGGATCCAAAATGCTTTTATTTTATATTTATACTTGTTCCTCAGTATATTAGTTGCATGAAAATGAAATATGGCTGCTTGATAAAGAAGGTATATGATAAAAGACACATAGCTGGATTTGAGCTAGAATATACTGGCCTTATCAACATATGGACTTTTCCTAATTTAGTGTTCAGACTCAGGTTAGGGTGGGAAAATAATTTGTTTCTGTTTAGCTGTAGTCAGTTGGTCTTAAAGACAAAATAAATCATTCTCTGTGGAACCACATACAGGGCACCCATAAATGAAAGCAGCTGAATCCAGAAAGGGACATCCATGCATAAATAAGAATTCATAGAAGGGATTATTAAGTCATTTAGGTCTCCTGAAAATCATATATTTTAGTTAAGTCAGCGACATTAAAAAGATCTGTGGGGTGATTTAAGAAAACTTAATGAATTGGTCAACTGTTCATGTGTTCCCAATGGGTCACAGGTAGATTCTCCTACCTTACCTTGCATAGGTTTTGTATTCGTTGCTGCGTGACTTTGCCTGATGTCTCTGAGAATTATAGACTGTTTATCCTTTACCATCGCCTTCAGTGGACAGTTTGCTTGTTAAACTAGAATTTGTGAAGTGCTATTTTATTACAAGACATTTTAATCTCCCTGAGTTACTTACTTGTGTAAGTCATTGTGATGTGCTTGGAAAAGTCAAGGTGGGATAGTGACAGTGATACTTACTGTGCAACTTGTCTCATGCAACAAGCATTAAGTGATACAGCTGAGAGAGCAGTTAGCTGAACAGTTAGTTCTCAAAAAGGCTGTAGCTACACATTGTCTTCCTACTTTGGAAAATGTTGCATTTATTAATTCCAGGAACTACATATAAATACAGAAAAGGCTGGAAGTGAGACTCAGCATGAGACTCAGCAGTGAGAACACTCAGAGACTCAAATGAGACTGTACTTGAAGCTTTGCTAGATACCTCCTGTGAGAAACTACTAGGCTCTTCTAAGTTCCAGTAGGCACAAATACTGCTCTCTGTTGTTTTCCACAGCTCTGACACAAATTCTAGTTGATGCATACAAAATAGTTTAATATAGTACTACTTCATTGACTAGCTTTCTTTCCCCACTACCATCAGCCCCATTACCAGCACTTGGTGTAGAGTCAGGAATGAAGAGCATGTTCCTGGAGTTGGCCTGCTCAGGTCTTAAATGTTTGTGAACAAGAGCGACTGGCAGAGTCTTGACCCTGCTGTCCTAATGTAGCCTGCAATAGCTGAGGTGTGGACATGACACTGCTTTTGAGCCAAAGCAGTGAAGTGGTGATTTCTGACATGGGGCATTGTGCATGCGTAGGGGTGTGGAGCAGGATGCATATGTCATACAAAGATATGGAAGAGGAGCTTTTTCTGAGGATTGGTTAGGGATTTGTCTGCCTGCAGGTGGACTTAAATAGGTTCCCAGCTGCGGAAGTGTAGCATAGAAGTGGATGTGTATGCCAAAAAAAAGAAAATGAGTAGACATGCAAGTTTCAGAGGTAAAAATTTGCTTTAAAAGAACATGAAAGGGTGGTAGTGTTGCCTGACCTAAAAGAGAAAAAAAGTCTATTACTGCCCATTCTACAAAGTCACCCTGCACTTTTGTTGAATTGAAAATATACAGAGACTTTACATCACAGTGGCCGGGACACTATTGTCCTGGCTGGCAATAGGCAGAACAGCCTGTGTTAGTAATGTCTTTAACTGCTGCAGCAGCTTTATGCAATGCTTGTGAGTCAGAGCCCTACATCTCTTTCTGAGCACTCTGTAACCCTCAAGTAGAATGTGAGAGAACATTATCACATTCAAAACATTGTTTATGGTCCACCTGTTTCATTTGTAAGACATAAGAGCCTCTGTCAGTTAAAAACTGTTAACCATCTCAAACCCAGCCTCGAGCTTTGTTTCAAAGACAGAAAAACATCCAATCTATGTTTTAATGAAAAACTGTTAATAGAGTTACACTTGATTTTTTAACTTTTTTTTTTTTTTTTTTTTGTGCTTTTTCTATGTGTGTGAGTAAAGGAGCAGAACTGGATACTTACTTTGAACCACTGAAGATAACCCATTTCTGAGAAATATACGCAGGAGTTATGTTCTGGTAACAGGCTGATTACATGTAGTTTTCAAACATTCTATTAGAATCTGTCAAGAAACTGAATGGATTTTTTTTTCACTTCCTTTACTTTCTATACAACTGATGTGGTTAGGCAACTCTTCTTAATTTCTGACAGTTCTTCCACTACCTAAAAATAAGTAGGACTCCTCTGTCCACTGGCTTTAATGAGTATTTTTTTCTTCTATACAATGTACATGGATCAACCTGCTATGAGCAATAATCTAAGAACTGTAAATGGGAGGCCCCTCCCAAGGGAAGAAAAAAATCAGGGAAAAATTTTGTTATCATTTGTTATCTGAGGTGGTTTTCAGGGTCATGAAGACTTTTAGAGGACATTAAAGTATTTGAAAGCTATTACTGTAAGAAATTGAAAAGGAGGCCAAGAAATCTTGACATAATAATACTTAGGAAAAAATAGGTAGGTATTAAACCTTAGGATTAATTCGTTCAGTCTAGAAGATGACAGTATCAATGAAAATAGACCATCAGGCGACAGCTGGTTTGTACTAGAAAGATGCTTGTCACTCAGAGAATTAAATCTAGTGGACTTCCTAATTTCAGTCAGTATAAAGGGGTGCGTTTAAATGCATCATCTCTGGTTAGAAGCTTTCAAAAGCAGAATGATTCCACTTCAGGGAGGTTGATGAGCTAGGTGAGCTTAAGCTCCTTGGTTACTAAGAGCCTTCTATTGGTATTTTAGAGGATAAAACTGTAGATGTGTCATTATTATGTTGTCAATAATGTCCACAATTTTGTTAATGGTTACCTGTATTATTTACTGGCCTTTTGTTTTACCTGCTATTTAGCAAGATAAATGGATTTTTCTAGGGATGTCAGACACACATTCCTCTACCACAGTATTGACACCATTCATTCTGATACATGCTCATGATAAAAATAAGAACTATAGTTGTGCACCTTTTGCCTCTCTTGCCATCTGCCTCTTGACTGGGCTTGGTACTATGAAAAATCATCAATCAGAAAGGTTGGAATCTGGCAGCTCACAGAAGCAACTAATTTTTGATGAACAAGTAAGGCTATGGTAGAAACGTGTGCTAAGTTTCAGCTCATGCATATTAGCAGCATTTAATGATCTACGCTACGAAGAGTGATATATAGACAGATAAGCAGCACAGGCGTGTAATTGTATGAAACTTCATGATTATGCTTTTTGGAAAGCTTCTTAGTAAGTTAGAGAACCTGCATTTTGCCAGTGAACTTCTGAACTTTTGCTAATAAGACTGGTTCTGGACCCTGAGAATAATTACCAAGGAAGAAGACAAATTTATGAGTGGGTAAATACAAGCAGTCTGAGGTAGAAGAGTGATAAGACAACTGTCCCCGCAGTAACAAAAGAAATAAGATCACATTTAAAAGATAAGTGGAAACTAGTACGAGGCTGTTGTGTAAAAGAGTCCCAGGAACAAGGAAACTGAAGTAGTACCATTTACAAAAAATATGCTAATACAGCTCTACTCGTAAGGGAAGTAATAAGAAAATAAAGAAGTCTAGTGACAGTGTAATTGGAGATGCAGTTACATAGAGCCTGAAAGAGGCATAAAAAGACATGGAAATCTCTAGAAATCTCTTGCAAATCAATCATTATCCTGCACCGCAATAAAGAAGTAGAGCTATATTGTTTGTACTTAAAACTTTAAAAAAGGTGGCTGGGGTTGAGGAGAGGAGGAGGGAGGGAGTGGTGCATTATTGTATATTAATAAATTCAGATTTATGATCATAACCTTCTCCTCCCACTTGATGGACAGTGATCAGAAGAAGTTATTACAACAGGAGTAACTGATGTAAGTTGTGGCTACAGATAGCTCTTTCAGTTGGTCTTCCTGCATCACTCGTGCTACAGAAAGCTACTGTCCTGCGTACAGCAGGCTGCTCAGAAGGGACTAAGCTTGCCACCTCTTTTGTCTTTGTGTGGCATAGCTGGAAGAAAAGGACTCACTACTTGTGTTGTTAATATTTGTTTCTGCTGCTGCCTTGCATCTCTCAACTTCTTTCTCAGCTGCCAAGCTTATGCAAGTAGGAAGTAAAAACTGACTCTTCTGGTTGTAGAGGCTGCTGAGGCAGCTGATTATTGTCATCTTAGTGCAGGCAAAGCAGGTAGTCTACTGTTCTAAGTTGCTGCCTATTGTGTCTGAGCCAAAAGGTTGTCCCTTTCACCTGCAACACTCCAAACAGGCTGGATTTCAGAACCTAGGAAGGAACTAAATTTGGAGTAATCCAAAATCAAAGAGAATGCACAACTGTCCATGCCTCTGAAGCCACTTAATAGAGGGCTTTACTTCACAAGCCCTAAGAGCAAAGGCGTGGCACAAATCCTTATACAGGACAGATCCCAACTGTTAACCCTATATGTACCAGCAGCATATTTGATTCTGAAACCGTCCCAAACATATGATAGGAATTGCCCACTTAATTAGTTGGTTGGACAGACTTCTAGCTATTAAAGATGCACAGCAGACCCACAAACGTGTATCTGTCACCAGCTAAAGATCTTCGGAAGGAATTGATCAGACCATATGCATAAATAAGGTCAATAGGAGCACAACCCTTTTCAACCCATGGGTATCTTGAGAACAAAGTTGTTAAAAACTTATGGACTATTGAGGAGCAACCCAAATACAGTGGAGAAAGTGTGTTCCACTGCAGTGTAGTCAAGGCCCACAGAGGATAACATTCACAGAGCATGGGACCATTTTACTCTGCCAGACCTCATCTTTGAGACAAGGCAACATTATCAGCATTATTAATGTATCCATAACTATTCACCCCTCCCTGTTCTGTCACCCACCAAACCTGCAAAAGTTTGGCCATTCTGAAGGATGAAGGATCCCCATAGAGAACATTGCTCCTTCTAAATGCCCATTCTCTGTCCTGTTCTGAATCTCATTTCTGTTCTCCACATGCACACTTTTTTTTTTTTAATTTTTTTTGTAAATATACCCTCAAATATACAAATGAACCTGACACCTGATAGATGACTTCTCAGTTCTGAGTTAGTATGCATGGTGTGCCTGGAAGAAAAATGGAGATTTGTACATCTGAGAGAAGAACAGAGGAAAGACAATGAGTATTAGCAGAAGCACAAGAGGGGGTAACAATGACAGAGAGAAAATGCAAAAACAAAAAACAAACAAATGACAACAAACAAAAAACAGCTTAATCTGTGGGAGAAAATTCAGGCCAAGAAACATGAAATAGAGATTCCTGGCAGCTAGTGAGAAGACCAGTTGTCTTGAGTTAGTCCTTTTGCCTCTTCATGGCTGTTACAGCTTTTTTACCTTGCTAGGCAGCTGAACTCCACCACAACCACACTCTTACTCCCCCTCCTCATAAGAGGAGGGGAGGAAGGAAAGGAAAGAAATAATTCATGGGTTGAGATAAGGATAATTTAATTAAAGGAAAAATAATTATTAAGGGAAAATTATTATTAATTAAATAATTTAACTAGAGGAAAAAAGGAAAGGGGGAGAGGGGAAGAAAGAACACAAGGCCGTGTGGAAACGCAGAGGAAAGAAATTACTCTCTCTTCATCTGATAGATAGCTTTGGAACATCCTACAAAAGTGATTTCATATGGAAGCAGCTGTGACCATAGTTGGTTAGAGGATGATCTCAGAGATAATGCAGATTGCATAGAGATTGTAAACAATCACCCGCCTAACATGCTACCTTGACTCACACTACTTCAATTATATTCTAGTACACTTAAAGTGGTGGTAACTAAACTAATTTAAGGAACAAGAACTTTAGCAGTTCTGCGATACTGGAGAGGTTAAAGCTGAACTGAGGAACCAGAAAGTCAGCCTTTAGAGATCTCAAATTTCAGCCACTAAGAAAGTGTCATTTTCCAGGCAGCGTTATCCCATGGATAGTGCATAGTTTCTTTTCCATTGTGGAATCATTGGACCCAAGAACTATTCTGGCTATTAGCAGATGCTGATGAGTAGAAACTTTGTTGTGAAAAGGACTGTAATAGTTAATACAAGCCCTGCAAAAGACTTTTACAAGCCACAGATCAAACAGACAGGAGTGAATGTCTGCAAGTATACTGTTTTTTGTGTCATGCTGTCTAATGACCAGCCTTTGATAGAGACCCTCAGGAAAATCAAAGCACTGATTTCATAAATTAGCAAACAAAAATAATTGTACAGATGGGACTTGAGATGTCATGGGTGGAACCTTTCCTGCTCTGTTTTTGAATGCACACATATTTGATCTGGGTTTGTCTCTCTTTGGAAATCCTTTCATTTTGAATTTAAATAACAGAAAGCAAATTCATGCCAAAGGGTGCTGGAACTGTACAGCACATATTAACACATTTTTTCTTGTTCATTTCTTTTTTTCGGACTCAGCATGCCACAGCACTGAAGCTTTTTACTAGTGTAATTTGGCCAAGCACCCAAGTTATTGCAAGACAGACAATCCCTACTATGAAAGCACTGTATCTGATTACCCAAAAGAAGGAATATGCTACTGGCAGAGATATGTATGGCACACAGAGTTCAATCCTTTATCCTGTGATCTAACTTGTAGTGTTGAGTTTTTGTTTACATGCTAAATTTCCCCACGTAGCTCCTTGAGTTGCATGAATTACCTAATGGCAAGAAAAGAGGTATTTACAAGGTATTATATGGAACAACCACCTTCAACAGGAATTACGACAGGTATATTTAAAAACTTTTGTTTTTAAATTCACTTCCATTTAGTAAACACTTCTTCAAAAATCAAGCCTTTCCAGAATACACAGTGAAAATAAAGTGACTTATCTTATCCTTGTAACAACTTGTGTAACTTCCCAGAGGTGGAAATGTTTGTAGGAGGTTTTTCTTCTATTTCAAATATAAACAGCACTCTATAAATGTGTTCAAATCACATGCATCTACGGTTTTATGCCTAGAACATACTCAAGATGGGTTATAAATACAAACCTCATGCTGCAGCTGTAGTATTATATAATGAACATCTTTAAAGGTTCATTAAGATACTTTGCAATGTTCTTTCCTATCCCA